>NC_089581.1:115368277-115680558 GCF_019320115.1 Miscanthus floridulus | reverse complement strand
GCATGACCTTTCATGAATGCTATGATCCACTTTATGTCATCACATGACCTTATTGGTTCATCGATTCCAACTTCACTTGCTCTTCACCATTGCCCTAGTCCATCGGTGCCAAGCTCTCTACTCGCATCTCACTGCCTTGATGATCCATCACACCTGAGCCTCTCGCTTTCCCTTCATGCTTGCAACTTGGTCCATCATAGTCAAGCCATGCCTCTTGATCTACTCCACCTAGCCATATGACATCATGTCATGGCTCATATGCAATGAGCTTCTTCGTCTCACTAGTTTAGCACCATCAACATATCCAAGCCACATATCTACCATGGCTTAAGTGTTGCTCACACTAATGTACCTGTGGACTAAACACCTGTGTATCTGAACATACAACACATTAGTCCTCCTAAGGTGGTCATGTAAATACCAAACCAAACTAGGACTTTCACACATGGATTGGTGTGACTAAATAGATATACTAATGTCATCTTTGAAAGGACTCATGATGTCGTATTGAGGGGGTGAATAGAAGTTTCTGAAAATTACAACTTAAAGTCGGAAGGTATACTAGGTTTTTCAATTGATTGGAAAACTAAATAGGAGTATAAACCTTGCTGCTAAGTCCATACTGCAATCAAAGAGTGTTAGTAAGGTATATGGATTTATACCTGCAACACAAAGTGATTACCAACAATAGCTTTGTGGGATGTTTAGAAACAGCTTCAAACATCGCTCCTTTTACTTAGGCTTCACGCTTGATATTGTAGTGCACTGAGATTTTCTAAAAAAACAAGCATAACCCAAAAGTAGATCGAGACAAAGACAAATATGTAATGTAAAGTATATGGAGACATGGAATTGTTTTACCAAAGTTTGAGTTTCCACTTTGAACCCTACGTCTTTGTTGAGAAAGCCATGATCGATCAATTGTGATCAAGCTCTAGTCAGATTGCTCTCAACTGTTTTCCCCGCCGAGGTCATGGGCTATGGATACTATCAATAGTTCTAAAAAAAGATGAGATAAAAGATTAAAAAGTATTATGATAACACATTTACATTATTAACAATATATCAAATTAAAGTTTGCCAGTGAATCATGATTTTAATTCTATCTATTTTCAATTTCAAACATGATATTCCTCGATCTAGTTCCAAACGTAGACATACTTATAAATTATTATTATGGCTAACCATGTTTTTTTGAAAAAAAGAAGAAGACCACCAAATTAGAAATATATATCATGTGACAATTAGGTCGATCTATCTCACCTATTAGGAAATAGATTATAGCCCTATTAATTTATTTTAGACTTTCAGACCAGTTCAATTGATTTGTTTTTATGGATCGGATCAACTGCATAATGGATTTTATCAAAAAAATGCATAATGATCGATCCGGCCCATTACCATCCCAACCGTAGTCCGTAGACGACCTTCGTCTCCTTGACACGTGTAACCTCCCTGCAGGTCGGCAGCATGTAACCTCCCGGTAGGTAGGAGCGTGACGGCCTCCCCCAATCGAGATTTTTTTTTATTTTTAACACATTTTTAAACTATTTTTAAAACTGACACTATTTAATTTTTTTCAAAAACGCGGCTATTTGGACGGCGCGGCTAATTCACGTTGTCGCCCCATGCATGGAGGCGTAGCAGGGGGCAGTCAATGGCTGCGGCGACCGCTAACGTGGCAGGTCTGACGTGCCACCCGTCACGGCATGGTGGGCCTACCGCGCCACGTGTCACAGCGCGGGGCTGCTGCGCCACGCATCACGACGCGATAGACCCTTGTACCTGGCCTTACTTCCCTTTCTCTCTCTGTCTCACTCGGCCACCACCACGCCACGCCCCACCGAGCGTGCCCCGTCGTGCTGTGCCCCACCATGCCGCCACCACGCCACGCCACACCTGCCATGCTCCGCACAGCGTGGCCACGCCCGACGTGTCACGACACGCCCCGCCCAGCATGGCCACGCCCGATGCGCCCCGCCGCGCCACCACCACGCCGCGCCCACCCGGCGAGCCCGCGGCCGCCACGCCCGTCGTGCCCCACCCGACACGCCACTCCACGCCGCCACCATGCCCCGTCGCGCCCCGCCCAGCGCGCTCGGCCATGTCGTGCCTACCGTGGCCACGCCCACCCAGCGAGCTCGCTGTGACCCTGGGCGCCATGCCCCCCGCCGCGCCCGCCACCATGTGCTAGTCCTCCCTAACTCCATCTCCATCTCCCCCTATCTCGTTGCCTCCCTTACTATCGCCACTACCCCTCCATCTCCATACTGCCATGCGCCGCCCATCCCCATCGTCGTCCTCTAGAAGGGGGGATTGCCGCCGGCCGGCCGGCCATTGCCACCGCCCTCCAGAAGTAGGCCACTACCGGCCAGCCATTGCCGTCGGTAGCCATCTCCTTTCTATTGGTGGATTGTGGTGACCCACAATCTTTGTCGAGGTAATGCTCTTCTGCATCTCTATCAATTTTTTTGTTAGGGTTAGGATTCAAATTTAGTTTGACTGGATAGAGATTTATACAATTAGTTAGCACAGATATTTAATGAAGTTAGTAAATATAAGTTATGTATAGTTTTGTAGTTAGTTTTGTAGTTAGCTAGATTACTTGAACGAGGAGGAGGACTATGATGAGATTGGGATGTCTCAGCTTGGTGATGCACTATTTCCTACAAAATTTGATGAACAGGTACTTGAAACATCTCTTCGCCATATACGTCATAATTACTTAAACATTGTAAGTAATGATGCCAATATTGTAATTGTAGGGTCCTGGTTACACTCAACAGAACCGCCGGGTGTACCGCCAGTGAGACCGTACCGACGTTGGGTTCACCCCTAACGTGCTGCCTTCACGTTCGAAGAGGCAGCGACGTCCGTGGTACCCATATACTCCTGGGTCGTAGGAGTTCTTTAGGATAACATGATGCACTTGTACTCGGACACCCATATACTGATGGAACATGTAGTATGCCGAGTAATGTCGAACTTATGTCGAACAGTGGTATTGTCGAACTTACAATGACTTGGGACGTGTACAAGTTAGTATTGCTGAACTTGTGTATTGATTGTCTCATGCACTTAACCTTCCTATTGACCTATTCGTTAAACCGACACGACGACATAACAAAAGTGACTTGTTCCTTTTACTGCCGCTTTGACCGCAGCGCCATGGCTGCTGGCGCGTCAGCCTTGCCGCGCTGTGGATGGTGGCGCGGCAAACCCATGCTGGGCGCTGGCTAGACTCCCTTCTAAGCGCATCAGCAGCAGCAAGATTTTGATGCATATAATTTAGGGGGTTTCGAAAGATCGCAATGGTGAGAACAACTTTTTATTTATCTTTTTTTTAAACAACAGAGCATAGACATGACACAAGGTCATTAGTGATTGGTACAGTCTTCTAGATAATATTTGGACAAGATGGGCACCAAACTAAGACCCAAAATTAATACCCGAATGTGTGACAATGACAAAAGCAAAAGCATTATTTACAGAGAACGTAACAAATACATGCAAATTACAGTATTGTAAAACCATTTTTTGTGACAAAAGTTTTATGAGATAACACAATATCCGTTACAAAAATTAAATAGTGTTTGTTACATGGGTACAATACATAAATAGTTCAAATAAAACACAATGTAGCACCGAGAAAGTTCTACCACAATACAAATACCAAATCTAAAACATTGAACTAGCACATTTGTACTAATCCTCAGTCTGAAACATACTGAGTAAGCAACTCGTCATTCGAGTACTAGTCCTCTACCACAACCTCGTTGCTGTGGCTAGGCTCACCTGCATTGCCCTGATCTGCATGTCGTCGCCTATAGTAAGCTGCCTTCGCTTCACCTGCGACCTCTGTGGCCTGAGTCAAGAACATGTCCTCCTCCATCTGGTTAATGTGGCTAGGCTCACCTGCATTGCCTTGATCTATCTATCGCCTGTAGTAAGCGGCTTCCGCTTCATCTACGGCCTGAGTGAAGAATGTGTCGTTATCCTCCTCCGCCTGCAAGCCGACCTCTACAAGAGCGATGAGCTCGCTCAGTCTACTAGTGTCGTCCTCAGCCTCCTCCGCTTGCAAGCCCGCCTCAGCAAGAGCGATGAGATCGCTCAACCTGGCAGTGTTGTCCTCATCCTCGTCCTCTTCATCAGACAACATAATTAGAGATTGAACAGTGCAACCAGCTCGCGTTCTGTGCTCATGTAACTTCTTTTCCTCAAATCTTGCATGGGCCACCTCTGCGGCATGGTCCTCACTACATCCAATCCCTTCATGTATAAAATGTAATAAGTTAGCAACGTGATTATATTACATTTAAAAGCAGACAATGAAAATAACAAGGCCTCCAATGACTCACTGGCATATAATGCAACAACATGGTCGTTCAAGACCTGCATCTGTACTCTTTCCTCCTCCCTTGCCTCCTTCCTTGCCCTCTCCTCCTCTAACGCCCTCCGTCTCTCCAATTCCCATTTGTCAAGCCCAACATCGATCGGGTTACAAATACCGCGGTATCAACCATATGGCCGCAATAATGGCCTATTCCAAGGTCCGAATAGACTAGACCGTAGTTGGATTTAACACCACATTCGCACTTGATTGGAGGTACTTTGTAAATTAACCTTTCTTTCTTCTTTTTCTTTGTCTTTGGTGGCTCCGGCCATTGATTCTTAGGACCATAGAGCCACTCATTGAAACGTCACTTCGCAAATCCATAACGTTACAAGAGAATACATTAGTACACGCACACATATAGAGATAAACATTTAAACAGATACACTTTCCACTTACTTTGTGTTTGTTCAGACACACAAACTCCAACGTATTCTTAGGGTTTATTATAGCTCGATCTCCGCATTCGCATAGAGGAGGTTTCTCGAGTCCTCTAACTGCGACTAGGTGCTTCTCCTTAGCCTTCATTGGCGGGGAGTTAGGGGGTGGAACCCACCGCTGGGAGTGCTCACGTGGATGTCTCCTCTTATACCAATCGTTAAAAAGAAGGTACCTAAGGTCAAACTTGTCTGCACCGTCGATCCACTGAAAGAAAAAGCATCTCTCATGGGCCTACACAATAAGATTCCAATAAAATATTAGTAGCCTACTTACACAAATGAAGAAAATAGATAGTGGAAACAATTACTTACATTAAAACGACTGCATGTGTAGAAGCAACATGCCGCTGTGTCAGGATGTCTCGATTGAAACACATCGGCCGGGAAACCACAGTCACAGTTAGGGACAGGGAGGTCATGAGGGACAGGGGCATCTTTGCTAGACGCGTCGGGATATAATTCTCGAGGACGACCCTGTTTTCGCCAAAACTCCTCCCGATACATTTCTTGCATCTAACAAACGGTTGTAATTTAACAAACAAAAATCAAAACATCACAAATTAATGTCAATGGGAACCATTTGCATTACAACAAATAAAATATAACATACACTTTAGTGCAAACTCTATCTTAGATACAAACATGAAAACTATATAAACACTATACTTTGGTCAGTAAAAAATAAAATTTGATACATCAACGATGTGTCCATATATTTATTCACATATAAAAGTTGAGATGCAAACTCAAACAAACAAAATTCATATAAAAATTGACCTTAGAATACATGGTAATCATAATTCTAACTAACCAATTAACTTTAACATTAGCAATCCTAATCATAATCTTTCAATCCAACGTTCTAACGAACTCATATTTTTCTCCATACCCTAACTACTCATTCAAATCATTCGATCCACCGTGGAGGCCGAGAAGGAGCTTCAATACCCTGACAAGGCCGAGGATAAGCTTCGGGGAAGGTAGGGAGACGGTTGTTGTGTGGCGCGGAGTGAAACAGAGAGGGAGGAAAGGGACTGGGCCACAGGCCTCTATTTTGCTCTGCCGTGCCCTGACGGGTGGCGCGGCAGGGCCTGCCACGTCAGCGACCAGCGGGACGGGACGTCGCCACGTAAGCACCCTTGCCGCGCTTCCATGCATGGCGTGGTAGCGTGAATCAGCCGCGCCGTGCAAATAGGCGCGTCCAAAGGTGTTAGTTTAAAAAACCAGTGTCAGTTTTCAAAATAGTTTAAAAATGTATTAAAAATAAAAAAAAAATCCCCAATCGACACCGCGGACCGCAGCTTCCTTCGTTTCACCCCTATTCCTCGGCCCCTTTCGCTTCTCGAGGACTTGTGCTGCTCGCCTTCACCCGTTCACCGCACAGCCCAACACCGTCTCGTCACCATGCGCCGCCCGTGGAGGCACCCGGGCCCAGGGGCCGCCGTCGCGGCGCGCCACGGCGCCGCGGACCTCTGCCTCCGCGAGGTCGGGGACCTCCTGCCACGACGCTTCGCCCGCCGCGCGGCCGGTTCCGAGGTCAGTTCCCCCCTGCCTTCTGTAGGTCCGTTCCTTCTCCGCACTGTGCCCTTTCAATCCCCCGTCGCTCCCGCATCTCAATCCTTGTCGCGGGGGCGGATCGGCGCGCGCAGCGATCGGGCTGGACGGCCGGTGTGTTCAATGGGGTGGCGTGGTCTCGGGCCCGGGCCGCGTGGCGCTAATTGGGGGCGTGCTGAGTTCCATTTAGCTGGGGAGCGTTGCGTGGTGCCGGTTGATGTGATTTCCGTGTTGCGTAGGTGTTTGGTTGACGTATTGGATTGGTTATTTGCCCTATTAGAGTGTTCAACAGGACAGTCGGAATCACAACAAATTAATCAAAGTTAGTGAATACTGGATGCATTTGTTGTGGGTTGCTGATGGAATTACCTCTTTACAGGACCTTGTGATGCGGCTTCAGATTCATCGGAAGCTTGACAGGCACACGGGCTGCGTCAACACAGTGAGCTTCAATGAGGTCGGTGACACCCTCATATCGGGGTCCGATGACCAGAGGGTGATGCTGTGGGACTGGGACACCGGGACCGTCAAATTAGAGTTTCATTCAGGACATGGCGGCAATGTGTTCCAGGCACGGTTCATGCCCTGCTCAGATGATCAGACAATTGTCACTTGTGCTGCCGATGGCGAGGTTGGTTTCTTAGCTCCTTGCTTTCTTGTTCAACCTTTAGTTGATCGTATTCACCTTCTCAGTTTTCATCAGCTGTGATGCTCTTGTGCCTCTACCAGGTGAGGCTTGCCAAGATACAGGATGGTGGTGACGTCTCCACAACATTGCTTGGTGAACATGGGGGAAGGGCTCACAATTTGGCCATAGAGCCCGGTAGCCCTTATATCTTCTACAGCTGTGGTGAGGATGGCCTTGTTCAACAAGTAAGCCATTAAACACGTGCAGTACTCAGGTGCTTGTAAACTGAACTATAACCAAGTTTAATTAGCCATTTATTTCTTGTGCAGTTTGATCTCAGAACAAACACGGCCTCAAAACTATTTCTTTGCAGAAGCTCCTTCATTAAATCACTATCCTCAACTCGTGTCCAACTAAATGCGATTACAATAGATCCGAGGAACCCAAATCTTTTTGCTGTTGGAGGAAGCAATGCATATGCTCGTGTATATGACATCCGCAAGTGCAAGTGGGATGGATCATCTGATTTCGGTCGCACATCTGATTGCTATTGCCCACCACATCTTGTTGATGATAAGAGTGTTGGCATAACAGGGTTAGCGTTCTCTCACCTGAGTGAGTTGCTTGTATCTTACAATGAAGAGAATATTTATCTATTCCCTAAAAATGGAGGGCTGGGATCTGACCCCAAAAAATCTGTTAAGATTGGAGCAAATGAAGGGTGCAAATCAACAATGTCAGCATCTGGACATGATGTTTCTCAACCTGCACCTCAGGTATATGTCGGTCATCGCAATTGTGAAACTGTGAAGCGTGTGTCTTTCATTGGGCCAAATGATGAATACGTTGCTAGTGGGTCAGACTGTGGTCGGATGTTTATTTGGAGAAAGAGAGATGGGAAGTTTTTACGAGCCATGGAGGGTGATGAGTGCATTGTAAATTGCATTGAGCCTCATCCTCATGCTATGACAATTGCGAGCAGTGGAATTGATAATGATGTAAAAGTTTGGACTCCCTCTGCGATTGAGCGGGCACCTGTGGTAAATGTTGATGAGGTAATATCTCCTGGCCATCTATGTCCCCTTACATCTCAACCTTTGGCCAACCTTTATTCTCCGCATAGTGGAGAACTGTAGCAATCCGTTGTTCAGGATGCCATATTTATTGATCTGGTGGAGACATTTGCACATCACTACTTTCTCCATGATTTCGTCTTTCCAGTTCAGCATCATCCATTTTTGTTTGATATTTGAAATTTAAACATTTACAATTTATTGAGTACCTCCCTTGTTTGGCAGCTCCAGTCTAGACCTCGCAAGAGAAGAGCCAAGTTCTGGCGCTTTGACTTACCAGATCTGTTGATCCAACACGTACTGGCATCAGAACATAGGCAACGATCAGCTGAAGAAGATTCATCAGAGGACCATGAGGACAACACAGGATTACTTAATCTAGTGCTACGGGCTGCAGTTGGAGGTGTGTCATCATCTGATGATGATGATGATGACGATGATGATGAAGAGACCTCTGATGCCTCTGAATAGTGTTGAGTTAAGCGATCTATTGTCCACCTTTCAGGGCCGTTTCAAAATTGTAAATATACAGTAATAAGTTATCGCGCTTTCATGGATGATATAACAGAACAACTATGATTTAGTAGCTTGTCATTTCTATGTTATAAGTATGATTTTAGTGGGCTATTTTAATGAAAAAATTGGATTAACCAAATTGTGTGCTATCTTATGAAAATCTGCAATGGTGTTGCACCATAAAAACTTTGTGGTTCATTCCTGTGAAGATTACCTTGATGTCTATTTTCTCACGTGTAGTAGCAGGATGACTTAATGTCATATGATGATTTGAGGGACTCTTTTAGCTTCATTTCATTGCTGGTTTGTACAACTTACTGATATGAAAATGGTGTATGTTGGTGTGTGAGAAATGTGTTCGGTCCCTGCAAAATGCCTGATGGATTGGAACGTGGAGGTACATTAGAGAGTACCTTTTTGTTTCTTATTCTTCTCAGCTGCAATATTCTGGCTTTGTTGTTACTTGTTGGGCATTGCAGCCATATGGATTACCACAGAGACAAACTTTTTTCTATTTTACTAAATACAAAGTATTTACTGACATTACTGAATGAATATGAGATCTGAATAGGATTTCTTTTTTTGTGAGGCTTAATCATATCACTTCACTGGATCTATGATATCTGTTTGCTATATATATTTCCTGCGGTAGTTGCTTATGATCAATAGGATTTAAAGGTTGCAGGTTAACAAGTGCTTTGGAGTTTGGTGTTATTTGCTTGAACAATAATAATTGCCAGAAGAAAAATGATCAACTTAGAGCCATGGACTTTGTAAATGAACAAGGAATTCACATAAGTAAATTTGTTACATAGTTCTGCAAATGGGAGAAAAATAGAAACAAAAGTTGAGCAATAACAAGACAGTGTTCCTCATCAATTTCTCAGTATATTCTTCTATTAGTCATGCGTCAGGACACATGGTTTATGACAGAGCATTACATCATGTGGAACAGGACACAGTATTCTGTGGAAAGCGCATGAGCTAGAAAGCCTTTCTGTTTTCTAAAAACCTGCTATATTTTGTCTACTGATTGTTCGAGACACATTAGAATCAGGACTGAAAAAGTTGAATTGCTCAGCGCAATTAGTAACAACATTGCTTAGTTATTTCAGCCTTACGTACGTTCCCTACAAGGCAAAGAATTAGCAGGTCTGTTTCAAGTATGAATGTACTCAAACATATGAAGGGTTTCTGATATTTACAATTCTTCCCGCTGGCCGCTGTGCAGTGTTGATCAACTAATAATGTGGCCCAGCAAGGAAGTTATACAATACTAATACTACTCCATTTGACATTGAATAGTAAATGGTAGTAGAAGACTAAGTGTAGGATGTAAAGACTATTTACAAGCATGTGTCTACCTTCTTTTACCCATAATACAGAGGTCAATAGCTCATCTATTTCCTATCTGGCTGCACTTCCGCTGGCCTCATACTTATGCTCGTTGCAAACGCTACCAGCTGCAAGAAGTTGATATCAAAGAACGAAACAGCTTTATTGTAGCAATGAACATATTCAGCTGGAACCTACCGTTGCAAATCCAGCACAGGCAAGGCTGAAACCTTTGAAGTAGTAAGGCGTAGCTTCTGATAGACACCAAGCTGTGAAGCCAAATGGACAAATTAGGATGGAAAACAAAATCTGAAGAGCTTAACTTGTTCTTAGTTTAGATGTGCTAATAAGTTAAGACAATGTCAATCATGCATATATATACCTGTGAGAGGAGTAAAAATTAGAGGAGATATGACACTTGCAGTTGAGCTTATTCCAGTGATGCACCCTTGGACCATTCCCTTGATTGCAAATTAAATAATGCAAAAGGAGTCATGGTGGTAGAACATATATAAGAAGTTTGCCATTTCATTTGTGAAGAAACTTCATTTGCGTTCATATATACTGGAATTGACGGAAACTATCAGTTGCTTGTGATTCACCCATGTTTTTTACCTGCTCAAAAGGTCCTGCTTTCTTTGATACGATGCTTCTTATCTGTTGAAAAATAGTCAATAAAAAAAGTTATGTTCAGATGTCGTAATGAACCAGAAACAAGACTAGAGAGCGTCATTATAACAAAAATTACTTACACAAGGTGTGACCAACATGCTTAATATCACACTGCTTGCGGCAAGATAAGGGACCTTTAAAAAACATGCACAACGTGAAACTTAGAACAAACAATTAACGCCAATCAAAATCTCATAGAAAAAAAATACTGCCACTAGATCACTTGCATACCCAGAACGACCATGCGATGCTGTATAGGAATGCCTGCACATCCAAGACGGAGCAAATCAAATAGTTATTGCTGAATTAACCAGAGACAAATATGCAGTACATCCAACAAAGCAGCATCCTTACCTGCCCGCAGCTCGCTATAAGTGCTATGACAAGTAGCTTCTGTTCACCTAGCTTTGGCACTAGGAGTGGCATCACAGTTAGCTGCATCATCATAATTCTTAAACGGCTTTAGACGCAGCTAAGTAAATTTGAGCACTTCAGTGGTCACACTCACACATAAAGTCATTCAAGATAAAATTGTACCTGCGAGAAGCTTCCTGTAATGCCAATGATCAGTAGCAAATTGGCATACTGGTTCTTACTATAATGGAATTTTGCCTTCAGGAAGTACTGCATTTTGCAGCCCAACGGGAAGAAGAGTTAGAAGCAACATTCAAAAACGCCCGTCAGTCAGATGTACCATACTCCTCTGTCATAAGAAGAAAGGAAATCTCGCTTTGCAACGAGTCAAACAATTCTAAGTTTATTATGAACCAAATATATGAAAAAATATCAATATTTGTGATGCATAGTAATTAGTATCATTAGTTTAATCATGTAATATATTTTTCATAATACCTATTTAAAGATACAGACATTGATAAAATTGTAACTGTTTGATTTCTTAGGAAGTGCAATTTTCATTCTTTTAGGGGAGTATATGATAGTGCAATATTTGGCATTATTTAAATATAAGTTTAGTTCATGAATTCATGCACTGAATTCTTTCAGGAGAATTGCATAGTATTTATGTCATTATATTGATCCATGATATTTGCATACTCTTCATCTGTAATGTCTGTGTGCTTTGTAACAGAGCAAAAGAGGTGTACCAGTAGTGTACTTAGTAAGCCTGCCTCACCAAGGCTTTGGAAAAATGTGACGACGGCCGCCCTGGAGAAAGTTGAGCTGCAAAAGTTGTTTGGAGCATTCTCCATTTTAGAAAAGTTTTTTGGAGCATTCATGAGGGAATATTGAGATGGAGACACATATGAAGTTGTATTCTTATTTAATCAGCATGCTCTGGTGACCGTACTTTTCTATATATCTTTTATTTAATTTAATACAATGACATGCAGAGAAAAAAAAATCTTATCTAACCATCTATTGTGGTTTATTATTAGGCAATAGGATAGACGTTAGTTCACTTTGTGACTTTGTGTCATTCTCTGAAAGAAACTTGTGCACTGCCATTCATCGGGTGCATCATCATCTAAAAAGCTCCGGGGGGTTGTTAAGAACGGGTTTCACCTAGTGCATGTTGATCGTGTAGGCTTAGGTTTATAGAGTGGGTTTTGGGCTTTTGGCAACAGTTACATATATGCTTTGCAATGCAGGTTGCAGGGACCCAATGCAGCCCATTACAACTTTTAGTTAAGGGGGCGGGGAAAAAAAAGATCAAGAGTCCTGTCAGGAGTCGGTTTATTCAGAAAATGGAATGGGAGGCTGAACAGACGTCACCTGGTGGTAAGAATGGCCGCTAACTCCGACAGCGACGGCGCCTTCCGAAGTGGCAGAAGCCTCGGCGACGCCTCCTCGCTGCTGGTGCTGGAGGAGGGAAGGCAGAGCGGCCGGGAGGCCTCCTCGTCGCTGCCGCTGCTGCCGCAGGAGGACACGGAGGCTCCGCCGTCCGTCTCCTGGAGGAAGACCTTCATGTAGACGGCCGTCACCACGGCTGCCGCTGCTGAGACCTGCAGCGCAAGCATATATATATACGCACGACGCTGCTGCTGGTTACTTGGTTTGCCGGATCGGATCGGATGCCAGAAAGGAAGAAACCATCATCATCATCGTATATATATTCCGACCTGAAACGTGGATGAGGCGGGGAGGAAGCGGGCTGCCACGGTGCTGGCGACGAAGCCGGCGCTGCAGACGCCGGAGAAGACACCGAAGGCCGCCGCGCGCCGCGTCTCCGGCACCCTGTCAGCCTGGAGTGAGCACGTAAGGGCTCATCGTCAGTGCATGAATGGATCCAGACAAACTTGCATCGTCGTCTGTCAGCTGGTGAGACGGCAGCTTGCATTGATGGGAGGCAGCAGAGATAGTAATATGGTGGTACCACGTAGGCAAGCGAGAGGCACATCATGGTGCCTTCGGAGACCATCGCCGTAAGCGTCTTGGTTATGTAGTACGCGTAGAAGTAGCCCTTGGTCCGGCCGTACGCCAGGATGCCTTAATTATATATGTGATGGAACAAGAACAGAATATAATAAGTACGTAGGAGTAATGTCAGTCCGCAGCAATGGTTCGGTGATTGATGATTACCGAGAGGAACGATGGACGCCGTCGCGGGTAGCGCCAGCAGCGCCTTCCGGCCGTACCTGTCGGACAGGTTGCCGACCACCGGCGTCAGGACCAGCGCGCCCAGGCCAGTAACCTGAAACAAACACGCATGTTTCAGAATTCGAATTCGACAGATTGAAACGGCCGGATCGAGTCTGTTGGGCTGTTCCGCTGGGCCCTGCGCGCGCGCGCCCGCTTGTCGCCTCGATCGGCGTCTCACGGCGAGCTGACATGATTTTTGCGGAGGCTGCAGCTGCAGTAGTGGGCTAGTGGCGGATCGAGTGGTGTCGCCGGCACGCCTTCCTCTCACTGTGGTCCGATCCGAGTCCGAGAGCAACTGGACAGCCGGGTTACTGGGGCGGCGTGGTGGCCGGCCGATGCATGCGTCGCGGTCTCGCCTCGCCTTTCCGGCAGATTTGACAGGCATTGGTACTAGTAGCTTTTCACCACCGCTGCGTGAGACCGGGCACTGCTCCTTTCACGCTTAAATTCTTTATTTACTGCCAGTCGGGTACTAGAGTACTAGGCGACGACTTTTGTTCCCGTTTTTACCAGCTTCGGGACGTACTACGGTGTGCCTTTTGCTTTTGAGTTTTGACATCAGGCCGGGAGCCGGGAGCGGCCGGTCCGGGGGAAGGAACAAATGGTAAAGAAAGAAGGGTGGTCGGTGCGGCGTTTGTTTACTTGAGACGTCGGCAAAGTCTCCGGAATGCGTGCGTGGTGGAAATCGCCGGCCGGCCGGCCGCGCGCGTGACGTACCACGACCGCGGCGGCCACTTCGCCGGTCGATCTCCCTCTCAAGTGCGCGCAGTGCTGCAGTGCTCTAAAGGAAGTTACCGGAGGCGACAAGGACAGTATAATGGGCTGCTGCATGCTCAAAGTGACCGGCATGGCGGTTACAGCGCCATCACCATATCGCGACGACGGCGACATTGAAAGCTAAAGCACGCCGGGGACCCGGGGAAACGCACGGATCGGAGCCAGGAAGCCAGCTGAGCTGACGCCCTCTCACGTCACGTCTAGTCTACCTCACGCGCGCACTCTCTGCCAATTGTAAACCGGCATCTCGCTAGTTCGCTCGCTTTGTGTCGAATTCAGGGCACTGAGCTAGACAGCTACTACTACCCATCAGTGGAATTAATTAAGAAACTTCATGCAAATGCGTGCTGATCAGTGGGCCAGCCAGGTGTCGATCCCCACTGCGCACTTCCTAAATCTCCATGTTCATGGACGGAAATCCATTGAGGCCTTTTTTCTCAGCTCAGGGAACACTCAAGTGGAACGAAGACGAAGAAGCAACCACGATCTAGCTCCACCCCCGTACCGTACGTGCTATAATCAATCGGCTTGCGGAAAGAGTGAAAGACTTCTCGTGCATCCTGACTGGTACACAAAGAAAGAAAGAAAGAAAACAAAAAAAAAAAAAGACAGGCAGCAGCGGCTATCGATTGCAAGCTTAGGTAGTAGAGGCGGTCCAAGGGTTGAGCTGCACTAATTAAACTATTAAAAACGAACGAAATCAAAATAAACGCATGCATGCACGATTGCGCGCCCAGCTCGCGGACGCAGCGAACCAGCATGCATGCAGATGCAGTGAATTGGGGAAGCTAGCTAGCAGGGAAGGATGAAGAAGCAGGGATGATCTATCTCGCTCGGCGCCATGAGCTAGACAGGTAGGGTCGTAGGGAGGTTAATGAATTACCGCTTGCTGGAGACCAGTGAGGTAGATGGCGAGGGAGCACTCGTCGCGTCCCGGGCAGAGCGCCGCCATGGTGACGTCGGTCATCACGGGGGCCACCATGAAGGCGGAGAAGCAGAAGAGGAAGGCGAACACCAGCAGGTGCCCCAGCCCCGCGACCTCCTCCGTCGTCATCGATCAGTTCCCCGGCCGAAACTCTCTTTTCTTTCTTATTCTTATTAATATACGCGCGCGGCCTCTCTTCTATTCTTTCTTGCCCTCCTGAATATATATACTAATATAAGCTTATTAGGTTCATTCGCTCCTTCTGGTTTTATATATACTGAGATGCTATAGCTAGCTAGTAGCTTTGCAGGGCGCTAGCGGCTATAGCAGCGTACGTCTCAGATGTCACCGAGAGTACAGAACACAGAAGAGAGATCCATCGTCGACCGATCGATCGATATGTGCTTAGCCCAACAAGCAAGGAAAGTCCACCAGAGCCCAGATCAAAAGCAAGGTAAACTAAAGGTGTTGTGGACTGTGGACATATATGATATTGCGGATCCGATCTGGGTAGCATTTTCTTGAAGGTTAGCCCGTCGAATCGAAATTAGAAAAAGCACTACCCGAAACCGGCACTTTGCGAATGTTTTGATGTTTGCCGAGTGTATTTCTTTGGGCACTCGGCAAACAAGCTATTTGCCGAGTGCTGCGAAAAAAACACTCGGCAAAAATAATTACACTCCGCAAACGAGGCAATACTCGGCAAACTAGAAAAAAAAACACCCGGCAAAATTATGCACTCACTAAATAAATATGTTTACCGAGTGTAATTATCTAGCACTCGGCAAAAAAATATGTTTGCTAAGTGTAATTATTTGGCACTCGCAAATAATTTCATTTGTTTAACTTCTGACCTTTCTACTCTCCACGTACAACATGTGGTATTCCATGTTAAAATTTAGTATATTTGTGGATAAATTTGCTATATTTAATTAATTTATTGCATTTCAAAGAATTTTTTGGTATAAGTCAAAATTGATATGCAAGTGATTCAAATAATAGAATAAAATTAGTAGAAAAATGATATCCATGTTATTGAGTCCAGTGTGAGGCCTTACCCGAAAAATAAAAAGAAATTTCGAACATCTTGTTCAGGAAATGCGACCACGAACGTGTGACCGAATGATTTTTAAATTATAAAAAAAGCAAACAAAGTCTGAAAATCATGAGATTTGTCATGACGTGATGATATCATACGTGGAGGCTGTGGTAAAAAATTGAGAAGGTTTCGCATAATTTGTCACGTACGATGTTTACAAACTGAAGCATCCCAGAAGAAAAATCATAGCGTTGAGATGGAATCAGTAAGATTTAGAGTCAAAATAACGATCGAATTGGGGTTTGACTTCAAAACTTTTTATCCAGGCAATAAAGAACATAGATTATTTCATGTGAAATTTTGGTAATTTTTTGGATCCGTTTGTAATTTTAATTTATTAAGTGCAATTATAGAATTTTAATTGATATAAATTAAATGTAAGTTGTAACTGCATAAAATAATGGAATCATATTCGTAGAAAAATCATATATATATTGTTGAATCAATTTGACAAGATATTTTCAAAGTACATCGAACAAAAAAAGGAAAAACACGTTATGGAAAAAAGGAAATAAAAAAATAACTAATATATTTGCCGAGTGCCCAAAACCCTAGACACTCGGCAAACTCGGCGTTATAAAGTAACATGCCCACATCACCCAGGCTCCGTTTCTCTGTCTCCCTTATCTCTTCCAAAGAGCACGACGCTGCCCCTCCCCTCTGTTTCTCTCTCTCCCTTATCTCTTCCAGAGAGCACGTCTAGGCTCGGCCACCTCTGTTTCTCTCTCTCTCTCCCTTATCTCTTCCAAAGACGGAGGTGCTCATCGCGCTCTCCCTAGGGTTCCCCATCGACGAGCTGCTCCCCGAGGAGCGGCCACTCCTCCCGGCCCACATCGCCGACGCGCCCAACGACTACATCGTCATCCACAACCACATCCTCGCCTCCTGGCGCGCCAACTCGGGCACTCCGCTGCCGCTCACGCGCTTCCAAGAGACCGTCGCTGCCAGCTACGACCGCCTCGTCGCCGCCGCCCACGGGTACCTCGCCCGCGAGGGCCACATCAACTTCGGCGTCTCCGCCGCCTTTCCCGCCACGCCGCGCCCGGACGCCGCTAGCCAGGGCGCCGTCCTCATCGTCGGCGCGGGGCTCACGGGTCTCGCCACCGCGCGCCAGCTCCTCCACTTCAGTCTCTGAGTGCTCGTCCTCGAGGGCCGCGCGTGCCCCGGCAGCCGTGTCTACACGGCGCGGCTAGGTGGGGACAGGGCCGCCATCGAGCTCGAGTCCGGGTCCAGCACGTCCGCCGCGGAGCACGCGTGCGCGGCGCTGCTTCCGCAAACGGCGGCGTCGCGGGACGCGTGCGCGGCCATGGCTCCGCACGGCGGGGTGGCGGCGGTGGCGGGGGGAGCCGCACCGGGCGGCCGTGGGTTTTTTTTATATTTTTCGAAAAGCCTTTGCCGAGTGTCGGTTTTAGCACTCGGTAAAGTATTTGCCGAGTGCTCGACAAAAAACACTCGACAAAGACAGCTTTGTGAGTCTTTGTTTGCCGAGTGAGGTTTACCGAGCGTAACACTCGGCAAATCCTTTGCCGAGTGTTTCTTAGGCTTTGTCGAGTGCCCTGGGCACTCGACAAACCTACTGTTTTCAGTAATGAAGGATCAGCAGCCAGGGGGGAAAGAAAAGGACGACAGGGTAGAAAGCAATGCAGTGCATATATATAATATAGGTGATATATAAGAATCGGTTTGCATTGCTCACTGCACGAAGGGAGAAGAAAATTGGCGCTGCTGGTGGTGCCTTTCACCTTCGTTCGTATTCCTTTTCATATTTAACTTGCCTGTTGATACATATATTCGGTGGAGATCAGCGGCAGCAGCTAGCTTTTTTGAATTCTTTGTAACGTGCTGCGTACGTCCACGAGGACGGCATGCCATGAGCTGCTAGCTTGTATATTAGCGAGAAGCATCGTCATAGTATAGAGAACCAGTGCTTTTTATATTAAAAAAAACATTTTGGAAAAGCATGCAAAGCGTCTTAGAGCATCTCCAAAAGTACCATATTTTTCTTCCCAATTCTTGGTTTTTAGCAAGATTTGAGAAAAAATCCCTCTCCAATAACTCATAATTCTTCCTCCTAAAATTTACGGACTTGAAAATCCTCCTCCCTTGCCCATAACTTTGCACGGAGTCACGCGGATACTCACGTGTTCTTCGGCCAATTAAAGGTGGAAGGGCAGATTCTGGGGCGGCGTGTTCTTCCACTAATTCCACTTCACCAGGTTCACGCAAAACTGCGTGATGCGTCCGAGAGGATTCCCGCGCGCGTTTTACTGGCTCGTCGTCTTCGCGGGCTTGCGGAGTGCCTGCCGAGTTACCCACGTCACGGATTTGAGATTTTGACGAGTGCAGCGGCCACAAAGGCAGAGAGGGGTTTGTCACGGTCCGGTTTCTGGCTTTTCTTATTTTCCTTTCTTTTACTTTTCGTCTATTATTATTACAAGAACCATTCTTGTTTTTCTTTTTTTTTCTTTTACCTTGCATATTTTTTTAGTCACCCAACAAAGACCCTTACAAACATGCACACATCCTTACTCTGCTCCTATAGAGACCTCCAAAAGATTAGGCACGCAATGCACACTACTACAGATATTATTTATAGGGGCGGCTCAAGATCATTTGTAGGGACGGTTTGACCAGCCGTTCCTACCAAACCGTCTCTACAAATTATGCATTTGTAGAAGCGGTTCCCAGACCGCCCCTACAAATCAATTTGTAGGGGCGGCTGATGTTATCAGCCGCCCCTACAAATCGATTTGTAGGGGCGGCTGCTACTACAGCCGTCTCTACAAATCAATTTGTAGGGGTACCAGCCGCCCCTATAATACCTATTTGTAGGGACGGTTCAGTCTAGAACCGCCCCTACAGTATATTTTCCCGTAAAAAAATTTAAATTTACAATTCAAGTTTGACCAAACCGCCCTATTTGTTTCCGCGTATTCCCGCGTTCGCGTTGCGACTGATCGATCAACGTTTCGAACCGCGTTCGCTCAATGTCCCATCGAACGCCCCGCGACCAATGTTCCGAACCGCGTTCGCTCAAGAGTATTATATAAACTATAAGCACAAGAGTATTATATAAACTACAATTACAAGTCCAATTTACAAGAATATATACAATCCATCATTAAATAGACATAATTCACAAGGTAGAACCAATATCAAATTTCATACACATTGTTATCAACGGCCTAGAGCTAGTCTTTCGGTCTCATGAAGGTGTTGGTACTGAGGATTTCTACCTAAGTCAGACTCTCGGTCATGCTAGGTGCCTTTGACATGTACAATCTAGTCCAATATGAAGTTGCAAAGGTCATCGATGAGCTCTAAGAGTTGGTCATCCTTGTATATGTCTCTTTTCATTTCTTTCTCTTCTTTCCACTACAAGTGAACAAGTTTCGGTTTAGTATTTCATACAATGTTCGAAGTTTTTATACTACGGATGAAGAGGTTCAAACTTACCCTTAAGGTGTGTCTCCTGTAGGCACCGGTGTTACTCATCATAGAACATACATAGTATCCACAATGTACACTCACAGGCTTCTGCTTGGAGGCACTGTGTGTTTTACATATGGAAATGTTAAGTAATGCTTTTGACAGCCATGTAATGAAGTAGTAAAGAAGTAAGTTACACTTACCACATATAGTGTTTTTATAGCTAACTTTTCATTCCTTGCTGGATCATGTCTTCCATGATGTTTAGTGACATAGAACCTAAATGCACGGTTCGAATTATTTTAGCAA
This sequence comes from Miscanthus floridulus, assembly GCF_019320115.1. Taxonomy (NCBI): domain Eukaryota; kingdom Viridiplantae; phylum Streptophyta; class Magnoliopsida; order Poales; family Poaceae; genus Miscanthus; species Miscanthus floridulus. The sequence continues at coordinate 115,660,807 of NC_089581.1, read as the reverse complement.
ATACAACTTGTTAGTATCCAAAAGTGAACGTTACAAGTATATATATAAACATATAAGCTAATGAGGATTGTCGATATGTATACGTCTTGAGAATCAATATGAAGTCTTTATATGTCACCAGGTCCCTATCTATTGAATCAAAGACCCATGTCATGCTCCTCCCGACATCGACGCCTATACAAATCTAGTGGTTGCTGCATGAATTTAATCATAGAACTAGATAAGCTCTTTTGCATCGAATAAAATATATCGAACAAAGCTTTAAGTATAGAGTTGAACTTACTCGAAGTTGTATGGTAGCCATATAGTAGAGTGCTGTTGGAGAATTTTGAAAGCCAGGGCAATGTATGCCGCAACCTTAAGGGACTCTTCCCTTAGTTTTGCCGTACGGATGTGCTCTTTCTCCCGAAGGGTCTTTCCAGCAGCTAGCTCTTTGGCATCCAGTTTCCACTGTTTAGAGTAATTAAAATTTGTTTGTGCTATAGCTTGAGGGTCTATATACCTAGCTTTCACACTTGGCATTTGTTTGACAATATGCACTTGCATTCTATAAATTACGACGTGGGTTAGTTACAATAAAATTTAAAGATTATATTCATATCATATCGGGAGGATAAGGACTTACAGACACCACGTGTGAATTAGATTCATCTCCATTGCTCCGAGATGAAAGCATGTCTGCATGTCATTGAAGTCAAAGATAATTTTTCCGACTGGGCTTCCAAATGTGCCGGTGGGGAAGCATGCTTGTACGAGGTCTATGCTCGTTGGGAGAACACGCAAGTACCAATCATAGAATCTTCTCATTCCAAGTGGTAGGCGCTGGATGTCCCAGTTTGGTAGGAAGGACTTGCCTCTTTCATATGTTTTCGGGCAATCCTTTGACCATTTGATGGCATCAACATTTGGATACTGCTTTGCTGTTTGGTGGAGTTTGCTAGTGACGGCCTCCTCAGAACCCCGTGATGTGACTTTTTTAACTTGGTTCTTAGGCTTAAACTGGTCATGGGAATACCACTTGTGCATCGACGAGACGTCTTTCATCGAAACATAAACTGGTCTTATGGTGTTTGGATGCTTCTTTTGAAGTTCCCATTTAGGCACGTCCTCATCTTCTTGTGCATCACCTTCTTCAAAAGGCACTCGTTGTTCATGTATCAGCTATGCTTGTTGAGAAGATTGTGGCATCTCATCATGCACTTGATCGGTACGAGCTGGAGAAGGTTGTGGCTTATCAGGCACATGCTCTCTAGGAGGCGGGAAAGAATGTGACATCTCAGGAATGTGGTGGTCATGAGACGGTGAAAATATCTCCCCGAGCTCAACAACTCACTCTAAATTTGGGAGAGGGGAATGCGGCAAAGAAGCAGTCAATATAATGTCATGTTTGTGCCAGAGGATGAACTGCCCCATAACGTCTCTGAGTAACACCAGCCCCTCGGTAGTTGCATAGTCTATCCTCCACTGCATGAACTCAGGCTTCATGATATCACCTTGACCCTAGTGTAGTCTGGCGGTATCTTATTATTGTGGTGTAAGCCACCGGGAGGATGTGCCACATCCGTTGCCACCTCCATCACAATGTTCTGTCGGCCGCTAAAAAACACCAAGGTGCAACTAGTTGGTTCCCGTATGCGATCGATGAGGGTTGTGGCTGTAGTGGAACCTTGGCTGCTAGGAACTTTCGGAGGGCTGCCAACTAATGCCAGTTCTCCCAGTGGCATCATTAATATTCGTGGCTCCATAGACAGTCCTTGCTCTTCCAGCGCCTTCGCAACTAGAGCCTTCACTTAGAGCTCAAGATTAGTCTCTCGGTCTCTGCCATGTTTCTTGTACATGTGCCTGTCCTCTTCGAATCCTTGCTTCCAGGTCATCCTTTTCCCTAGCCCCCTGGTGCGGCCTATGTGCTCCTTATTTCCCAAGCCAAGGCTAAGCTCGTCCCTCTCTCTAGAAGGATTAAATGAGCCATTTTCCTTGTCTTCAGCATATTTCAGTATCCTTGATACTGCCTCTTGGGTTTCTGGCTTATCAAACTTAAGATTACCGCCGGATGATTCTGTACTCCTCGCATATATCCAATTCCTTGAGCGTACCTTCAAATTCATCACATTGATATTCCCAGCAGCAGTGGCCTCTTCGTCCATCTTCCTAAACTGCTCTTCCTTGGCATAGTAGCCATCGGGCCTAGATGATGGTGGTGTTTGTTCCTCTTTACCAGCTCGATGTTACGGGCACTGAGCTCCAATGCCTCTAGTGAAGTCTTCTGAGCCATGAGCTCCTCCCATTGACTAGGAGTTATGTTGCCGATCTCGTTGAAGGGAGTTAACCCCTTTTGGATATACTTCTTGTTGAGCTCCGACCTCCAACGTCGGAATGACTCTCCCATTATCCTGAAAGCATTTTTTACCAATTCGTGCTTACCCTCTGAAAATCTAAAATTGAGCTTCAGCTGCCTATCCTATAGTTCATCTTTTTTTTCTCTGGTATCTCTTTCCAGTTATGGATTGCTGGGTTCAATTTATCTCTAACTAGGGCCTCGATTGCATGACGGAATCGTCCTCTTAATTCCTTTGGCTCAAGGATCTCCCCTACTAGCCCGACCTCCGTTATCACATAGCATGCCTTATCTAGATATTGATTTGCTTTTCTATCCTCTCATTTCCTCTTAGGCTTGGTAGTCATGGTTGTGTCTTAAGATTGTGGAGCAGAGGCCTCAATGTCCATCTCTGTGACTATTGCCTCTGCTCTCCTTTCCTCTACTCTGTCTTGTCCAGCGAGATGCCACGGACATCAACGTCATCTTTTTCGAGTTTCGGGAGGGGCCTATATATACGACAGGTCAAAGTGTTAGCAGAGGTAACACAGCCAAAGCTTTAGCAAAATTTACAAGCTAAGGCTTTATCCCTACCTCCTCATTCGGGTCAAAATCCTTCTCCAAATCTTCCTCCGTTGGCCTCCTTCTGGCTTCACGTGGGAAAGGATCCTTGGGACTTACATATCCCTCTTCTGAGTCATCATCATCATCATCCTCTTCTTCTTCGCCTTCAGTAGCCTCTCCTGCTCTTCCTTTTGCTCTCCCTTCCTCCTCGTCACACTGCTCCTGAGTAAGCATCACTTCTAGATCCTTTTTTAACTCATTATTGAACTGCTCCTGAGTAAGCTGGTCCTCTAGTTCTTGCTCCTCATAGGTTGGCTGCTCATCATGCTCAGGGCATCGGGCTGCACTGTCTGGTGTCCGTGATATTATTTCGCGCTTTGTTCTAATAGATGTAAAAAAGTGTGCTTTAGGTACGCAATAAGGTATAAGAAATAAAAAAGGTCTATAAATCAAAGTAGTCCTATAAAACAACAATATATCAAAAAATGAGTAGTAGCAGTAGTAGAGGCCTCAGAAATATATCAATCACCATTTGATCATGAACTTGGATCATCAAGGCATCATAACAGAGAAGAGAGGAGAAGGTAATGTAGGGCTGGCTGCTAATGATGTCAAGTTCCTCACAAGTTCTTGATCATCAGCTCATATTCCATATAATGTATGGACTTAGACAATTTCATCATCGGCAAAAGGAGAGGATAGGAGAGGAGAGATTTGGCAAAAAAAAAGCAACAGTTGCTTAACAAACATAGAGAGAAAAATATGTAAAAAAAAGCAGTTGTTGCTTTCCAAACATAGAGGATAGGAAAGGTGGCAAAAAACAACAGCAGGGAGTATGTACTAGTGTAGTAGGTACTGCCTCTAGATCAAGTATTGGCAGCAGTCTAGAATCCAGAGTGGACCAGCCGCAGTATTCCAAGTCAAAGCACATAGACACAACCAAGACCACCAATGGACACAGCTACGGTGAAAGTGAAACTAACCATTGGTAACTTGTTAAAAGAATATTCTAGGCAGAGCTACCTCCAAGAGCCTTTGCTGGGGGTTAAAGACCCACTAATGGGGTTCCTAGAGCTGACTGTGGCAAGAGCCAGGAAGCAAGCAACCATGTGGCAAGAGAAAAAAGAGATTCTACCATTACTTTCTATGATACGCAAACATGTAGTAACAGAATGACACTGATGATGATGCATGACAGCGTGAGATTGGTGATGGATGTGGGGTACAGACAGTGACATGTCCAGTCCTATGGCAAAAGTAGACCCAGTTGGAGTATTGTACTCAGAACTCTTTGATTAGGTGGAGACAGTATGATTAGATTTGGGCATTGATTAGCTCACTAATAAATTCATGCATGAATGCAAATGTCAGCTCATAGTAATTTGTGAAGTCAGTGCATGACAGTTTAGGTTCCGCCCAAGCTGAACCAGAGAGAAAGCCATGGAGGTTCCTAAGGGTCTGAAGGATACAGAGGAGGGTACTCATATACCGCTAATAGAAGCACAAATAACTGACCTAAACTGAAAATAAAAAAAATAAAAAATCATCACCATCCGCTAAATAATTACACACATCCACATTAAAACCTTAATAATTAATCCAGCTAAAGAACACTCAAGCTCCCTTAGCTTAGCTTAAAACAGTTCCAGCACATAAGACCCAAAACACATGGTGACCTAAACTGAAAATTGTACTTGAAGAAATAAACATGTAGATAAGCTGAAATTGCTTCTCTAGATCATAAAAAGGACATGCAAATGGGCAGTGTCTACTATCAGGTTGCTGTTGCACTGAGCATTACATGAAAAAATGCCAACATACTAAAAACAATAAGACTGAAATACTGATATTTGAAACACTGAACCTTGAAAGGGATAACTGAAACATTCAAACTCAAACTATAAACTAACAAATATAAGTTTTCAGCCGTACAAAACACAGACTGCTAGATAGAGGTTCAGACCAAGAGCTACACTTAGTCACGGCAAGGGAAAAGAAACAACAACTGCTGAACAGATAAGCTGCCAGCTCAAGGATTTGACTGCAATACGGCTGATACACTGCTTAACTAAAAGATGGAAAGCAACTGCTAAAAAGTGTGGCTTAACTGCTACTAACAAACAACAAAGAGGGCACTGCACTGCACTAAAACTAATGCTGCTGAACAGAGATTAATAGGAACATTTAAATTAAAAAATCATAAACTAATAGGAATATTTAAACTAAAAATCATTAAAAACAAATATACTAGTCATAATTGATCAATCAGCCAATTATCAGTGACCTATAATAGTAAAAATGTAGTATTACTAGCTGAAACTGAACTGCAATCACCAAAAAACAAAACTGCTAAACTAAAGCTAAACTAAGGTAACACCTCGAATCAAATCCACAAAGAAACCACTGAAGCTAAACTAAGGTAACACCTCGAATCAAATCTGTAACATGTATTTACACTCATGGGAACTTTGTTAGGACATTATTATTTGGAAACTTTAAAAAAAGACCAACCACTGTTGAAGCAACAAAATCTTTGCTATAGTCACAAAATAGAAGATATGAGCTAAATATTTTAAAAGCAGATGGCACATTCCTCCTTGAAACAAAATAGATGCACACTACTACTCAAGCTAGCAGTTCAGCACCAGTTAACTACATCTAATAAGCTCAAGGCCTTAAACATTCAATTAGAACATCACTACAAAGAAATCATGGCACTGAACAAATGAGAAGCACAATCAAATGGTAGTTGCATCAGTCTCATTCCAAATTGTGCCTAACAAAAAAATATTTGTCAACAAACATGTCCATAGAAAACAATTGTCACCTAATTACAGGCAACTCTGATCTTCTAGGATAGGGAATACAAACAGAGCAAACTGTGCCATGACTAAAAGCTAAAACTTCCATGTATTCTTAGACCTACATTGATAACACAACGGTTCTTGCCCCTACATGCAAACTACATTTATACAAAGAATGGCAGCAACGAAGCTTGAAAGTACAAACAACAGGCAAAATGATTCAGGTGGCAGACTATACAAACTTCCATATTCTAATCAGATATCATATAGGGAAACAGCTTTGTTTATTCCACACAAAACTGAAAACTCTATGCATAACGTTTTGACCATAACTGACAGCGAGTTCAGAAGCCCAACATCATCCTTCCTCTTCCAGGAAGTGTATGATTAAGAGCAGATAGTCCATGTCTCTGTTCTACTAGTTGCAACAACATGTATGCAATCAAGGTAGTAGCTAAGATCCAGACAACTAAAATCATCCAATTAGCATACTACCCTAAAATCAGTCCATTGACCAAATGAGGACCCTAACAAAATAGTGATTACTTGAAGCAGACAATAGCTATCAACAGACCATGCCAACAGAAAACAATATCCATTTCATTACCTGCACTTTCTGCGTTTGTCGTCGGTTATTCGGTCAAAAGTGAAGGCGACGAGGCGGCGCTCGGGGTCAGCGTCGTCGGGCACAAGCCTAATGGTGTCCTTGTGCAGATTAACGTAGTTCTTCACTTTCTATGCCTATTGGTGCTCCACGAACTCGGGCAGAGACCCCGTCAGCTCGGGTGGCTACGGCGGCGGCGGCGCGAGCAACGGCGTGTGGAGGGGCGCAGCGTGGGAGCAGAGAGGTGGTGTGGGGAGGGGCACAGCGGGAGCGAGCCAGTGGGGATGGTGGCGCAGAGCGATGCGCTCGGGCTCTAAAACCCTAGCGGGAGCACCATGGGCGCGGGGGGAAAAGTTGAGCAGCCTAACGACGTCGGGAGAAAGAAGAGAGCGTCCAACACATGTTCACCCGAGCGCCATGCTTATATACCCAGGACACTTTGTCGGGGTGGTTCCTAATCCAGCCGGCCCTACAAATAATTTTATAGGGGCGGTTCCTGATCCAGCCGCCCCTACAAATGCATTTGTAGGGCGGTTCCTGATCTAGCCGCCCCTACAAATATTTTTCATTTTATTAAATTATTAATTCTGTATTTTTTATATCACAAAAACACAAAGTAAATGTATATAATATTTTTTATTATTCTATATATGCACAAATATATATAAAAACAATTGTAGTCAAAACAATATAGAAAACAAACAAAAAAATTAAAAATCTGAATTTTAAAACTTCGACTATAATTTTAGGATATTAAATGACCTAAAATGAAAATATTGTAAACATAAAAGTTGTGTAACTCATCAACATGTACAACTTTTATTTTGGTCATCTTGTTATGTGACTTTGTTTCAACGATTCAAAATTTGAAATTCAAACAATTTTAACTTGAAACAATATTTTGAAAGAGTAAATGATTTCAACTAAAAAACTCATGAATACCAAAGTTGTAGAACTCATCAATATGTACAACTTTTATTTTGATCATCTTTTCATTTGACCAAATTTGAACAGTTGAAATTTTGAATTTCAATAAATAACAACTTCAAATAAGATTTTGAAACCTTAAATGATTTCAACAATAAAAGTTGTGAACATAAAAGTTGTTGCACTCATCACTATCTACAACTTTTATTTTAGTAACTTCTTCATGTGCCAAAGTATGAGTAAACATTGTTCACAAATTCACATATGACTCATAGTTTCATGAACTATACGAGAGATATATTGATTTGTGAACAATTTTACTATCACTTTGTCAAATGAAGAAATTACCAAAATAAAAGTTATAGATCTTGATGAGTTATACAACTTTGGTATTCATCACTTTTTCATCTGAAATCATTTAATGGTTGAAAATCTCGTTAAAACTTGTTATTTTTTTTAATTTGAAATTTTAAATTGCTCAAACTTTGTCAAATGAAAAGAATGACCAAATCAACACAGTAACTTGATAGGGCATTATTTTAGAAAATTTTAGGAAAAAAATCATCATATTTAGAGTTAGTATGAGGGAGAAAGACTAGTTACAAATTTTACCCAGAGATTAAAAAGAAAAATCACAACTGTTCATGATGATAAATGATGAACAAGTGTGATTTCTCTTTTTAATCTATGGTTGAAACTTGTAATTAGTTTTTCTCCCTCATACTAACTCCAAATGTGATGGGTTTTTTCCTAAAATTTTCTAGAATCATGCTCTATCATTTTAGTCTAGTCATCTATCTTTGTCACTAATTTTGAACAATTCAAATTTTAAATTTCAGAAAATGATAACTTCAAATCTGATTTTCAACTAATAAATAATTTCAGTTGTAAAGGTGATGAATTTAAAAGTTGTTGAACACATCACTATCTACAACTTTTATTTTGGTTATCTTTTTATTTGATAAAATTTGAACAGTTCAAATTTTAAATTTCAAAAAATGACAACTTCAAACCTGATTTTCAACCACTACATGATTTCAGTTGTAAAGGTGATGAATATAAAAGTTGTTGAACACATCACTATCTACAACTTTTATTTTGATCATCTTTTTATTTGACAAAATTTGAACAGTTCAAATTTTGAATTTCAAAAAATGACAGCTTCAAACCTGATTTTCAACCACTAAATGATTTCAGCTGTAAAGGTGATGAATATAAAAGTTGTATAACTCGTCAAGATCTCCTACTTTTAATTTGGCCATTTCTATATTTCATAAAGTGTTAAGTGATTTCATAAAGTTTTAGTAGTAATAGAGTGGATGTTGAAATAGATTCATCTGGATGTTGTAAAGGGTAGTCTCACATACATGCATAAATGTAGTCTCACACACATACATAAATATATAGTCTTACACACATACATAAATATATAGTCTCATATGCATGCATAAATGAAGTCTTGCAAACACACACTTACACAAACACTTCACGTTGAACAACTAGTTATCCCGCTGTAACGACTTTCCCCTTCACCTTTTCGTTCCCATGGCAATATGTCTTTAGGTAGGTTCTTTTCCACAATACTGATCTTCTTAGGAAAGTCTGTGAATAGCGGTATCTCATCGTAGTTATTGTAAGCTTCAACATCGTCCATGCCATCAACTCCGATAATATGCTGTTTCCCAGAGGTAACCACGTGCTTTGTCTTCTTCTTCGGGGGAAGGTTACTTTGTGGATCAGACATATAGAAAACTTGTGCGACACGTGAAGCGAGCACCCAAGGATCATCTTGGTAGCCTAGATTCTCAAGGTCTAGGACTCCCAATCCGATCTCGTTCAGTTGGTGTTGTTTGATCTAGTGGCATCGAAACAGGGTCACCATTATATCCCTTCCATAGTTAAGTTCTCATATCTCTTCAATGATGCCAAAGTATTAGATCTTTTGTCCCAATCCATCGAGAGCCTCTATTCAAACGCCGTTGTTTTGGTTCACATATTTACTATCCTTTGCATGGGTATAGTACGTATACCCATTGATGTCATAAGCATTCCAAGATGTCACTTGTCTCGATGGCTCCTTCGCCAACCTACTGATGGTAATAAAGTCTATGGTTTCTTCAGGCGGTATGTTTTGGTCCTTCAACCATGTAGTTAGTCGTTGCTTATGCTATTTCATGACCTAATCATCCGAACGACTATTTCTCTCTGCCATAATGATAGCCAAATATTCATCAATGTACGGTTGCATCAGTTGTGTACTCTGCAAGACACTGTAATGCGCCCGACTCACCTCTTTGTAATCATGGTCGATGAACACTTTTCTACCACTAGTGCCCTTCCCAGCAAGCCTACCGTTGTGATGAGAATCGGGTTTACCAATCCTTTTCTGTACTTTTAGGTACTCTTGATAGCACTCGACGACTTCTTCAGTAATGTAACCCTCTATCATGAAGCCCTCTAGGTATGCTCGATTATGCACGTATCGACTTAGAACCGATATGAACCGCTCGTAGGACCACATTTCATGCAAGTAGCAAGGGCCCGACGCCTGTATCTGATAAACCATGTGAATCATGAGATGTGGCATTATATAAAAAAATAGGAGGTAAACACATCGCTAGTTGGTTTTGTGTCTCCACCATAAATTCATGTAGGTCACTCAAGTCTTGCTTGCCAATCGTCTTCTGTGAGATCTTTGAAAAGAAGTAGCACATGCGGGTGATGGCCATTTTCAAGAACTCTAACTTTATAGCCTTGATTGTAATAGGTAGAAACACTGTCAGCATCACATGACAATCGTGAGCCTTGCAGTGTGTTATTGACAAGTCCATCGACACTAGCTTCTTCATATTTGCTAAAAACCCAGTCAGAACTTTGACCCCCCTCAGGAAAGTACATATAGCTCTCTTCTCGTCTGGTGTTAGGTTGAAGCACGCCGTGGGCAGAGTGTATTTTCCATTAGCCTTAGGTATCGGGTGAAGCTGTAGCATCACGTTTAGCTACACCATGTCTTTCTGTGCTTTCATACCATCCTTTGACTTGCCTGTGTCCATCAAGGTAGCAATAAGACTCTCAAAGACATTCTTCTGCACGTGCATAGCATCAATGGTATGGGTGTTGATGCGGGACCCACAGGATACCCCGCAAGGGAGAGAGAAGATCTAGTCCAACTAAGATTCTTCCTATGTAATCTTAGTAGTAGAACTATTAAGTAATCCTACTAGGAAATCTTATTGTAAACCGACTAGGACTCTGGCCTCCTGACTATATAAAGGAGGGCAGGGCTCCTGAGAGAAGAGGACGACAATTGTACAACACAACATATCACAATCAATCCAACGCAAAGGCTAACGCCGACTGGACGTAAGGTTATTACTCGATCTACGATCGAGGGTCTGAACTAGGATAAATCGTCTGTCTCTTGCGTTAACCATCGAGTGTAGCATACGCCAAAGCCCGAACATACTGCCCCGGGTACCCCCGTGGCAGGCTATCGGTGGTGAAACATCGACAGCTAGCGCGCCAGGTAGGGGCTTTCGGCGACTTTGCATCTGAGAGCTCGATGGACCTCGACAACATAATCTTCCCGACAGGATCAACTTTCATCTTCGGCTCATGGATCTGCGAGGTAGACAACAACGACAAGCTTTAGGGCCATCTCCTCAAAGATCCAGATCATCATAAAGAATTTCCTATTTCAACAACTACGACAAATCAGCTCACCAGAAGATTCGCGCAACTCATAGTATCCGATTCAAATCAGATTTCACGGCCACGCGTATCCGATTCGAATTCAAGTTCCAAGGCGAAGTTTTATCCGAGTGCTTTCAAGAAACCAAGTTCTTTTTTGGCAAGATTCCAGAGCACAACCCAAAACAACTCGGATTACCCTCAGAGTTCTTTCAAGAAGTCGAGTTCTTTTCCATTTGGGCTCGACAACATGGCAAAATCCTATCAGGGACAGTTCGAAAGATCCTTTAATCCAATGTTCAGGATACCACTGATAGGAGCCCAGGAGGGTCTCGTGCTAACGATAACATCGCAAGACTGTATCATCCATTGGCCAGGTTCCGTTCCTAAAGATAGCGGAACCCAGCTAGTCGGCACAACAACAACAGCTATTCTACCTTACCAAGAAGGAGACTCGATCTACGACATCGAGGCATCTACTAAAGTTATCAACGACTCCGATAGCATGAGAACTAACGCCAATAACAGAACGGCTCACGCATGAGAAGTGCTCATGGTTCGACGTCCTCGGTCACCATTAAATCCCCTGAAAGCACCTGATGTCAGGTCATCAGATGAATCAGAATCCAACATATCACCCTTTGCCCAGGGCTATGATGGAGAAACCGAGAGTCAGAAACAAGCTAGAGAAAGAAAAAACAAGTTGAAGCAAGGGCGCCAACACCGTGCTAGGCAGCGTAGGAAAGCTTGGATCAGATATGAGTCAGAGTTGGTTGAGTACGACAAAAGAAAATCGCAGCGAGAAGTCGAAGGAAGACACACGGCAAATACGCCTTACAATAAGATTCGAGAAGCATTAGAAGAACTCGAAGCAACTTCACATCCCGGTGAGAAGTATGAACAGCTCCAGGACTTGCTCCGATCGACGATCCCGAGAATGCATGAAGAGAGAGCTCGATCAAGACTACCCACCAGATCAACAACCCACAGGCAAGAAGATCAAAATCAAAGGAAATCCGCTTTCGAAAAACTTAGGCCAGGTGGAAGCCATGATGGAGGAAGTAGGAAGGAACATAATCAAGGCCACCGATTTGAACGACCAAGGAAGACCAGGAGTAGGGTGCCTACCCAGACAACCTCGCAAGATTATTCCCATCAAAATGACAGTTGGCCAGAAGAAGGTGCTGAATCCGAATTCAAAGAAACCAGAACACACGACAGATTCCCCTGTTTCGCGAACAGGCTTGCATTGGTACGATTACCTCACAAATTCAAACCATCTAACCACTCCAAGTATGATGGCAAAACTGAACCAAGGCAATGGCTCAGAATATATTCACAATCAATTGAACTAGCCAGAGGAGACGACGATATCAAAACCCTGTTCTTTCCCATGGCACTGGAAGCCATGCCCCTCCAATGGTTCGACAAACTGAATCCAGGATCTATCAGAAATTGGGAGGATTTGCAAAGAGCTTTTTGTGAGAATTTCGCAGGAATCATTACACACCCAATCACTCATGCAGAACTAAAAGGACTCAAGCAAAAGGGAGGTGAAAGTCTCAGAAATTACTATCGACGATTCGGCGAACTACGAGCTTAAGTGCATGACATAACCGAACGAGAAGTAATTGAAGCTTTCTCTCACGGAATCATGGCTAGGTGGCAATTTCAAGACTTCTGCAAAGAAAATCTGAGAAACAATGAAGAATTCAGACGAACAGTAGAAAAGATAATTACTACAGAAGAAAAAACACAAGAGAGGTTCCCGGACAGAAGCAACCAGGACAACTCGGACAAGCAAAATCACCGAAATAACAGACATCAAGAAAGAAAACGTAGACCAGACAATACTGTGGCAATGGCTGACAAATCAAAGAAGTTTTCCAAACCCAGAAGATATGATGACATTGAAAACATACGTTGCCCATTGCACCCTAATGGGAGGCACACCATCGGAAATTGCTACACTTTTAATGATCGATACACAAGAAAAGATAGTAAGGAAAACACCAAAGAGGACAATCAGAAAAGAGATGAAGACAACCACGAGGACAAAGGATTCCAAAAACCCAGGGGAACGGTAGCAGTGATCTTCTCAGGGGCTCCGAATTGCAGAAGCAAACATCAAGAAAAACTAGCACTACGGACCATTATGACAGCAGAACTGGCTACCCCAAGATATCTCAATTGGTCACAGTATCCTATCTAATTTACCAGAGAAGACCAATGGACTAGCATGGGAAACGCAGGCCACTATCCACTGGTTCTAGATCCAACTATTGCTGGTATGACCATCACCAAAGTACTAATCGATGGGGGAGCTGGACTCAACATCATCTTTTCAGAAACTCTAAGGAAAATGGGACTACAACTCGCCGGGATGATCACGCCAACAAGCACACCCTTTTTATGGAATAGTACCCGGCAAAGCATCCATGCCACTCGGACAAATTACTTTACCCGTTACTTTTGGAACTCCTTCAAACTACCAAACAGAGTTTATCAAATTTGAGGTCGCTGACTTCGATTCATCATATCATGCAATCCTCGGACGCCTAGCACTGGCCAAATTCATGGCAATACCATATTATCCGTACTTACTGCTTAAGATGCCAGGGCCCAACGGTATCCTTTCTCTTCGAAGCGATTTGAAGCGTGCTTTTGACTGTGACGTTCAGGCGATCCAAATTGCAGCTAAAGCACAAGCTGACAATGGAAGAAAAGAAATAGCCGCAATCGCTGCAGAGACAAGCCAAGAAGAATTAGAAATACCGGCTAAAAAGCCCAGCATCATCGCACCACCAAAAGAAGCCGACGTCAAGCAAATCGACTTAGGCACAGGTGATACCTCCAAGACAGCAACCATCAGTGCTCACCTCTCAGCAAAATAGGAACTCGCGCTCACCAACTTTCTTCGGGACAACAAAGATATCTTCGCTTGGAAGCCGGCCGACATGCTAGGAGTCCCAAGGGAGTTGGCTGAGCACAGAATTGATGTTAATGAAAGCTCCAAGCCTATAAAGCAACGGCTACGATGATTCTCACCCGAAACAAAAAGCAAAATGGCTGAAAACATGCCTGAGCATCCCGGCCGAGAGCAAAATAGATGAAAAGACGCTTGAGCCCGCCAATGAGGGTAGCTAAAAGCTAACACCCGAAACAAAAAGCAAAATAGCTGAAAACATGCCTGAGCATCCTAGCCGAGAGCAAAATAGCTGAAAAGACGCTTGAGCCCGCCGATGAGGGTAGCTAAAAGCTAACACCCGAAACAAAAAGCAAAATAGCTGAAAATATGCCTGAGCATCCCGGCCGAGAGCAAAATAGTTGAAAAGACGCTTGAGCCCGCCGATGAGGGTAGCTAAAAGCTAACACCCGAAACAAAAAGCAAAATAGCTGAAAACATGCCTGAGTATCCCGGCCGAGAGCAAAATAGCTGAAAAGACGCTTGAGCCCGCCGATGAGGGTAGCTAAAAGCTAACACCCGAAACAAAAAGCAAGATGGCTGAAAACATGCCTGAGCATCCCGGCCAAGAGCAAAATAGCTGAAAAGACGCTTGAGCCCGCCGATGAGGGTAGCTAAAAGCTAACACCCGAAATAAAAAGCAAAATGGCTGAAAACATGCCTGAGCATCCCGGCCGAGAGCAAAATAGCTGAAAAGACGCTTGAGCCCGCTGATGAGGGTAGCTAAAAGCTAACACCCAAAACAAAAAGCAAAATGGCTAAAAACATGCCTGAGCATCCCGGTCGAGAGCAAAATAGCTGAAAAGACGCTTGAGCCCGCCGATGAGGGTAGCTAAAAGCTAACACCCGAAACAAAAAGCAAAATGGCCGAAAACATGCCTGAGCATCCCGGACGAGAGCAAAATAGCTGAAAAGACGCTTGAGCCCGCCGATGAGGGTAGCTAAAAGCTAACACCCGAAACAAAAAGCAAAATGGCTGAAAACATGCCTGAGCATCCCGGCCGAGAGCAAAATAGCTGAAAAGACGCATGAGCCCGCCGATGAGGGTAGCTAAAAGCTAACACCTGAAACAAAAAAGCAAAATGGCTGAAAACATGCCTGAGCATCCCGGCCGAGAGCAAAATAGCTGAAAAGACGCTTGAGCCCGCCGATGAGGGTAGCTAAAAGCTAACACCCGAAACAAGAAGCAAGATGGATGAAAACATGCCTGAGCATCTCGGCCGAGAGCAAAATAGCTAAAAAGACGCTTGAACCCGCCGATGAGGGTAGCTAAAAACTAACACCCAAAACTAGTCGACCGAAATTAAGCTTAAAAAGACCCTCCAGCTCTTCGTTTCGAAAAGCAAGAGGCTTGGGGGCTACATCCAGATAGGAATACTCTACATCCAGATAGGAATACTCTTTTCCTCAGAAAAGCACAAGCGCCACTCAAGAAAGCACTCGGATGCCGAAGTTTGTCAAGGCAACATTCAATGCCAAGTCATTTTACATAGCGCAGACGAAAGGTTGTCAACGCAAAGATCTACACCTAACAAGTCTGCCAAAGTTTGCCAAGCGCGGACAAGCTACTCGGCGGATCACAAAAGAGGAAGAAGAGAAAAGTACTCGACAAATCGAGGGATTTCGTTAGGATAACACACAGAGTTGAGCAGAGACGAAAACAGGACAAAGTACTCAGCAAGTCAAGTAAATCCGACCACACCCGAGCAAAGAAAACATCAACAAAAATAAAGAATCTTCATTTTAAGAGGAGTGTAATATTACAAGAGGCTGATCAATTGGATCAGGCGTTGTCATCAGGAAGGGAAATATCGATGTTAAGACTGTCTACAACCCTACTGGCTAAACCTTTGACCTCAGACTCCATCCTCTCAATAGCATCAAGGTATTCTTGGCTATCAGCTTCCTCTGCTATCTTGGACAGAGGCGCCTCTGGAGCAAGGACCCGGACCTGGGCCAGCACATTCTTGGTACATACTTGAGTGCACTTCTTCGCGAACTCTTGGAAACGAGTCGAAATCCGAGGAATGAACTGAGCCCAAGATTGCCCGTCATCCGCTGGAGTCCGAAGTACATCAGCTACTGAGCGAAAAGATTTCCACAAAACGTTCCAATTTTCAGTAGCCGTCGCCAGTTTCCCAGACAAGCCTTCAATAGTTTTTTGGGCCTGCACAAGATCTCTATCAGCTCCACGCCTAATCAGCTTAGCAAGGGCGAGTTCTTCCTCAGCATGAGTAATTACCTCCTCAGCCTTATTATGACTAGAGCGGACAAGAGCCTTCATTTCATCGATACTCTCCAAGAGCTTCTGCTTCTCAACTCGGAGAACTAGACAAGACACCCAAGAACAAGTCAGCGAAAAAAGAAGTCAAAATACAAGAAGAAACAGGCAGAACCCACAGCACCTTTGCATTCATTCTTCGCAGACTCCACCGCGGCATCTCTCTGCCTCTCCGTCTCCACTACCCGGGCACGAAGGGTCTTCTCCTCCTTTTGGTGCATTTGACGCTCTGTCTCCAACTCAGCCTAGAGAAGGTCGAGATCAGCTTTCAGAGCGTCCACCTCAGAAGACAACTTTCTCTCATTTTTAGATGAGAAAAAGAAGCCAGAATGATCACGAGAAAAAGACTGAGCAAAAAGAGGCAAAGAGAAACAAGGCGTAAGGACATAAGAAAAACAAGCACGCAAAAAAGGAGTGGCAGTAAAACCTACCTGGAGCTTTTCACCAAAAGAAGTTGCGAGGGTCGACAAGCTCCCCCAGGCTGTGGTCAGCTCCGATAACCGATGGGTGGCATCGAACTGTTGCACCACATCACCGGAAAAAGAGGGACCGCCGGAAACAAGAGAAGGGGAAGGAGAGGCCGGTTGGGGCGAAGAAGGAGCAACCAAAGCAACCTCTAGGGAAGCTGGAACCAAACCCTCGGAAAGACCCGACACGACGGCCACAGTCACCTCCGGAGCGGCCAAGTCCGCAACTTCGCCAGGTAGCTCCGAAGCCCCCGCAGCAACTTCATCAACAGAATGTTGTGAGTCCTAAGGCTCGGAACTCGTTGGCACGGCGGGAGGCAGAGAAGAAGTCGATGAAGAAACAAGAGAAGACGAAACACTAAAAAGTGATAAAAGGAAGCACCGATAAGAACCAGAAGAAGGAAGATAGAAGCCAAAAAAGATAAAAGCCAGAATCTACTCACCCGACCACTTTCTTCTTCGCGAAGCCAAAAGAAGGCCTCGCAGGGGGAACCACGATGG
Organism: Miscanthus floridulus; assembly: GCF_019320115.1. Classification (NCBI taxonomy): domain Eukaryota; kingdom Viridiplantae; phylum Streptophyta; class Magnoliopsida; order Poales; family Poaceae; genus Miscanthus; species Miscanthus floridulus. The sequence goes on along the minus strand of NC_089581.1, from coordinate 115,643,690 downwards.
CGAAAATGTCCCCGCCACCCGGCGACAGGAGCGGGGTAACCGACAACGGAGCCACGGAAGAAGTCGGGGCTAGAGCCATGAAAGAACTCTGCACTAGAGGAGCGGTAGAGCTCGGTACGGGGGCCACCAAAGAACTTGACACCGGAGCTTCAGAAGAAGTCGGCACGGGAGCCCCAGAAGAACTCATACGCGACGTTCGATTACTTCAAAAGGTTCAAGACTAAAAGTTAAAACAAAGAAGAGAGATTCAATGCAACAGGAATATGAAAAACAACTCACCGCCGCATGATGAGGGGTACTTCGTCATCCTCCTCTCCCTCAGCCAAGGAAACCAGAGCACCTGCTGAAAAAAAAAGAATAAAAAGTACTTAGTTCAAGAGAGAAACAGGAAAACAAAGGAACAAAGGGTATTAAATGTGCTCACCTAAGAGCATGCTAACAACAACTAGAGTACCTGAGGGAGTACTTGGTTTGCGAGGCTTCTTGGAGATAGGCAGGCCAGATGAAGACCCATCCATTCCCCCCCTCTTTGGGACACTGCGAGGACCGCGAGGGACTAGACGAGGAACATATTCTTCATATACATCAACAAATCTGGAAGAAACCTCAGGAAGGGCTGTAGAGGTTTGGGACTTACTAATTGCAAAAGTTCAACTAGACGATCCCCAGTCTCTGCCACAGTAGGGAGAACATCAAGGGGGATTGGGTCGACAAAGTTTTGCCCAAGCTCCTACGAAAAAGGATAAAACAGCAAGACAAGGAAAAGCTAAGCAAAAATGGATGCAGCAAGAGTATATAAAGTACTCAAACAAAAAGATAGACAACTCACAGCTGGGGGCGGGTTGTTGGCTGAGAACTCGGAGACAGCAGGAGGAATGACGCTCACTCCTTTCAGCATCTTCTGGAGACGCTCGAGTACCTCCTCACCGGTCAGCTCAAGAGCTGGGACCATGCGTGAAGGATCCTCGGCCCTAGAATACTCAAAGCCAAGATGCTCCCGCTCTTTCAAAGGCTGAACCCGGCGACGAAGAAAGCTCGAAACAATACCGAAGCCGGTCAAACCCTGTTGTTTCAGCATGCTAATCCTATTAAGGAGTGGCTAGATCACTTGAATCTCAGCAGGTGACTCAAGCTTCTTGTCCCATCGGTCATTCACCACAGGACCAGATCCAGAGTGGACGACGAGGGAAGGGATCAAATTAGCAGCGTAAAACCACTTGGCACGCCAATCTTTTACAGAATCAACCAGGTCATAGTCAAAACACTTAATCTTGAGACCCTGGTGAAACTGAATCCCGCAACTGCCAAGAACGTTGGTTTCTTCATGGTGGGGTTGAGGTTTCAGACGAAAGAAAAAGCGAAAAAGAGATAGAGAAGGAGGGATTCCAAGGAAAGCTTCACAAAGATGAACGAAAACAGAAAGATGGAGAACGGCATTGGGAGTTAGATGGTTCAGACTAACCCCAAAATAACCAAGAAACTCATGAAGGAAGGCGGAAGCAGGAAGGCAAAGTCCGGTGCGGACAAAGGAAACGAAGAGGACAATCTCACCAGGACCCAAAGCTGGAACCCGATGCTCGCACGGAACTCTCCATTCAGCGATGACTTTACTTTGGATCAAGCCGTCGCTAACGAGCTCGTGTAGCTGGTCTTCGTTTGTTGTTGAAGCCGGCCAAACCTTCTGAGCAGCCCTCATGGCCATGAACTCCTGGTTTTCGATCAAAGAAAGGGATGACTCCTCATCCACGAAGGTCGCCTGAGACTTACTTGCGGTTTTCTTCTTTCCCATGAACTAGCGGAAGCAAAAAGGCACTGGGGAAGATGAAGCTAGGATGGTGGTGCTCGGGTGATGGCGACGATGATGGCGGTGGATTTCTGAAAGCTAGGGTTTAAAGGCAGGAGCTGAGCAGCAAAGGAAAGGAAGATGAAAGGTCTTTAAATAGATTTTTCAGTAATAAAAACGGCCCACTAGGCCCGTTAAACACAGTGTGAGAACGCAACGGTCCATTTACCGACGTAGCTAAAACGACGGAGGGCACGAATCCACACAATGGTACAAACCAACAGGCAGATTTCAGACTTATCCATCCAGCACCACGGTAGGGTTATCAGATCGCTACAAGAACAACTCGTCAAACCAAGAAAAAAGAAAGGGCTACCTTGCAAGGAATAAAGGAACCCGATTATTGAAGAAAGAAACTAGGTAATCTCATGAACGATAGGGATCACAGCAGAAAAGTAAAAGACAACTCGGAAGACAAGATTCCTTACATTACAAGCGACTTCAAAAGTAGAAGATTACAAATCTTACAAGACCCAACAAACTCGGCACCATGAAAAGCAAAGTAGCAAAGAGGAACATGGACATGGCTAGGCTCTAGAACGACTACGTGTCCCAAATTGCTACTCGAAAGGACAAACCGCCATCAGCTACACTGTTTTCTTCAAAGGACGGACGCAGTGCATCCAAGGCGGAAATCGGCAGCACGACAAGACAACATGGAGCAGAGAAGGCCGGCGGGCATCTGTCTACCCAAGACCGATATGATGCTGGATATGATATTGATCTGCATCGGATAGTCTTAGGACAGGCGACGAGGATCAACCCAGAACTGCCCGATGAAGAAACAAAGCCCACATCACAAGACTTCCTCCAACTACCGCCATGTACATCCTAGCACAATGCTGTCGTGGGATTAGCCTACCTCTAATCCCTATCACAAGACTTCCTCCAGCTACGACAAGACACACAGGAACTACAAAATATGCCCGGGGGCTGCTCTACTTCACAAACTACCATGTTTATGACCACGAAGGTTTCAACAGAATGTCCAATGGGTGAAAACAAGCACTCCGGGACAGTATTTATAGACCAAATGAGCGGCGCACATGGACTAGGAGTACCAACAAAATAAGCCTAACAAAGGACACAGTGAAAAGACAGGACTCAATAATGGATGACTTAGGCGAGAGGAAACAGTACTCGAAGACAGGCATATTCGGAAGAATATACCAGCACAGTACAACCCGTGAACAAAAGGCATTTACACTCAACCACCACCATACAACTACATCTGACAATAGCAGACTATCAAAGAATATGCCAAGACCTCGCATCTGAGTTCTTCCTGAACAAAACAACACGGATATACGCTCGGGGGCTCGGCCAGCATCATAGCTTAATCAACACTAAGCTAGGGAGCTCGGCCTTCATTTCAACTACTCCCAGAGGCTCAGAACCAAAGACAAAGGACCAAGAATACAAGAAACTCAAGACTACAATGACGACAACACATCAAGACTCTTCATCCGACTTCTTTTCTAAAGAGAAGAACTCAGAGAAAGCACGGGGCTACGGGATACATAGCCCCAGAATTTTTTGAAGACAAGAATCTAGACCCTCCAACTTTTGCAAGCAAAAGCAAGAGGCTCGGGGGCTACACTCAGTGAGTGCAATTTTTCGCTAAGAGGCTGCATGCCGCGAAACTACTCGGATGATGATTTAATCCAAGACTAAAGGGCCGCTTCGGAAAGATGCCGCAAAACTACTCGGATGATGACATAATCCAAGTCTCGGAGACTACTTCAGAACACAAATTTTCAAACAACATAAAGGATCAAGACCCTCCAACTTTTTGTTCCAAATAGCAAGAGGCTCGAGGGCTACACTCAGTGAGTGCGCTTTTTCTTCAAAAAAGCGCACGTCACCAAAAGACTTCCTCAACGCAGACCACTTTAAGACATTACGACAAAAAGAACCCGGAACGAGCCATATTCGAGTTCTTTTTGATAAAACTTCAACAAACAATCAGAGCAACTTCAAAACAAGATCCTCCAGCTCCTTGTTCCAAATAGCAAGAGGCTCGGGGGCTACAACCAGATGGATGTACTTTTTCTTCAAAAAGCACTCACCACTCGAAGATCCCAAGAAGCGCTACAAGGTTTCACTCCAGAAAGCACTCGGATGACATTTTGTTCCTACTCAACAAGACTTGAAGGAGCAAAGCGAGACTTTCAGAGCTCAACCATGAAGTGCTCGGGGGCTTGTCGATGTGGGACCCACAGGATACCCCGCAAAGGAGAGAGAAGATCTAGTCCAACTAGGATTCTTCCCATGTAATCTTAGTAGTAGAACTATTAAGTAATCCTACTAGGAAATCTCATTTTAAACCGACTAGGACTCTGGCCTCCTGACTATATAAAGGAGGGCAGGGCTCCTGAGAGAAGAGGACGACAATTGTACAACACAACATATCACAATCAATCCAACACAAAGGTTAACGCCGACTGGACGTAAGGTTATTACTCGATCTACGATCGAGGACCTGAACTAGGATAAATCGTCTGTCTCTTGCGTTAACCATCGAGTTCAGCATACGCCGAAGCCCGAACATACTGCCCTGGGTATCCCCGTGGTAGGCTATCAGTGGTGAAACATCGACAATGGGGGACCTCCAAGTCTAGCCAATAAGACAGATACTGAAAGAAGATCGATTGTTTCTTGAAAGGTACACCTTCGATAGAAGGTGTGCTTCTATCACTGTTTGTCTCATTCGGATTCTTCTTTCCATAGATGACGCGTATGTTTTTCACCATTCTGTACATGTGTTCTCCGTTATGACGTCTCTCCGGAGAGGGTTTAATCTCTGGGGTGTTGTCATAAAATCTAAAGAACAATTTGTTATGGTACTTGTGACTTGTCTCTAAGAAGTGTTGGTTCCTTAGATAAACGATCTTCTTGGATGCATCCAGGTACACCCATGTAGTACCATCTAAGCAAACCAAGCATCCCGTCTTCCCTTTGATCTATCCAGACAAAGCAAATAACATGGGGTAATCATTGGTAGTAACAAATATTATTGCTCTACATATGAAGTCCTCCTTTCGGAACACATCGTACATCAGCTCCCCATGCCTCCATAGCCTCTCCATTTCTTGCATCAAAGGCTCGAGGAACACGTCTATAGCAATGTCTGGTTGTTTAGGGCCAGAAATAAGAATAGTGAAAAGAAGGTACTTTCTCTTCTAACACAACCACATTGGGATGTTGTACATGGTCAAGATCACTGGCCAAGTGCTATGGTTGCTTATCCTCTCATTGAAGGGATTTATTCCATCGGTGCTCAAGCCAAATCGTACATTCTTTGGGTCATCGCTGAATTCTTTGTGCTTCTCATTGAACCTTTGCCACTGACTATAATCAGCCAGGTGTGCAATCTTATCATCATCCACCTTGCACTCATCATCCCACCATGTCATGAGTGCGGCTTCTTTAGGGTTTAGGAAGATACGTCTCAAGCGGTCGGTCACTGGTAGGTACCACATTACCAAGGCAGGAATTCTTCTCTACTTTGCATCGTTGCCTAATGGTGTGTCCTCTGGGGCTGAGATTCTTGTACCACCTTTTTTGTACTCTTCTTATTCCTCTTTTTCCCTGTGGAGGCTTCATCCCCACCATAAATGTTATTGTTCTTGTACCGGCTAGCCCCACACCGGGGACATTTATCTAGTGACTTGAACGTTTTGCCATGAAAAAGTATACAGTGGTTGGGACATGCATGGATTTTTTTCAACCCCCATTGTCAATGGACTTATGACCTTCTTCGCTTGGTATGTGTTGGCAGAAACTGAGTTTGGTTGTGGCAGCACCCATGACAGGAGATGCAATAGATCATTGAAACTACAGTCTAACTAGCCATACTTAGCCTTCAGGATGAGTAGCTCAAGTACAAAATATAGCAATGTCCAATGTGTCGGATAGCCCTTTTCAACATCATACACAGTCTTCTTCGATGCTTTTATCACCATTTCCAAATTTTCTAGACCTTTTGGGCTATTTAGTAAAATCTCTGGTCCAAGGGCTCGAATCATGTCCTCCAAATTATCTTCATCCTCGACACGTGCTCCACCATCAATATTGGCACCACCTTTGTCGTTGCCATCCCAACCACCAGCATCATCACCTTGTTCATTGCCAAACTCGGAATCCATTCGTGCTTTAAGCTCTACTGAATATTGGGACAGGGATTCTAGGGTTTCATCATCGTATTCCTCATCATCCTCATTGTTAACAATAACTATTTCACCATGATGAATCCCACACTGTGTAGTCTTCAATAAATCCTCGCATAATCAAATATGATCTGATGATAGTCATATCTGTCCATTTCATACGGTTCTTGCAATCTTTATAGGGACAAATAATTATATCCTTATTCTCTGTCAATGTTGTTGCATGCTTCTTTGCGGCTTTAATAAATTTATTCACCTCTTCACGAAACCTGCCTTGAACCTTAATGAACCATACATCCAAGGCCCCGTTCCCTTGGAGGAATTTGGAGAAATCTGGATGAATCTGAAAGAATTTGTGACAGGAAATCAGCTGTGAACAGTAACTTTCAGCCATGAACAGTGAACTTTTTGCACCAGCCGAACGGGCCCAAGAGTTTCTATACTCCATCTTTTACAACAACAACAAAACCAACATTAAAGGACTACTTATTCAGATATATATAAAAATGAATCAAATTAATAATTACTTGAGAATAATTGTATATACTTCAGATATATATGAATATAAATCAAATATAATTACATGAAGCATACAAACACACGATGGTAGAGGAAAATTAATTAATGGCCCATTTATCCATAAATAATTAAATACATATTTATTGATTACAATAAATAATTTCAAAGACAACAATTAGCAATAATTATATTTTACCCAATATCTTTCATGCAAACCCTAGTCCAATTTCATCAAACACAAATTTACAAAAACAAAATTAATAAAAAAAATCAAATCCTAGATCTAGATCTACATACACATGAAACATCCATAAAACTAACTAATTGTTCACTAAAATCAAGAAACATGGACCAAATAAGGGTATGATCTTGTTCCCCTACCTAATTTACCTGAGTACATTCAAAACTTGGGTCTAATTTGCTTCATAAGTAGCTCAAGCACCATAGAAGAGAGAGAGAAACAAAACTCTAATTACTCACTAACCAACCATTAAAACTTCAAAAAAAAAGTGTAGAATAGCATTTTCTTACTTTCTACAACCTCTCCACTAAAGGATTTGAGACCAAAACCTTCCCCCTTAGTAGAGCAATTTTTAGGAGATGCCCAAGGCCTTTCCACCTTTCTTTCACAGGTTGGAGTGAGTGACTCGAGGAGGAAGAAGATGCTGCAGTTTTTATATATGTGGGTCATTTGTAGAGGCGGCTGGTGATTGAGTCGCCCCTATAAATATGAGGTAATTATACGCGGGGCAATTATAGGGGTGGTTCAATCACCAGCCGCCCCTATAAATAGAAACACCGGGGGCGGCTGGTGAGTGAGTCGCCCCTACAAATCAGACCCATTTGTAGGGGCGGCTCGTATCACCAGTCGCCCCTGCTGTTCCATTTGTAGGGGCGGCTGGTCTCTGGGCTCCTGAGCACATCACTGTAGGGGCGGCTCCATCACCAGCCGTCCCTACAAAAAAAAATTATCTCATTGCTACAAACCGTTTTTCGCGTAGTGGCAAGTCTTAAAATTGACGAACTCAGGCATATCACATACTACTGACACTCCTGCCAAAGTCGAATTCGAATCCAAGTGGATTGGTTTTATCCTAGGGAGCTTTATGTTCTAGCAACCAATATTCATTCTTTTTCTAGCTTGCATAATTTGGTATCGCCAGTGTATATTTAGCTTCTAATTAATTTATACTGTGTTTTTTTGTCTCCGTCATTTTATAGTGTTGGTCATGTATCCGCGATGTTTTGTTTCAGGTGCACATATTTTTTTGTTCCACAAGTTGCATGATTTATTAGTGATGTGTCCAACATATACAGACTTTTTATTATACTTTTGTTATTTTTCTTCTGAAGTTGCACATTTATTTCCTCAGCCTGAATTGGTTTCTCATGAAACTAGAATAGTCTTCTTGACAAGATGGAATACTCCTCCTGAATCTAGAACTATTTTCTTGTGAACTTCCACCTAGCTCATCTCTTTTTGTTCATATGAATAGTTCTTGTTGAGCACACTTGGCAGCATGATTTTTTTTGTTCTGCGGCTTTGTACTTGTACGATTTGTTCCCTATGCGTAATTTTATGTATTGCATAAACAAACATTTTGTTCCAACAAAGTGAAAGTATGTGGAAATGGTCAATGTTCCATAAAATTAATAGAAACTGTAGTAGATAAAAAAAACTTAACATGGTTTAGAGAAACAAATCAGATACATTATAGATGTCATTTGGATGACTAGGGATTCTAGAAATCTGGATTATCTAGTGTGAAGGAAATTATGGGATTTTGAGGCTTTGAATGAATAAGACTTTGAGAATCTGCTTTACTATCTACCCTGTTTGGATGGTGTGTATATTTTTTTATCAAAATCCCAAAATCTTTAGCCTATTCAAATGGGGACCCAATGTAAAGAAACCACTAGAAAAAGGTTGGTGAAAAAAAGAAAGAAGATATTTGCGTTGAAAACAAAAAACAGGCGTGACAACTGTCAATCTGAAGAAGAAAGAATTTCCTACTTGGGCCAGTGAATGAACTAGATGTTAGGCCAAAGGATTTCCACTAGCTCCCATGGGCTGGTTTCTGCGCGCATTATGCATTTATGCTTGACCTGAGGATGGCTCGTCGGAAAATAAAAGCAAAACATCCATCCAAGTTTATATACTTGACACCAACATACATGGAATTTAATTGATTACTAGCTACATATGCCTCTGTGAAAAATAACCTAAAATAATCTTTTAAATCTTCTTCAAATTATTCGTCTTTCCCATTATGGAAAAGATATAATATGCATCTAAATTAGTATGCACATATATGTCATTATTTAAAATAAACAACAATCACATCTAACTCTGCATCTAAATTACTTTTGCAGTGCAACTTTGAACGGATGAGTCACCTTGCAGAGCTGATAGGCGCTATTTGGGGGTTGGGGTCATGCGCATGCCACTGAATTCTTTTTCCCACGGAAGGCACGCCATGCTGCCACAACTGACATTAGCTACTGTGGTGCATGCTCCTTTCGTCCTAAAATAAACATCGCTTTAAGTTTCATACAACCATTTAAAGTTTAACTATTTTAGTAAAAAAAATATTAGTAACATTTTATCTCTAAATAAGTTTATTATAAAAATATACTCAGCAATTGGTCTAATAATACGAATATGCACCATAAATGATATATATATATATATATATATATATATATATATATATATATATATATATATATATATATATATATATATATATTTGGTTAAAGTTACGGACTTCTTGATAATAAGTAAGAATGACACTTATTTTAGGATGGAAATGAGTACAGACCAGAATATAGAGTACATGATCAGAGTTCAATAATTCAAAGCTATCAGTGGACTAGCTAGCAGTTTTCGGATGCATGTACAATCATGAAACTGTCTCCTTACAAAGACAAGCATGATCTATCGTCAGGTAAGCCCGTGGCGCGGCGACGCATGCAAATCATTGGGCGAGAACGGCGCCAACCAACCTGTCGTGGCATCACGTAGTAGGCATTGGGCATTGGGCATTGGGCAGTCGAATATATACTGGAATCATCAAACCATGCATCAGTCACGTGTAGCGGCCGGAGCCAAAACGCCTCATTTGACCCTTACCGGCTTCATTCTCGATCAATCCCGAAAGTCAACTGATGAATCAAGCCGCCGGCCGGATCATGCCTCGTGATCATGACTCATGAGGCGCCGCCGCAGCCGTAGAAGAACAATAATCCAACTCCATCAACAAGACGGCCGATGCGTACGTACAGCACGCGCGTTCCTCTATATATAGGCCCGAGCAAACTGCGCCATGCATGGCCAGTAGGTTCGAGGTTCGCCACAGACAAGGTACCTAACCTGCGTGCCATCACCAGCATGCACAGCTGATGCTTGTTGTCACTCGAGTTTTAATCATGTTCAACTGAGAGTTTCACCGCGGCTTGTTTTAGAAAATTCTGATAATCCTTGGCAATATCTTAACGGTAAGTTGGTAACTGAGTTGGGTTATTCTCATAGGAGAAAGAGAGAAGTACTACTCCTGCTCACTAGTCCACAAATGCTACAAGGTATCCTGGTGTTTAAAAAAAGCAAAGAAAATGCTCCGAGTAAAAATCTCCTAGAACTATATGTAGTTTGACAAGAAAAAATGTTCTTACTTAAACAAAATATATTCTGGACGAAATATATGTGATTTGTTCCATATATTTCCGTTTAGAAATTACCAACTCAGCAGAAAATATCTCAACTTAAATAAAAAGATGTTCTAGAATTAAACATGATTTGTTTTAAACATGTATTTTAAAATATTTTTCCTTCAGGATAAATTGTTCAAAACAAAGAAAATGGGTGTTTTCAGCATCAGATAGAGATGGTCTGAGCAAAAATAGAAATTGTTGAAAATGAATAAAATAGGAATACAAATGGAGGGTGTAGATTATGAAGAAAACTAGAATTATATAAACCAAATAAGTGAAATGATTATAAGGAAGAAAAGGAAGAAGCATATAGGAATATAGAGAAACGAAAATAAAGCAAAAGCAGAATTAAACGATGTGCTCTCGGGATGGATTGTGTGAGACTAACGGGCCACTTTTCTTATACGGCCCATTGTAAATAAGGCGATGACTCAGCCCAATAAATGACCACGAAGTCTAGCAGCCCCTTAGAAGATATCTATCATCTTTTTTATGATGGAGATCAAATTTTTTTTTACAAAGCGGTTTTTTATATGCACACGCCCTTGCACGATTAGTTGAAAATAAAAAAAAATCCATCGCGTCCAAAGTTTTCTAGGCTGTTTTAAGACGTCATTGTTGGCCTGTTGGGGTTCGTGAACTTGTCAGAGATGCAAGGGTGAAATTGACGAATGCTCCCGGCAGTGGTATTAATTGGTGATGATCGGCTACCTATCTCTACGCCAACTTCTCCTTCGGCCCTCGTCAGAAAGTTTGCTAGGCTTGTCTCCGCCCCACTGAAGACTCTCATCCTCAAGGCGACAACCCAACGTCGAACCTGTCGGGTCACCATCTGCCATAGCACGCGTCTGGCGGTATTAATTGGTGAAATTGATGAATGCTCCTGGCAGTGGTATTAATGGGTGATGATCGGCTACCTACCTCTATGCCGACTTCTCCTTCGACCCTCGTCAGGAAATTTGCTAGGCGTGTCGCCGCCCCGCTGAAGACTCCCATCCTCAAGGCGACGACCCGACGTTGAACCCGTCGCTCTCCATCATCGGTCACCATCTGCCGTAGCACGCGTCTGGCGATAAAGTGTGCCTCTCGAGCCCCTAATGCCACCCTTCAAGCATAGAAGGTGTTTGTGTCAAGTGAGAACCCACCGCCTCACAGCCGTTGGATAACCAGGTAGTGGCAGACTTTTGGCGGTCATTCCAGGGCCCGCTCAACTCCGCAAAAATGGCCGCACTTCGTGTGCTTATGCAGTACGACGTGGCGGGGTTCGAGTGTATGTTCAAGCAGGTTTGCTAGTCTCGTTGGCATCTACCCAATTGGTTGCATAACTTTCATGTAATGTAATTTAAGTTAGGTTTATTTGGGTTATGTTGCCTTCCATCCTTCCACGGTAAATCTATGGATTACTTGGGAATGTTATAACCAGTCAAACTCTGTTTCTGCTTAATGAAATATGTGTCATAAGGACACGCTCGCGAAAAAAAATCATGCCGCTGCGGCTGTCTAAAAGGCCCTAGTTATACTAGGCAAAAAGTCAAAATTACTCCCTCCAAGTTTGGCCTAAACTAACATTTGGTTCAATTTACTCCCTCCAACTATTTAAGTTGGTCCAACTAACACCTTAAAAAGATTTTTCTTTTTTGTTTCTCTATGTACAAATTATATTTAAGTTTCAAATTTTGTGAGGTGATAGAGGACAATGTATTTTATGTTAGAAAAATACACTACGAATTTTTCATCATTATGTTTTATACGATATTGTATCTCTAGTGTTAATTTATTATTAAATTTCCAAAGCTATCAAAATAGTGGAAAAAAGTTCAGATATATTTTTTAACATAATACGTGGGAAAACAAAAATAACAAATCATGTTAAGGGGTAAACTAGACCAACTGAAATAGTTAGAGGGAGTAAATTGAACCAAATGTAAGTTAAAGGGGTAATCCGGACATATGCCAAACTTGAGAGGGGTAATTTGGACTTTTTCCTCATACCAGGAGTAGAGCAAATGCACTTCTCATTGACCATTTTGCACTCCTTTTCGACTTAGGTTTTACAAATATTCTTGAATATGCACGGGCAAAACGACCTTTACACTTTGGCAGTTTTCCCAAACTTTCATAGTTTGAGATGTGCGTAGGCGTTGGCCTGTGGATCTTCACCTTGAGCCACTTCGCCTGCTCTTGGCTCCGTCCCATGAAATCTTCCCAAGTTGAAGCCCTGCTCAGTGCGAAACTCACAAGAGTATTAACATGTACAATGTACCACATAAAAGATGAAACACATTTCATAATGTATTGAATAATACTTATTTGATAACATAAATATTATTGTTCTTCTTTATGAATTATGTCAAAACTAGGATAGTTAACTTGGGACAAATTTGAATCCCTCATATCAGGTGTCCTACTCCTTTTCTATAGACAGATGCGTCTGGAGACTGATAACGTTCTTTCTTTTTCTATTGGTCAAGGAATGCCAATAATGAAATATAGAGCTGCTAATGGATTTCATGTCCTTGTTCTCCATTCTCATTGGTATGAGTAGCTATTTTTCAGGCTCCAGAGTTACTAGCACTGTCGGTCATTTTTTTGGGGTGGGGTGGGGGGGGGGGGGGGGGGGGGGGCGGGGGGGGGGGGGCGGGAGAGGGAGGGAGGGGGGGAGTCGCAGGACCACGACAAGGTTCATAGTACTGACTACTGAGCTGTCTACAAAATATTTCCATTTGTTTGCCCACCACCCCACTTGTTTGTTTCCCAGTGTTCCATTCCACCCCCCACATCAAAAGACGGCGCACGTTCGGTTCACCTGGCCGCCGGCGAGGAGTCCAAATCCCCGGCCACCAGTACGTCCCTCGCAAATAATACAGCAATCCATAAGATGCATGCACACCACGACGTGGCAATCATCTATTCTGCAGAACACTGAGAGAAACGGAAGCCAGGTCCACCGGCAACTGGGCATGGACCATGCAGCCACTACTGGCTGCTGCTACAAAATTCATCAGATCCGATCCTTCTGCTCCCCCACTAGCTAGGCCAGAGATCTATACCAAAATGCTTTGTTTGTCACGCTGTACATACGCTACACGTGGCTGTTCCCAAGCGTGTGCAAGTCACGCACTGAACTGCTGCGTCAGCGCGCATGGCCGCCAGTAAACAGGGCACTCCGAGGACTGGGAACGGTGGCCTTGGCGCCATCATATCATCCCCGTGGCCGTGGCGATTGAACAGACAACAGTGACGTGGTACTACTAGACTAGAGTGAGAGTAGTAGGAGCAGTTCGCAACGCCATTGTGATTGCAAGCTGTGTCTTCGGCGGAGCGCCATTACGCCATCCGTCTCGCGTAACACACGTCGGCCTCGGCCTCGACATCAATCTCTAATTAATCCCTCCCCCATGATGCGCCCATCTGCAGCCGAGCGCTAACAGACTAACAGTCGGCATTAGCCGCACGTTTTGGTTTCCCCTGTTGATCGATGCTGCTGTTGGGCTGTTTTCCTGTTCCTGTCCTGCTGCCGGCGCCTGCGAGAGCGTAGTATTCAATAATCATCGTCGGCGTTGGAGTTTGGAGGTTGGATCGTGTGCATCCACGCCGAAAGCTGGCGGTCGCCGTCGCGAGGGCAACGGCCGGCGCCGGGCCTGCTGGCTGCTGCTGCTCTAAATGTGGTCTATCTAGCTAGCTATGAACTCGTCGCCTGACGTATCACCAGCCGACTAAGTGGTAGGTTTCACATTTATTTATGTGATCATGGACCACATTGCATTGCATTTGATGCAAGCAAGTAATAATCTGCAGCTAGCCGGCCCGTGTCGTACGCCACACCGGCCTCTTTGTCTAAATCCTTTTTTTAAGTGATGTAGTACTCCAATAAACAACTGTTACAGCCATTGCGGCAGGCGATGACTCTCATGAGTCATGGGAGATGATCTCCCTCTCTCCTGTATGCAGCACTTGCACTACTTGCCTGCACACTTTGGTTGCAGTTGATTTTGACCAGTAAGGCCAGCACTTGCACTACTTCCAATAAACAACTGCTACTTGGCCTTCTAGCTATTCCGTTATCCGTCTCCGATGCATAAACGACCTGTTACGTAACGGCATATAAGGCCAGCAGGAGGTAAATAATTGTGAGAGATCCTGTCCTCCATACAGGACTGAATTAATTCAAGCAAAACGGTGTGCTCAATCGCTCGCTGACGTCGGCGACGACGCGCTTAATTGCCGGCAGTTGAGGCTTTGCCACTTCCGGACGTCGGAAGCCACAGACGCGTCCATCCGCGCGCTCTTCTCTTTCCATGCCCACATCGTAAAACTAATTCGATGGATGCCTCGGTCGAATCGATGGATCGTCCCTGGTCCCTGGACCAACAGCGACCTTCTTCCTTCGGGCTGGGATTGGGGATGACTAGTTGGGGTCCGGGGTCCGGCTTCGATGAAAACTGCACGCTGCTGCCAGGGGCACGATATCGCCCCTCCGCCCACCTTGCCTCCGCCTGCTAGAAGGATAGCATAGCTGGGGGCACGGGCACGTCTTTGCTGCTGGCGGGCGCCGCGAGTAATTGCGTGGGCGGGCGCAGCGCGGAGGCAGTGCCGCCACGCCACGGCGCCAGGTCCTCCTCCGCCAGGATAGATACCACCGCCCATGTCAGCGTTGCCGCTCGCTCGCTGTGGCTCTTGTACCCTGTGGGCTGGGCTTCGCCAACGGCGGTATTGGCGGATTGCAGGACGTGTAGTGCAGATATACTTGCTAGCGCTCTTCGACCTGTTCGCTGGTTGGTTTCTGGGCTGGTTTAGGCTGGTTGGTACTGGTTTATTGTGAGAGGAAAACACTGTTGGCTAGTTGATTTGGGCTGGCCGAAACCAACACACGAACAGGCTGCTTGTGTGTGTTTGGATCGATGCGCGGCTGCCTGGTCCAAATGCGGCGCGTGGATGGCCAGGTTCATTCATCCATAATTGAAACGTACTGCCGGTGCTTAGCTTGATGGGGACCTGATGATCGATCGCCGCCTCCCGATCCCGTGCGTGTTTCAAAACAACTACGCCACGCCCTACATTGTCGGACGGTGGAACAATATATATACAATCTGACTTCACTTGCGTCAGAGAGGCATTCGGTTGCATAGCGAATACAGTACTTTTCAAATGTGCCCATATAGTCATACATGCTTCTTCTTCTTCTTCTTCTTCTTCTTCTTCTTCTTCTTCTTCTTCTTCTTCTCTTTTTTTTTTATTATCATCATGGATGGACACTACCCAGAACTGGACATCACTGTCGGTTCAAAAACTCACTTCACTGTCGGATTTTGAACCGACAGTGATGGGGGTTGACATCACTGTCGGTCCTTAAAAACCGACACTGATCTACAGGAAACAGTGTCGGTTCCTGGCTCCGTCCGGCAGTGTCCAGTTGAACAACACTGCTGGTTTGTAGTGTCAACCGACAGTGACGGTTGCTTTAAGAGTGTCGGTTCTTGGCTCAAGCCAGCAGTGGTGAGCAAGCCTACGCTAACGGTTCATGGATCAAACCGGCAGTGTTCTTGTAACTATCAGTGTCGGTTCATGGTTCAAGCCAGCAGTGTTGAGCAAGACAACACTGTCGGTTTGCTTCTAACCGGCAGTGATGGTTACGACAACACTGCCGGTCTGTTGCTAACCGGCGGTGATGGCCCGTTCGTATTTTATTGTTTTATAATTTATTTTAATTTATATTTTTTTTGTGGAATCGAGTTTCGCTTTATATACGCTACGTAGATGACAGGTCCATCAATATTAAACATTACAAATGTTACGATTACAATTCAAATGTTCTTATCTACATCTCGATCCCTCAAAATAAAAAAGAAATGTTCTTGGACTCCACACATGCTTCTCAGACTTTTTTACAATAATCTGGCGAGTCGCTCTGGGGCATACTGGTCCTTGTACTTCACGAATTGTGCAATGGAAAATACTCCATCTCTTTCCAATACCTCGGCTAAGATGAATTTTGCCAACTCCAATTGTAGTGCGACGATCTTCATGTCTAGCAGCCTTTCGTGCTTATATTTCTTGCGCTGTCGTTCAAAAAAAGTTATATCCAAAGAGGAACAGTAAATCATTTTGTTGAATTATTAACAGACATAAATGAAATAGGGATTATACACACCAACTTATCGGTTTCTTCCGATTTTCCGTCGATGTAGCGAAGCATTGCCCACATTACATAAAACCCGCATTCATTGTTTTCCGCCGGCTGTGATAGGTACTTCCCCTCTATTTCGACAACTTTGAATGGGACTGGCGTCCCACCGATATGTCTTCTTCGGACACTGAGCAACATTAAAAGAAGAAACATTAGAAAGCGATATGTGTGATTAGAAAATAATAGTTATTAGGATCGCTTACTAATTCAGCACTGCCACTAGTGCATCGAGATGATGAAATGGTTTTTTCTTCGAGTCCCACGCCTCGAGCAGATTTTTAGCAAGATTAACACAAATAAAAATGAAATGGTTGCTGCAATCACAGAATCCTAATTATCGAATAATCTTAATAAAAAAAGAAGCATAAAATTACCAGGGTTTGGACCATAGTAGGCCGGTTACCCATGGTTTGCAAGGTAGGCCGGATGACTATAGTAGGCCCTCAAAGCTTCAGCTTCTGTGTTGTATTTTTTGTGTAAATTACCAGGGTGGCGATTGACTTGAGCATAGCAATCTTCCTAGGTTCGATAAATTCCAGGCATGTGACCAACATGCACTACATACCATGACATGGTTGCCTATACATTTAAGTAAATTAGGCATGTGATAAGTGGTAATGGTAACTCACTGAACAAGAGTTATTATTCAAGTTATATGGCCAAACTAAATCTATTTAATGTTCTTTATCCTTGACATGATAAAAAAAATAACCTCAATAATTAGACTGTCTATTATTCGGAGATCAATGTGGTTTAGTAATCATACTTGCTGCTGCTGTCGAGCCAATTTTAAAAGTTATTTTTAACTTTTTTTCTGGAACAAATATCTATAGATGCCTTTTTTAAGCATGCTATACATTCCATCAAAATCAATTGACACTACCTATAGCGATTATACCTATACACATTTGACAAGAATCCATCAATTGACACTCTACCTATAGCTAAACCAAGGAGTAACAGCATGTAACTCAATCGAATAGGAATTGGCTGCTATTGGGAAGACAACAACCGTGGGGCATTTCATCGAACACTTAGCGGGCAGTGAGCCACGCACTCACCATGGGGGTGGGAAAGCAGATGTCCGCGCGCGCTCCTGAAGGCCTCGGCGGTGCTCCGGCGTCTGGCGGTGGACGACGTGGGGAGTGCTCCGGCGTGGGGCAGTGCACGGGCGTCGGCATCGAAGAAGAGGAGCGCTGGGCTGGGAACGACAGTGCGGGGGGTGGTGGACGGTTGCTCCGGCCTAGGGCGATGCACGGGCCTCGGCGTCAAAGAAGAGGAGTGTGGGGCTAGGAACGGCGGCACGGGGGGCGGTGGACGGGTGCTCCGGCTTAGGACGGTGCACGGGCGTCGGCGTCGAAGAAGAGGAGCGCGGGGCTAGGAACGCTTGGCGCGGGGTTAAAAGTTTTCAATCTGCAGTGGGCTTTTATACCAGACCTCATCACTGTCGGTTCTAATTAGAAACCGACAGTGATGGAGCTACATCACTGTCGGTTGTAAGTAGAAACCGACAGTGATGGGGGTACATCACTAACGAGCCATTTTTTAAACCGGCAGTGATTGCCGTGTAGCGGTTACAGCATAAGTAACTTATCTTTTCCACACTTTTCGAATACCTCCTACTGGCTCAATGGTTAAGACCCCATAACTTAGCCCCCGATATCCGTATTTGAATCCCGGGTGGCCTAATTTTTTTGGTTTAATTTTATAATTTATTAAGCATATATATTCCTATGTCAAAATAGCTTGAAATTTTTTTTGGTTAAGTGTCTGAACTCTATAGCCCGAGACCCGAGCTTAAACCCGAGGGCTGGCACAATTTTTTTTAATTTTTTTATATCACTTTCGGTTTTCAAAATAAACCGACAGTGATAACAAACATCACTGTCGGTTTCTTCTCATCAACCGATAGTGATGTTTATATATATTAAAAAAATTCTTTTATATACTGAATAAATAGAAGCATATGTATTCCTATATCGAAATGGCTTAAAATTTTTTTGGTAAGCTTGTACACCCAAATTAAGATGTCACACAGGATCTTAGGTTTTTCTAATTATTTTTTTATTAATTATATTTTTCTGTGTGCTGAATGAGACAAAAGAGGGTGAATTTCATCTTGGACCTAATAGATTTTTTCATCCACCTCCACAAAATTCTTATCCCTAGGGCACATTAGGGCCTGTGTAAAAATTTGGCACCATTCCGGATCTTTTCGTAGTTAGATTCAGTTCAACCTATAATTAAACTGTCTCGTCGCGCGGAAATTCAATTAAACCTCAGAAAGTAGCAAATCATCTCCGAAAAATCCCAAACTTGGTGTTTCGTTCACACGTGGCACGTGCAATCCTAAGAAAAAGTTTGAGACCAATACGACACTGGAATGCCTATGAACCACAGAAACCTTATAACATATGTGTATAGTCATGGTTCGATGAAAAGACACATGTACCTCTGTAAAGCATGTATACTCCGCCTATGTCGAAATGGCTTGAAATTTTTTTGGCAAACATGTACATCTAAATTAAGATCGCACACAGGATCTTAGGTTTTTCTGATCATTTTTTTATTTATTATATTTTTCTCTATGTCAAATGAGACAAAAGAGGGTGAATTTCATCTTGGACCCAATAGATTTTTTTATCCACCTCCACAAAATTCTTATCCCTAGGGCACATTAGAGCATGTGTAAAAGTTTGGCACCATTCTGGATTTTTTTGTGGGTAGACTCAGTTCAACCTATAATTAAACGGTCTCGTCGCGCGGAAATTCTATTAACCCTCATAAAGTAGCAAACCATCTCCAGAAAATCCTAAACTTGGTGTTTCTTCACACGTGGCATGTGCAAGCCTGAGAATAATTTTGAGACCAATACGACACTGGAATGTATATTTCTAATTGTCCAACAAATGTTACACGAATTACATGCATGACAATAATTAAACACACAAAGTCGTACATATTAAAATTAGAACTCAATTAAACTATGACCTTGAAAACCTAGCCAAATAAATATTAATTACTATCGGAATCACTATCGTGATCGATTGAGCCACACACACTAGCATGCCTCTGTAGCCATATATGGTAGTTGATGTCACGGATTATGTATCCGCTTGTATCGATGAAGTCCAATACCCGTATGAGTGCACTCTCTCGTGCCTCACAATACCAAAAGAATGGTCGGCCATAGATATAACCTACTGAACAACCACTACCCCTATTATTAATCCTTATGTAGTACTGGCGTCCTTCTATAGTGAGCTAGCCGAGGTTTCCATTAAAGAAGTCCCAATCGTACCCGAGTTGCTCCGTAGCTTGGTCTAGAACGGCCCATAAGCCACATGCAGCATAGGTAAGGTCCTGTAGCATAATCTGCATGTGGAGAAAAAGAAAAAAATTAGAGAATGTTAATACAATAATAAACAACAAATAACCACGACTCAGGTATAAGTGATCATTTTACCACATCTGCATGGTTGTAGCTTGCAAACCATTCGCTTGCTTGCGGGACGGGGATATCACCAATATTCAAAGCAAGTGCCTTGAAGTGCGAGAAATCAGGCATATCATAGCAAATACGTCGAAGTGCCTCTAAACAGATGCGCACGGCACTTAATTGGGCGCTTATCACGTCTGGGCTCTGTATTCCCATCCCGTTGATATGGTTTCGATGATTTGAACCCCTCACAGGGATGAAAAAACTGAGTTCACACATCCATAGTCGACCACTTGCATTAGATGTCGTGTTCTCGATGATGTCCGAGATAAAGAACTAGCTAAGTGTTGTTCACAGCCAATCTATTGGGGATATAGTCTACAACATATATGCATGCAACAATGATATTAAACTAATTACACTTATTTGTAAGCATCAAAAAACAAAAGATGTTAAAAAATATTTCATACAATAGCTGGAACAGGGAACCGTGGAATGGCCACATTAGGAGCGAATGGCTCATCGCCAGGGTGGGAACCTGGTTCTTGTGGTGGGGGAGGTCCATTGTTCATACCACTTGATCGATAAAATGCAAAAAAAATATGAACATAAAATATATGCACAAAAAAATCTTCCAAGTAAAATGTGGCAACATAATTAAATATAGATCAAATGCAAGGAATAAGAATATATATAAATGTAGAATGCAAAGAAACATGAATATAAATATAGATCAAATGAATATAGATACAATATTGGAGAAGACAACATATCAATACCATTGAAAAATGCAGGAGCCATGACCAAATTACGTAGAGAGAGAGTGGATGTCTTGAGAAGTGAGAGTGAAACATGAGAAATAAGACTGAGAGAGTTCGTGGGTGGGTGGGATCGATGTATGTGGCCGGTAGTTTGTTTTATATAGGGGGCATGGACATCACTGCCGGTTTTTAAATAGAACCAAAAATGAAGGTGGTAATCACTGTCGGTTTCTAAATAGAATCGACAGTGAAGGTGGCTATCACTGCCGGTTTCTAAATAGAACCGACAGTGAAAGTGCATATATGTAAAGGATATATTTATTTAGATACTATAGTGGAAAAGTTTTAACAAGAACGATATATTTATTTAGATAGTAATGAAATACATCAAAAAATTACAAAAAATTATGTACCTCAGTAGCATTCTTCTAGTACCTCATGTGTGCACCATTTTGGTGGACTATGATGCACAACGATATCTGTGGTTTGCTGTAAGAGGAAAAACATTGTATCATGGCTGATAAGGCCTGGCTAAAACCAACATGCATGGAGAGGCTAGCTCTTGACCGAGGGCCATTTTATAGGGGCTAGCAGTCGTGGTACATTTTTATTTCTGAACTAAAGTTGTCGGGGTAGGTGGGAGCAGTGTTCCAACTATTGTGGTCATGGGAGCACTGTTGGCATGTGAGGAGCATCTACACATCACTATCGATTTTAGTTTAAAAACCAACAGTGAATTGGGCCTTCCGTGTCGGTTTGAGCAACCGACTGTGATAGAAGCTATCACTGTTGGTTTTAAAACCAAAACCGGCAGTGAAGGGCCCTGCCGCCATGTTTTAGTAAAAAAATATAAAAAAAAACACTGTCGGTTTGGAGCCGATGTTTGTTACTAACCTTAAAGCAAAAAGATCAAGCCATTCTTTAAAATCCAAGCACTAGCTTCATGGTGAAGAGCAGCCGCAACAATGGAGGGAAGGGTCCAAACGCGCGCCTCTATTCTCGAGATGGAAGAGAGGAGGAAGGAGAGGATGGCTGCAACCTTGTTGTGTTGTAGGCTTATCACCGTCGATTCTTGGCTAGAACTGACAGTGATAGAGTCCAATCACTGTCGGCTCTTGGCTTAAACCGGCAGTGATGAGTGCCCGCCAAAACACTGTCGGTTCAAACCATAAACCGGCAGTAATGTGGTCCTTGACTTCCGGTTTTAGCCTAGCCCCAATCATTTTTTTCATTTTCAAGCTCATAACCGGCAGTGAAGGTACATCACCGCCGGTTCTCACAAATCCGGCAGTGATGATGCCGGCAGTGATGTGCAAATCTGGCGTAGTGGGATAATGGAGGTAACATTATTCTTTTTTTGATGAAAAGAAAAGAGCAAATCAAACTGCTCGAGGCTTTGGACTTCTATACTACATGGGCTTGGCAGGTAGGAGTACCATTTTATTTCCCCCTATCTACATGATCATGATCATGCCAGTCCAAATAGATATTTGAGACGGCTAACAAAAGGGAGAGGAAAATAGGGACAGTCTGCAGCATTGTTATGTGTGGAGCAGCTGATGACTCAAACGCTAGTGCGAATTTACAAAAGGGGGCGTCATTTTCAGCTTCAACTAAATTATGCATTACTGACTGAAAGCGTAATAGGAATTGTGGAATACGCGATGTATTACTCAGGGGCCTGTGTTGTGTACATATAGGCACGATGGGGAGCTGGATACGGCAGGCCCATGGGTCATGTCACGTTTACAATCTAACACTCCCCCGCAGTCGGAACTGGAAGCACCGCGAACAATGAGACTAGACCTAAACTCCACGAAGATGGACGTCGGAAGGCCCTTGGTGAAGATGTCGGCGTACTGAGATGTTGTGGGGACATGAAGAACTTGAATTTCTCCAAGGGCGACGTGGTCACAAACAAAGTGTAAATCAATCTCCACAAGCTTGGTCTGCTGGTGCTGAATGAGGTTGGTGGACAGATAAACGGCACTGACATTGTCACAGTACACAACGGTGGATCGCCGAAGAGGGCAATGGAGCTCATGGAGGAGTTGACGCAACCAACATGCCTCTGCAACACCATTTGCGATAGCACGATACTTGGCCTCTGCACTAGATCTAGAGACTGTCGCCTAACGCTTGGAAGACTAGGAAATCAAATTATCACCCAAAAATACACCATAGCCAGAAGTGGAACGGCGAGCATCGGGACAACCAGCCCAATCAGCATCAGTGTACACAGTGAGATCAGCAGTCGAGGTGCGAAGAAGGTGAAAACCGAGGTCCAGGGTACCTTGAATGTAGCGCAGAATGCGCTTCATGGTGGCAAGGTGTGGCTCTCTCGAATCATGCATATAAAGACAGACCTGCTGAACGACGTAGGTGAAATCAGGGCACGTGAAGGTGAGGTACTAAAGCGCGCTAGCAATGTGTGGCAGAACCGCCTAATTTAATACCTCATAGGAGTGCTTGTCTTCTATTAGACACTAAGCACTCGAGGGAGAACACTAAATTACTCGATTCCGTTGGGCACACCCCAGGGGAGAACCAAAAAATCCACATTTTTGCCATCAGGATCACAAATGAGAGAATAAAGCTTACATCATTCTTAACCATTTCTTACATCACTTTACATGTACATCAGAGTATAACATTTATTTTTATAACAGCAGAATGTAATCATATTATCAGAGTTATGAATAATTTAATGCATAGTGAAATATAAATATGTGATCAGAATTACAGCGGAAATAAATATCTATTCATGACATGTTGAGGGATTGATATATAACAACTATGACAACAGATTATAAACTTTCATTTATAAAAATATTTGGTGAGAGTTATAAATAACAACTATGATAGCAGCGTAAAGGAATCCTCGCTGAGCCCACCAGGAGGTATCCACACACAAAGATTAGCTCTAGCATCCGCCTATCACCTGCAACAGGAGAAATAAAACCCTGAGTACTCAATTGTACTCAGCAAGACTTACCCGATAGGAGAAAGGAAAAGACTCCAAGGATATGCAAGGCTATCTGACTTGTGGGTTCATTGCATTTGCAAGAAGCATTACTAAGCGTGCGTCCTTATGTTCGATTTTTATTAATAGCCGTATTGGTTCATTTACTAACCATTCTATGTAAGCACCTGTGCTACTTTCAAGCAGGTGGTAAGCAATCAGATTTCCTTTGTCCATCTTCCATCTTTCATCTTCTAGTTCTTACTACGATGCTAAACCGTAGACAAGCCGTACCGGATTGTTCGGCGATTCGCAGATCAATGCCCCTAGCTGGGTACCCCGAAAACACACGCCTCGCTTGTACCCTAGGCACAAGCAGGACCAACCCATCACTCTCCTATCCCGGGTGTCCAGGTCCCATCCAAACTAGGACTCCAAGCCCCCGCCCCTGAGTCCCAGACTCAGTGCGGTGTAAGGACCTCCTCCACCAAAACAAAACCCTGACAGTCGGTCCGGAAAGAGCCGGATCCGCGACAAGAGAGCAACAAGTCTTCCAAGCGCCCATATACAAGTATGTGCTCGGGATAATAAGTCTGTGACCTGCCTAGAGTCATATGCAACGATCGGTCCTTAACCGACCAGACAGGGAAAAACGGTGTAACCAAGCTATGACCCGCCTCCGTGGCGACACAACTTCTTACACCCACCAATACCCAAACCACATCCCTGCCCGGTCACCATTTTTCTTTCCACCATTTTCATATTTTCCGAGTGATGGTAATCCAATAATATATTTTCTATCTCTCGCGAGTGACAGGCAATCACTCGACTTCTACTGGAGTCCTATAGCATAGCATTCTACATGATCCTGTCATTCTAGTAAGACTCATAGGATAAAGATATATATATGCAAGTGGTTTCATTCAACTCCTTGAAACTTAATGCACAAATATAATTTAAACTGCAGAAAAGTAGGGGTTATGCACCGGGGCTTGCCTGGGTAAGATATATTAAAAAGTTAGAATCTGCATCTTTAGATCATCCACCAGCAGCTGGATAGAAAGCCCATTGTATCATCTCCTATAGAGAATACCGGTACACTATCTTCGGATTCCCAATCATCCTTCGTTCGATCCGTTGATCCATCATCGTACCTATACGATATGCATGCGATGCAATGCAAAGATGTGAATAATCGACGACAGCCAAAACGCTTCAAAATCCGATCCTGCCTCACAAGCTAACAAGGTAATTCTAACGCTGGTCTATGCATCCACGTCACCGAATAAGGCATTATTTCTCAATAATTGTTTTAGCTATATAATTCGAAGTGATTTCGTTATTTCATTTTATCGATTTATTCGTTATTCGAACTAGAGCATCATTATCTACCAAGCAAACTAATTATTATTGCTATAAAAATTACAGTGAGTAGATAATAATATTAGTAGTTTACTGTCAAATTTTTAGAGTCAACCCTATTACCGATTTATCATGGAAGTTCCTACAAGTTTATATTTTTATAATATTAAGTATCTTAGAATAATTATATAGCTCCCAAGAATATTATCCAACTATATGAACAAATTATACTAGCAGGTAGATCATGATTTTAGAAACGCAACAAAACTGGTTTTACAACTTTTGGATTCCCATACCATTTTATATTGATTTTACAAGTTTACTTTATCAGCTAAATTGGAAATCGCTCTATAAATCGAAAAGGGCTGGTGCAACTAAATTGGCCCAGTAGCTAGGCAGCCCAGTCGGCACTAGCCCGGCCCAGGCGGACGGCGCCAGCGCTGATGGCCCACGCGGAATACGCGGCCCAGGCGAGGTGGCACGCGACCGGCCTAGCGGGGCGAGTAGCCAGCGGCCCAAACAACTGGCCCAGCACGATGGCAGCGAAACGGCCCAGTGCGGCCTGCCCGAGCGCGGCGCGAGTAAAGGCGCGGACAGCCCACGGGCGCAAGGCAGGCCAGCGGCAGGTGGCGTGGCGCAAATGCAAAACAACCCCTGTACTTTTCTTAAATCACCCCGCTGGACAACGTACTATTTACTTGAGTCATGTATTTACGTAAAGAACCTTGTATAAATTTACGTATGGGATTCATACCCTTCTCACCTTGTCTTCAATCTCAGAACAGAGCACCAAGGGAGACATGGCGGCCGGCGGACGCTGCAGCTATGGCCCAGCTCGGACCCACGGGCGGGGTTCCCATCACGGCGGCTGCGGCAGCAGCGCAGGACCATGGGGCACGGCAGCGCGGCCCAGTTATGCGCTGCGACAGCGGACCGGCGCGGGCCGAGGCAGGCACGACAATGGTGGCTGGCCATGGCGGTTGCACAGCATGTGCGGCGCAGCGGATGGAACGGCGAGGACAGGGGGCGCAGGTGCACGGACGGGGCACATCAGCCCAACGCTCAGCTGCGGCAGCCGCGGGAGCTCGAGGCGGCAATGGCGCACATGGAGGTGGAGCAACAACCTTGGCTTCGAGCGCGGACGGTGCTCCAGGCGCAGCATGGACCTCGCATGGAGGTGGGGGTGGCGCGGACGCCGGCGAGTGGACCAGGAGCTGGGCGCAGCAACACGGCACGGCCTTGCCTTCGCGCGCGGTGTCCAGCACCAAAGCAGCGGCGAGTGGAGCGGGGAAAAGGCCGGCGGCGCTGCTGCTGTTGGGAGCGAGGAGATGCGTGGCCACGACGAAGCCGCCAGGCCACGGCAGAGTCACGCGCACGAGGGGATTCAGGCGGCGGTGACGCTGCGTGGCCACGATGACACTGCGGAGGAGGCGCAAGAGCAGGAGCTGAGCACGGGGAGGCGTTGGTGCCTGGGAGAGTGAGAAACCGGTCCGGCTGGTCCTGGCCTTAACATGATGTGCCACGACTGCGATGAGGCGATGCACGGCCTGGCCTAACTGGGCGTACTCGTCACAGTGGCCAGCGCAGGAAACACACACAGCCAAATGACGACGGTGCAGCAGACATGACGTGCTGGTGCTGTGAAAACACACTGGCTGCTGGTACTCCCACTAATAAAATACACTGGCTGCTGGTGCAAACAAGACCACACGCTGTCACAGAGAGCGTACGAGCAGCCAGACAGCAATAGTAAAAGTTCAGCAGATAGTGTGTGTATGTGCGTGTGTGTATATATATATATATAGTGCTCTATAATAAATCTCTGAACCTAATCGGCTTGCTAGTTGAACTCGACATTGTTACAGGCATGAGCATCATATATATATATATATGTGAGTGGAAAAGTGCTGACCGCAGGACACTAGACAGGGTCACTTGCCGCAACTGCCCTCCTCCTGATGAGGCCACCCAGGCCAAACGAGCTGACAGCTCTGCAACTGCTGACACTCGCCGGTACTGCCACTGTACGCCCAGTGGACCAGAGCAGAAACGCCTCCTCACGGCAGTAGAAAAAGGAGAAGGAGAAAACAGCGTGATGACCGGTCTGACACGACTAAGACTCCAGCCCAGTAAAACATGCAGGGACAGACATGACTTGACTTCTGCATGAAAACTTGTACACGTATTACTGCTGCTGCATTTAAGCTTGCAGTGGTTCTTGCTTCCTCAATAAACTAGTGCTTCAGAACGTGCCAGCGGCCGAGCGGGGGAAGAGCGGGGAAGGAAAAAGAGGACGCCGGTACACACGGTCGTGATGGTGCTGTGACTATGTCTAGGAAGGAGGCAGAGAGGGGAAACGACCGGATGAATGAAGACAACACAGTGAAACAGGGACTTCGGCAAGCAACGGGGACAAGAAGGACGGCGCTGCAGCAAGTTCGGCCAACCTTCATTAAAACAAGAACAGCGCGACGAAATTAACACGAGTCGACTCGAAAATAGGACCACGTGCCTCTGGCTCAGGCACTCTTATATATATATATATCACCGTAACAGCACTTTGCTTCGGAGTACGTTCATCCGTCATAACTTTTACAATGGTTTACTAATTTACACAAGCTTCGCTTATCGCTTCCCGTATATTTTTAAATCAAAAATTCGAGAAACTTGTTTCGAAAGTTTTACTTAAACCTAAATCACGGCGCTAAAAAGGATCGTAACACCGGGGTGTTACAACCAACCCCCCTTAAAAAGAATCTCGTCCTGAGATTCAAAGCAAAAACCAGAAGGGAAAAACGCGATTACATTTCATAGAGCAGAGATTACACGAAAGGTTACATGACTTCGAATACTAAACCACGCAGGGCTTTAGAGATACATGGCTAAGCGCAACCTGATACAACCGAGACCTACTCTAGAAGTCGAGATAGACGAGGGCAATGGAGAAACAGCAGGAAGATGATTATCCAAAACATGGCATAGCACCAACAGATCCAGAAACAGTCGACTGAGAAGTAAAACATTGTGAACCCTAAGATTGACTACCCAAAAAGGGAACTTGAACTTCTTCAACGAATTGGATCCTTCCTTCTTCTCAGATCACACTATCTATTCATACAGACGAACCTAGCTTCCCAACGTCACCTAGATTTCTTAGTTCTGCTATGAAAGCGAGAGGGATGGGGATGAAGGGAAGAGCAAGGACCAAGGGTATCTTATATAGGCGAATAGAGGTGGGAAGCAACACACCGGAGGCTATTGCGGCAGGGATGGGATACATAGACGGTGCATGCTGTGGAGATAAGGTCAGAGACATGGCGTGCTTCCTATGCGAGCGGCGGAGGGGGAAATAAAGGAGAGTAGAGGAGGTCCGCTCGATGAGGCAGGCGTGTGGGCGGTCGTGTCACCAAAAGAAGAAGGAAAAGAGGGGGAAGGGGGGTCCGGTACGAGGGACAAGGCGTGAGAGTCGAGAGCCGACCGGATGCTGGGAAAAGGAGAAGCGCATAGTGCACAAAGACGGTGAGCACTGCACGATGCCGTGGCCACACGAAAATGGAATGCAAAAGACCCGATACAGACAACATCCGTAGGACACACAGTGAAATAACCCAGCATGCATAGTGCGGTCAACTAAGCACAGGGCTTGGGACAAGACGTCCACTCAGACTTTTACGACTATCCATGGCTAACCTTCCGTTACTACTCTTCTTTTGCCTTCCTTCCTTGACCACATCCGTCTATTCTGTAAACCCAGATCATGTCATACTTTCTTTCTCCGAACCATCTCTTGTTTACCTTGAGAGAACACTTCTGCATCACCCCATTGTGGACTTCCTGTTTGAACACCTGAACATTTCCAAGGAGGAAATTATTTGTAGCAAAAGTGGTACGGCGATGTAACTTGGTAAAGGTACTTGCTCAAAAACCTCGATACCAGCGCGTGCCAAGCAGGATCACCATGTGGCAGTTGTTCCACAAGGAGCCCTCGGTTTCGTTGTGGCACCATAAGCTTTTTAACCAGGCAACTATTACCAACTTACATGCCATGAAGGCGGTGGGGTCATAGACCACAGAATAAGGGGAGTATTGCAAAGGGAAAATTCAAACAACAAAAGTTCCCTTCACAACAAGGGACAAGGAATTCAAATCCAATGACGGATTTGTTTTAAAGAAATTCAAGTGTTCTACTGGGGCATCCACAATTAGTCGATACAGTGTCCAATAACATCCAATCACTGCTGGTCTGCTGGTCTCTAAATGTCAACTTCTCTTGTAACCCGCTTAATATCGCCCTTGAAAACTTTAAGCATGACTAATGAAACTAAAGTAGATGAATGTAATAAACGCAGTGAAATAAACAAAATGCATATTCCGAATGGTCTTATACGGGTACAATGTATAGGCATTCAGGCTCTGATTCATGACACAACATTCGCCTATGGTCAGACGATCTCAACAACTATGGACGACGAACAACAGACAAGAGTACAATACCAAGGGACAGCGACAACAAGCACTACTACTATGGGTACAACATCCCAAGGCAACTAATCTACATCCTCTTGTGGCAATGGCTGAGCGAGAGGAATCAAGGGTTCTTCGAATACTTCCGAGGGTGGAGGTGCAGGCAGTGCTGCAACACCGGTTCTTCTTCTCTCGGGCGGGTGGATAGGGATTCCCTCCAAGATCAAGGCATCCTGCCTTTCAGCAGCCAACGCCCTCTGTTCGGCCCTGGTGACAAGATAGGCCACCCGCAGCTGATGAACATGCCAATCTTTAGCCTCCTTTAAAGTTTCCTCCATGGTAGCCTCTGGGCTCTCAGCAGCTGCAGTGCCGGTGTGCGCTTCGACGAGCTGCGCCTAGAGCATCCGGTTGAAGATCTTGGCTTCCTCGGCATGCCGAAGGCACACCCTCAGCTCCAAGGCTTGATGGTCGTACTGCTCATCTAGAGCAAGCAGGTACGAGGTCAAGTGCACCATGGTGGGACTTTCCTCTTGCACATCTCGTCCTTGCAAAACCTCCATGTGGGCCCTCCATGCCCGCCGATTCTTGTCCAAAGGAGGAAAGAACCACATGGGGGTACGGGCAATGGGCTCCTCATAGATCTGGTAGAGGTACCACAAGGCTTTGCGGGCCACAACCTGGTAGGTGTCGATGAAGCGAAACCCGGTTGCAGCCACACTCTAGGCTTCAGTGAGGTCGGGGAACTCCTCACTCTTCCCGATGTAGACGGTAACCTCACACCGCTCGGTGCCATGCTCCTCATACTCACGGCCCTCATACTCGGGGCGATCATTGACTCTGAGCTTTTGTAGGGTGGCATGCAGGATTCTAGGAAAACCCTCAACGTTCATGCAGTAGGTACTAACCCAGGCTCCTGCCATCTTTGGCGGTGGTTGTAAGGAAGGCTGAGCAAAAAGCTAGCTCAAGGAAAAGCTAAGCGAGCTAAAGTGCGTCGAGTGGTGGTACCAATGGCTAAGTTAGGCTCTACTTATAAAGGCGGAGTGTTCAGTGGTCCTGGCGCGGTTCACCAGGATTCCCGCGTGAGATCACTACGGCGGATCGACCAAATTTTGCGCGTTGGAGGCGAGCGACGTGCGATGCCATTACTGACTAGTATGACTACAGGGCAAGGGTCCGACAAGAGCACAGAAAGGGGGTACAGAGAGATGTGGGTCACGACCGGTGCGAACCACGGGTGAACGCGAAACACAAAGCCATAGTGCAGACCTAACTCTAGAACAGGAACAAGTCATTCGTGCACAATACGACACGTGTGACACCTATGGATGGCATATCTACCAGCAATATGACACTACAATGCACAAACAGGATATGCATGAATGCTCGTCCTATACGTCCTTGCACTGTTGCCACATATAGGGCAACCGTTCTCAGATTTTTGGCACATCGTTCTCTCCCTGTAACTAGTTGATACTATCGAACTATGCTCGAGTCAGTGTACCTGCAGAAACTTGATTAATCTTATCTAAGTCGGCAGAGTGCCATCTATCCTGGATACATAACCATAGTAATAGGGCTACTTATATAACTTCGCATATAAACGTCCTAACTTCTTGCAACAATGGGTTGTCCAATTTTAGTTTAGAAAAGGTTTTTGAAGCTTTATTTTCTCATTTATGCTCTGATACCACCTGTGGCAGAACTGCCTAATTTAATACCTCACAAGAGTGCTTGTCTTCTATTAGACACTAAGCACTTGAGGGAGAACACTAAATTACTCGATTCCATCGGGCACACCCCAGGGGAGAACCCAAAAATCCACATTTTTGCCATTAGGATCACAAATGAGAGAATAAAGCTTACATCATTCTTAACCATTTCTTACATCACTTTACATGTACATCAGAGTATAACATTTATTTTTATAACAGCGGAATGTAATCATATTATCAGAGTTATGAATAATTTAATGCACAGCGAAATATAAACATGTGATCAGAATTATAGCGGAAATAAATATCTATTCATGACATGTTGAGGGATTGATATATAACAACTATGACAACAGATTATAAACTTTCATTTATAAAAACATTTGGTGAGAGTTATAAATAATAACTATGATAGCAGCGTAAAGGAATCCTCGCTGAGCCCACCAGAAGATATCCACACACAAAGGTAAGCTCTAGCATCCGCCTATCACCTACAACAGGGAAAATAAAACCCTAAGTACTCAATTGTACTCAGCAAGACTTACCCGATAGGAGAAAGGAAAAGACTCCAAGGATATGCAAGGCTATCTGACTTGTGGGTTCATTGCATTTGCAGGAAGCATTACTAAGCGTGCGTCCTTATGTTCGATTTTTATTAATAGCCGCATTGGTTCATTTACTAACCATTCTATGTAAGCACCTATGCTACTTTCAAGCAGGTGGTAAGCAATCAGATTTCCTTTGTCCATCTTCCATCTTTCATCTTCTAGTTCTTACTATGATGCTAAACCGTAGATAAGCCGTACCGGATCGTCCGGCGATTCGCGAATCAATGCCCCTAGCTGGGTACCCCGAAAACACACGCCTCGCTTGTACCCTAGGCACAAGCAGGACCAACCCATCACTCTCCTGTCCTAGGTGTCCAGGTCCCCATCCAAACTGGGACTCCAAGCCCTCGCCCCTGAGTCCCGGACTCAGTGCGGTGCAAGGACCTCCTCCACCAAAACAAAACCCTGACAGTCGGTCCGAAAAGAGCCGGATCCGCGACAAGAGAGCAACAAGTCTTCCAAGCACCCATACACAAGTATGTGCTCGGGATAATAAGTCTGTGACCTGCCTAGAGTCATATGCAACGATCGGTCCTTAACCGACCATACAGGGAAAATGGTGTAACCAAGCTATGACCCGCCTCCGCGGCGACACAACTTCTTACACCCACCAATACCCAAACCACATCCCTGCCCGGTCACCATTTTCCTTTCCACCATTTTCATATGTTCTGAGTGATGGTAATCCAATAATATATTTTCTATCTCTCGCGAGTGACAGGCAATCACTCGACTTCTACCGAAGTCCTGTAGCATACCATTCTACACGATCCTGTCATACTAGTAAGACTCATAGGATAAAGATATATATGCAAGTGGTTTCATTCAACTCCTTGAAACTTAATGCACAAATATAATTTAAACTGCAGAAAGTAGGGGTTATGCACCGGGGCTTGCCTGGGTAAGATATATTAAAAAGTTAGAATCTGCATCTTCAGATCATCCACCAGCAGCTGGATAGAAAGCCCATTGCATCATCTCCTAGAGAGAATACCAGTACACTATCTTCGGATTCCCAATCATCCTTCGTTCGATCTGTTGATCCATCATCGTACCTATACGATATGCATGCGATGCAATGCAAAGATGTGAATAATCGACGACAGCCAAAACGCTTCAAAATCCGATCCCGCCTCACAAGCTAACGAGGTAATTCTAATGCTGGTCTACGCATCCATGTCGCCGAATAAGGCATTATTTCCCAATAATTGTTTTAGCTATATAATTCGAAGTGATTTCGTTATTTCATTTTATCGATTTATTCGTTATTCGAACTAGAGCATCATTATCTACCTAGCAAACTAATTATTATTGCTATAAAAATTACAGTGAGTAGATAATAATATTAGTAGTTTACTGTCAAATTTTTAGAGTCAAGCCTATTACCGATTTATCATGGAAGTTCCTACAAGTTTATATTTTTTAATATTAAGTATCTTAGAATAATTATATAGCTCCCAAGAATATTATCCAACTATATGAACAAATTATACTAGTAGGTAGATCATGATTTTAGAAACGCAACAAAACTAGTTTTACAATTTTTGGATTCCCATACCATTTTATATTGATTTTACAAGTTTACTTTATCAGCTAAATTGGAAATCGCTCTATAAATCGAAAAGGGCCGGTGGAACTAAATTGGCCCAGTAGCTAGGCAGCCCAGTCGGCACCAGCCTAGCCTAGGCGGACGGTGCCAGCGCTGATGGCCCACGCGGAATGCACGACCCAGGCGAGGTGGCACACGACCAGCCCAGCGGGGCGAGTAGCCAGCAGCCCAAACAACTGGCCCGGCGTGATGGCAGCGAAACGGCCCAGTGCGGCCTGCCCGGGCGCGGCGCGAGTAAAGGCGCGGACAGCCCACGGGCGCAAGGCAGGCCAGCGGCAGGTGGCGTGGCGCAAATGCGAAACAGCCCCTGTACTTTTCTTAAATCACCCCACTAGACAACGTACTATTTACTTGAGTCATGTATTTACGTAAAGAACCTTGTATAAATTTACGTCTGGGATTCATACCCTTCTCACCTTGTCTTCAATCTCATAACAGAGCACCAGGGGAGACATGGCGGCCGGCGGACACTGTAACTATGGCCCAGCTCGGACCCACGGGTGGGGTTCCCATCACGGCGGCTGCGGCAGCAGCGCAGGACCATGGGGCACGGCAGCGTGGCCTAGTTGCGCGCTGCGGCAGCGGACCGGCGCGGGCCGAGGCAGGCACGGTGATGGTGGCTGGCCATGGCGGTTGCGCGGTGTGTGCGACGCAGCGGATGGAACGGCGAGGACAGGGGGCGCAGGTGCACGGACGGGGCACGTCAGCCCGACGCTTAGCTGCGGCAGCCGCAGGAGCTCGAGGCAGCAATGGCGCACACGGAGGTGGGGCAGCAACGTTGGCTTCGAGCGCGGACGGTGCTCCAGGCGTAGCGTGGACCTCGTTTAGAGGTGGGGGTGGCGCGGACGCCGGCGAGTGGACCAGGAGCCGGGCATAGCAACACGGCACGGCCTTGCCTTCGCGCGCGGTGTCCGGCACTAGAGCAGCGGCGAGTGGAGTGGGGAAAAGGGCGGCGGCGCTGCTGCTGTTGGGAGCGAGGAGATGCGTGGCCACGACGAAGCCGCCAGGCCACGGCAGAGTCGCGCGCACGAGGGGATTCAGGCGGCGGTGACGCTGCGTGGCCACGACGACGCTACGGAGGAGGCGCAAGAGCAGGAGCTGCGCGCGGGGAGGCGTTGGCGCCTGGGAGAGTGAGAAACCTGTCCGGCTGGTCCTGGCCTTAACATGATGTGCCATGACTGCGATGAGGCGATGCACGGCCTGGCCTAACTGGGCATACTCGTCACAGTGGCCAGCGCAGGAAACACACACGGCCAAATGACGACGGTGCAGCAGACATGACGTGGTGGTGCTGTGAAAATGCACTGGCTGCTGGTACTCCCACTAATAAAATACACTGGCTACTGGTGCAGACAAGACCACACGCTGTCACAGAGAGCGTACGAGCAGCCAGACAGCAACAGTAGAAGTTCGGCAGATAGTGTGTGTATGTGCATGTGTATATATATATATATATATATATATATATATATATATATATATATATAGTGCTCTATAATAAATCTCTGAACCTAATCGGCTTGCTAGTTGAACTCGACACTGTTACAGGCATGAGCATCATATATATATATATATATATATATATATATATATATGTGTGTGTGTGTGTGTGTGTGTGTGTGTGTGTGTGTGTGTGTGTGTGTGTGTGTGAGTGGAAAAGTGCTGACCGCATGACACTGGACAGGGTCACTTGCCGCAAGTGCCCTCCTCCTGATGAGGCCACCCAGGCCAGACGAGCTGACAGCTCTGCAACTGCTAACACCCGCCGGTACTGCCACTGTATGCCCGGTGGACCGGAGCAGAAACGCCTCCTCACGGCAGTAGAAAAAGGAAAAGGAGAAAACAGCGTGAAGACCGGTCTGACACGACTAAGACTCTGGCCCGATAAAACATGCAGGGACAGACACGACTTGACTGCTATATGAAAACTTGTACACGTATTACTGCTGCTGCATTTAAGCTTGCAGTGGTTCTTGCTTCCTCAATAAACTAGTGCTTCAGAACGTGCCAGCGGCCGAGCAGGGGAAGAGCGGGGAAGGAAAAAGAGGACGCCGGTACACACGGTCGTGATGGTGATGTGACTGTCTGGGAAGCAGGCAGAGAGGGGAAACGGCTAGTTGAATGAAGACAACGCAGTGAAACAGGGACTTCGGCAAGCAACGGGGAAAAGAAGGACAACACTGCAGCAAGTTCGGCCAACCTTCATTAAAACAAGAACAGCGCGACGAAATTAACACGA
Organism: Miscanthus floridulus; assembly: GCF_019320115.1. Taxonomy (NCBI): domain Eukaryota; kingdom Viridiplantae; phylum Streptophyta; class Magnoliopsida; order Poales; family Poaceae; genus Miscanthus; species Miscanthus floridulus. Next base: position 115,608,105 of record NC_089581.1, on the reverse strand, counting down.
GTCGACTCGGAAATAGGACCTCGTGCCTCTGGCTCAGGCACTCTTATATATATATATCGCCGTAACAGCACTTTGCTTCAGAGTACGTTCATCCGTCGTAACTTTTACAATGGTTTACTAATTTACACAAGCTTCACTTATCGCTTCCCGTATATTTTTAAATCAAAAATTTGAGAAACTCGTTTCGAAAGTTTTACTTAAACCTAAATCACGGCGCTAAAAAGGATTGTAACACCGGGATGTTACACAATGCTGCGAAAATGTGTCGAATCAGCCACTAGGACACCATCAGCAGATATCTTGGCGTGAGTATCGATAGGTGTACTGCAAGGCTTGCAGTCACGCATACCAGCATGGTCCAGAATATCCAGCATATATTGTCTCTGAGAGAGGAATAAACCATCAACTCGACGATCAACAGAGAGACCCAAGAAGTGATGAAGAGGACCCATATCTATCATAGAGAATTCCAGCTGGAGAGCTACAATAACCTGCTGGAGAAACCTTGATGACGAGGCAGTGAGAACAATATCATCCACATAGAGAAGCAAAAAAGTTGTGTCAGCACCGCGGCGGTAGATGAACAGAGAGGTGTCTGCCTTGGCCTCAACAAACCCGAGAGAGGTGATGTGACGGGCAAAGCAACTGTACCACGCGTGAGGTGCCTGCTTCGGTCCATATAGTGATCTGTTCAACTTGCACACATAGTTGGGTCGGGAGGAGTCAACAAATCCAGACGGCTGCTCACAGTAAATGGTCTCAGTCAATGTCCCATGGAGCAAAACATTCTTGATGTCCAACTGGCAAATCGGCCAAGAGCGAGACATAGCTAATGTAAGAACAACGTGGACTATGGCTGGCTTGATGACTGGACTAAAAGTCTCCTCATAATCAATCCCCGAGCACTGAGTGAAACCTCGAAGCACCCACCTAGCCTTGTAACGATCAAGAGAGCCATCAGCCAAAAACTTGTGATGATAAACCCATTTACTGGTGACGACGTTAACACCGGGCGTACGGGCAACCAAAGTTTAGGTGTTGTTGGCCAAGAGTGCATCAAACTCGGCCTGCATCGCTGCTCACCAGTTGGGATCAGTTAAGGCGGAGTGAAAGGTCTTCGACAGGGGCGCCAGGCGATCCACTGGCTGAATAAAACTAGACTTGCCTCGAGTCCGCATGATGTGATCGTTTACCATAGGCATGATGGACTGAGGCTGTGTAGTAGCAGTGCGGCCAGCTCTACTGGTAGCAGCCTGGGACTGAGCGTCCTTAGGGGCAGTAGAGCCGGACACTGAGGGAGCACCAGCAGGACCCAAGCCAGAGCCCACGATGGACTGAGGCTGTGTAGCGGCAGTGCGGCCAGCTCTACTGGCAGCAGCTTGGGACTAAATGTTCATAGGGGCAGCAGAGTTGGACACCATGGGAGCGCCAGTAGGACCCGAGCCAAAGCCTAGTTCGATGGCAGGTGACGTGCTGGGCGCAGTAGCAGCAGTACCGCCCAAGCCAGAGGACGGCGAGCTAGGCACCGACGAGTGGGCACCAGACGCCCCAAGTGCCGATGTGAGGGCATGAGCTATGGCAGGAGTGCTGGGAGGAGTACCTGCAACCATAGCACTTGGCCCGATGGGCATAGTGGAATTATCATCGTCGTTCAAAAAATCCAAAGTGGTGGGATCCGAGGGTGAGGTCGACATCTCAGAAAATGGGAACATGGACTCATCAAAAACCACATGATGGGAGATGATGATCCTATTGGAATGGAGGTTGAGACATCAATAACCCTTGTGATCAGAAGAGTAACCAAGGAACACACACAAGGAGGAATGAGGTGATAGTTTGTGTGGAGCGGTGGAGGATAAGTTGGGATAACAGGCACATCCGAAAACTCGAAGATGAGTGTAGGAAGGATGAGTACCGTAGAGAGCAAAAAAACGGTGTGAGGCCACTGAGGGTCTTAGTGGGATGACGGTTAAGGAGATAGGTGGTAGTAAGTAGGGAGTCAGCCCAACAGACCGGTGGAAGGCTGGCCTGAAAAAGAAGAGAGCGCACAATATTATTAATGGTATGAAGAGCGTGCTCGGCTTTACCGTTTTGCTGAGAGGTGTATGGGCATGACATGCGAAGGATGGCACCCTGTGAGAGGAAGAACATGCGGGCCGAGGAGTGATCGAACTCACGGCCATTGTCGCACTGGACGGCCTTGACAGGAGTGCCAAACTACGTGCGCACATAGGCAAAAAAGTTAGAGAGGGTGGCAAAAGTATCATATTTAAGACAAAGCGGAAATGTCCAAGCATAGTGGGAGCAATCATCGACAATAACGAGATAATATTTGTAACCCGACACACTAGCGACAGGGGACGTCCAAAGATCACAATGTATTAAATCAAATTTGTTGACAGCTCGAGAGGAAGATGTCCCAAAAGAAAGACGAACATGACGGCCTAATTGGCAAGCATCACATATGTGATTGTGTTTGGGTTTATCACATGGAATAGCATGAGAGGTAATAAGCTGGGGCAGAGCTTCGGAGCCGATATGACTGAGGCAACGATGCCACAGGATTGAGGTGGAGGTAGGAGTTGTGAGTGCGGGTATGCTACTGGTGGGCGGGAAGAACGGGTAGAGGTCACCCGTGCTATTGCACCTGGCAATCATGCTCCGTGTTTGAAGGTCCTTCATAGAAAGGCCAAAAGGATCAAACTCTATAGAACAATTATTATCAGTGATGAACCGGCGTACTGAAATTAAATTCTTAATAATGCCTGGTGAAACTAAAACATTATTTAGAACAAGAGGATGACACGGTGCAGGAAAAGAGAATAAACCAATAGAAGTAACGGGAACGATGGATGAAGGACTAGACAAGGAGGAAGGCCGAGGAGAAGAGATAATACCAGAGTGGGCGGTCATGTGAGAACTGGCACCAAAATCAGCATACCACTCAACGGGGTTGGTAGGCGGCGTCAGGGACATCGTGTTGAAGTTATTGATGAGTGACGCCTGCTCCCAAGATCCACCAGACATGGGGTTCCATGGCGTAGGCAGAGGTGGTGTACCCGACGAGGACGCCGAAGACGGGGCGAACGTGGGAGCTACGCCTCCGTATGTGAAGCCTAGAGGTGGCAGTGCGAACCCTGGGGCCGTCGCTGGGTAGTAGGTAGGGATGAAAACGGTCGAACTTGGTCGAAAAACTCATCAACCATTTTCTACTTTTACATTTGAAATACAAAAGCGAAAGCGAAAGCAGACAAGCCGGACACGAAAATGAACACGAACTTACAGAATATCTAGAATTTTGGAAACGAACCAATTCGAGCGGAATTATGTCAAACACGGTCGGTATGCGAAAATTCAATACGAAATACCAACCCACAGTGCATAGCATTAAACAAGTGCATGACCAAATACATAACAAGTTCACAACTAACAAGTGCATGATCTAAACATCGATTAAACAATTTATAACTCTATGAAAAATGGATGTACGTATATATACGACAAAAATGTGTAGAAATGTGAAAAATGAAGTGTAAAAATGTGAGCTTCTTGGGTGCTCTCAAGAAACACAAATACCGAGACTTGATTGGGCTAAACATGTAGGGCCCGCTAGCAAATAAAAGATCGGCACTGCCTAAAAGATCCATCAGAGCCTAGCCATCCAGTACCATCTCCTCGGTGCTTCCACTTTCTCCGCCGACTCTACTTCTGCCTTGTGTTCGCACACGCTGACCTTCCTTGGACCGACCTCCGCATGGATCGAGTTTCCTCCATTGAGATCAAGTCATAGGCGACTTCTCCCCCAGTGGCAAACATGGACGCCGGGGTGCGGGCGCGGTTGAGCTCTGCCGGGGCGTGAGCGGGCACCACCACCGCGGCCGCCGAGGCTACTCGCGATCGCCGGAGCGCCAGTTGGCACGGCCGCCAGGTCATGGGGCCGGACGTGGGGGCACGCGTGAGCATGGCCGCTGGGCTTCGGGCGGGACGAGGGCGAAGGCGAGACCGTGGCGACCAGGGCTCGGCTAGAGGGGGGCAGAGGCACCGATGAGGCTGTCAGCAAGGGCGGGGCAGAGGCGTGGGTGAGGCCACCGGCGAGCTCGTGGCCACCAGGGCTCGGCTCGTGGCAGGGCCGCTGCCGTCGAGCTAGGCGCGGGCACCGTAGCAGCCGCGAGGGCGTGGCTGGCCGAGCAGATGCGCCACAGTGCGTGGGGTGCTGGTAGGGCGCCACCGCCTAGGCGTGAGCCACCGGGATAGTGTCGTCGTAGGGGCTCCAGACGCAAGGTCGCAGTCGAAGCTGATGAGGGAAGGAAGAGAGTTGCTGGACCAAATTCGGTTCGAACCGAATTTAGAATACGGAGGACTCCGAATAAAATGTAGAAAAGTAGAAATCGGTTGAACAAAGCCTAAACCAAATTCAATCCGATTTCGAATTTAGTATTCCGTATTTCGAATTTGAATTTAGTATTCCGTATTTTGTCCGAAAATACGAATTCGCTCGGGACAAATGTAGAAAACGATGCGGTTCGGTTCGGGATATTTCCTTTCTGTTTTCATCCTTGGTAGTAGGGCAACATGTTGAATGCAGGCTGGGGGTGGTCGTACGACGCGGATGGAGGACGCAGCATGTGGCCAGGTAGACCACTGTAACCGTGCGGCCACAGCTACACAGTACCAGACCAGGGATTGGTGTGACCCATGCCTAGGCCAGATGGTGCGCCACCACCATGTCGAGGTCCACCAGTGCCACCACTAGACTTGCCACTACGTCCATGGCGGTGCGGGTTGTGCGATCCAGCAGGGGTGCCGGAACCAGCGGGGGCCGGTGTAGGAGGGCGCTGCGGAGGTGGTGTTGGTGCAGTGACCAGGGCCGACGGCGCCGGTGGTGTGGCATGAGTGTCGTCAGCAGTGATGTTGTTGAGGTCAATCTCCTCGAGGAGCAGCAGCGTGCGTGCCCCGTCGAACGTGGGGAAGGGCCGCTGCATCTTCATATTCGACACCATGTGGCAAAATTTCTCGTTGAGGCCACGGAAGAGGGTGAGGACGAGTTGCCGATCACCAATCGGATCACCGAACTCGGCGAGGGAGGCGACCATCGTCTCAAGGCGGCGACAGTAGTCCGTGATGGAGAGGGTGCCCTGCTTGACGGAGCATAATTTAGCCTCCAGCAGTAGGGCGCGAGACACGCTGCCCGAGGAATTCATCCTCAAGGTAGAGCCAGGTAGCACGGGCGTTGGGATCCCAAATCATCAACGATTGCTGCAGATCGTTGGACACGGTGCCGTAGACCTAGGTGAGGACGCAGCAGTCCATCGTCGACCATGCGGAGCGCTCGGGGTACGAGTCGTCGGAGAGCACGTGATCCTTGAGATTGTACTTGCCGAGGACGATGAGGAAGAGGGAGCGCCAGTGGCCATAGTTGTTGGCCGGCTTCTCTAGGGTCACGGGAATCAGGATCTTGATGTCGATGATGGCGATGGCCTGCGTGTGCAGGGTGGCGTCGGCGGCTTCCTTGGTGGCGAGCGCCTGGTCGTGAGCGGCACAGGCCTCGTCCTCGAGGCGCTTGGCCTCGGCGGCACGAGCAGCAGCGGCGGTGACATCGTCATCGTTGGGCGCCATCAGTAGCAGCAGCAGATGCCTGGCGATGGATCAGTAGTAGGCAGCGGCAGGAAGGTGGCCCGGTGAGGATGTCAGCAATGGGTAGTGGAAGGGCCGGCGACGTGAGGTCAGCGTCGGTGAGCCGGCGACGTAGTCAGCGGCGGCTAGGGTTTGCAGAAGCGGACGCGGGAGCGAACCGTCTGTGATACCATGAAAGCGTAATAGGAATTGTGGAATACGCAATGTATTACTCAGGGACCTATGTTGTGTACATATAGGCATGATGAAGAGCCGGATACGGCAAGCCCATGGGCCGTGTCACGTTTACAATCTAACACCGACAGTGACAGGGACGTTTTGTTTTTACTTGGTAATAATTGTCCAATCGTTGACTAATTAGGCTTAAAACGTTCGTCTCGCAAAGTACAACCAAACTGTGCAATTAGTTTTTAATTTCGTCAACATTTAATACTCCATGCATGTACTGTAAGTTTGATGTGACGAGGAATCTTCTTTTTACATAGTGTCAAAGTTGGGAATTTGGTAGAACTAAACAGCGCCCATGCCTGACTGCCTGTGAGTAATAATGAACAGAACCGTGGAGGCATGGACGACGATGACACCGGCCGCGGCCGGGCACTCCTGCAGGCGCGTACGTAGCTGTCTGAACGGAACTCTGCAGGGATGCACACCCATACCCATTGATACGCCACTAGGTTAGTAGGTTTTCATTTCTCTGGCCATTTTTATTGTTATCATCTCATCATGGCCGTTTGACAAGGAACCCACTAATACCCACATCTTCACAGAATTATTGGGGCCACAGCCCACAGATAACAAGCAATGGAACCAACACCAACACCAGCACCAGCTAGTTTTTCTCATAAAGAAAGGCCGGTTTGTCTATCAGGCAGTCGGGCTCTCGAGTGCCCGATACTCTATTTTGATGGCTGCAGAGGATGGGTATTAATTGGACCTCAGCTCCCGCCGCAGTTGCGCCGCTGCCATCTCCAAGAGCTCGGACACGTTTTGAGAATGGCTCTGTTCGGCTTACCCTATATCCAATTTATTCGGCTTACCCCAGAGGATGGGTTTCTTTTTTCGGCTTACCCCATTACTGTCACTATGCCAACGTTACATTGCACCGATCAAGGCTTGCCAACGTTACATTGCACCGATCAAGGCTTCTGCTCAAAGCCCCCCCCCCCCCCCCCCCCCCCCCCCCCCCCCCCCCCCCCATCCTACATCCTCACCCTTGCCCAACGTTGTCGCCTCGAACTACTCATCTTTTGACAAATCTAGATGCCAAGGCAACACCTGTAGTGAGCCGTAGCTAGCGATCGAGAAAAGGTTACCATGCCAATCAAGACATGCAGCAACGCGGCCACACGAAGTTGTTGAATAAGGACAACGAAAACTAGTGGCAAAGCTAGGATCTAGATTTATGGGGGACAAATTTTAATAGGGGTGTCATTTTTCCTTTGATTACATATATAGTAAATTAGCTTGATCATTATGGGTTGTAATGGAAAAACACCAAAGTTAGGGACCCCCTTGTCTTTTCCACAAAGTGACCATCTACAGTTGCACCAGTCCACATGAACCACAACCAACAAAGCCATCACCAACCTCCACGAATCATCAACAGAAAGATCCGCCCGGTGAGCCAAGGCCATGTTTAGTTGAGGTCGGATTCGGCGCCGCCGGATAACTAGGTACGGTAGCTACACTGTAGCGTTTTGTTTTTATTTGGTAATAATTGTCCAATCATTGACTAATTAGACTCAAAACGTTCGTCTCGCAAAGTACAACCAAACTGTGCAATTAGTTTTTAATTTCGTCAATATTTAGTACTCCATGCATGTACCACAAGTTTGATGTGACGGAGAATCTTCTTTTTGTATAGTGCCAAATTCAGGAAATCTGGAAACTAAACATGGCCCAAGATATCTGAAGCTCAAATCCATTATTGTCCGGTCGGAGAGCGCGGGCACGCCGACTGCCGCTCCATCCGACCTCCACGGAAAGGTGTGGCGCGTACGGGATCAGAAGACAGCTTCCGCTGCAGTGGTGCTGCCCCCCAAGACGCTTGGTTCCAGGCAGCCGGCCATCCTCTCTGAGAAGGCCATTTACTCTGGATCTGCCAGCTGCTAGGAAAGGGGAGAGGGCTCTGGAGTTATGGCGGACCAGGAAGACCAGCTTTCACCAAAATGGCAAACTCAGAGGAAAAAGCACTGGTGGAGGAAGGATATGGAGCCATGAATACGGCGAAGATGGTGAGAGCCGGCGCTCCCGGAGCTTCCCCAGTGGACCGAGAAACTTAAAAGGAGGCTTGCCGGACGTTGCTTCCTAGGCACAGACCACCAAGTCGCCCAGTGCCGGGATCCGATCCGCTGCTTGAGGTGCAGGGGCGTTGGTCATCTTGCACGCTCCTGCCCAGACCGGCGTCGGCAGCCAATCTCAGCAAGCCTCCACTCCAGACTCATCTTTCCCCTGATAACATCCATAGCAGAATCACTTTTCCACCACTTCCGCCCAAACACCGCAGTCAAGCCACCCCACCACCACAAGCCAAGACCGCAGAGATGACGCTTGCTACTGGTCACCCCTCCCACCGCCCGGCCCTCAAGCGCATTGCCATCGCTGCGACAGAGAGCATGGCCCGTGCGGAGAACCACCTGCTGACCCACGCCATTGTTGTTTCTGCATCCAAGGAGGGCTACTGCCCCAACGCCCTGGAGGTCTCCTACGCTCTCAACCAGTAGCTGCATGTCCCCCGCTACAACATCACCAGGGTGACCCGCCACAAGCCGGGGGGTCTTCATTGCTGACTTCAAGTTGGCACTGGAGCGAGACCGTGCCCTGTGCAAGGGTTCCATCCACATTGGGGGCTCCACGCTCTCGCTCTGGCCATGGCAATCTACGGGCGGCAGCGAGGAGATTGTCTAGGGGTTCCATGTCAAGGTGACCATGGAGAACGTACCCTTGGAGGCACGGAAGGAGGACGGCGTCAAGCTGATCTTACGGGACGCCTGCGTCTTCGACAGGCTGGACAGCAGGACTCTGTCTCGGTTGTCATCGGTGTTAGTTTGATCTCTACCGATTGGCCCAACGGCCAATCGAATCTCTTGACCTCGTCCTGAGCGGAGACGTTTAACCGACCACTAGTCGGCGGACCCCAATCACACAGCGCTATATATAAAGAGATAGGTGGGGGCCAGGGACAGATGACGAGGTTTACCGCCGCCACTGACCCACCGAAGTACCCCTAGAAGGCCCCTCCGATCGTGGGCAGCGCTGCAAGTGACGGGAAGCACCGTCGACCGCCTCGGCGCTACGCCGGACGTCTACACCACGCTGGACTCCACTGCGTCTTCTACCCCGCCGGACGACGCCACCGATTGGACCTCGACATAGACTGCGCATCTTCCTCCAAAGCCGACGGTCAGTCACTCCTACATCTCCCTCTCTCATAGCCTCCCTCTCTGTATCATGTTATAGGTCGAATTAAACTAAACCAGTAATGAATTCACCCTCTAATCTGCACCTAGATGAATCCTAAGGACTAACAATGGTATCAAAGCCACTGCTCTAGGCGTAGATCTAGTAGGGGAAGTAGCAGTTTAAAAGAAGATGAGATAGATCCGGTTCGGATCGAAAGAAAGAAAGACAGAGGGTTCATCGAAGCCTAAACCATAATCAGGTGAAGAAAAGAGAGTAAGAAGGGGGTCTCGATTTCGAAAAGTACTCGAACCATAACCCTAATCCTAACCCTAACCCTAACCCTAAATCGGACAAGATCCAAGAAGAATAGAAGAAGATCCAAACAGAGAGAAGAAGGGGAAAGGGAAAAAGTTTGGGAGGCGGCTTACCTCGTCGACCTCCACTCATCGGAGTACTCCGGGAAGGGCTCCATGCCACACTAGGGCATGGCTCCACGCTGCGCTAGGGCACCACCGCTAGGCCGCTCGATGGCGGCGTGCTCACCCATTGGGGAGCGCGCGCCGGCGAGGGGGCCGACGACGGCGCCATTCCTCCGCCGTGAGCACCGGCTTCATGCCGCGCTAGGCCACGGCTCCACGTTGCACTAGGGCACCATAGCCAGGCTGCTCGATGGCGGCGCGCTCACCCATTAGGGAGCTCACGCGCCCGCAAGGGGGCCGGCGACGGCGCCATTCCTTCGCTGTGGGCAAAGCCGACGGACTGCTGTCGTTCGGCTGCGCTAGGAGAAGAAGGCGAGAGAGATGCAAATGAATTAGGGTTTGGAGAGCCGGCTGCCGCTGCTGGTTTTGTTCCCGTGAAAAACAGCTCAACCGTCGATCTTGATCAGACGGCTGAGAGCTGTCGGGCCAGCTTACGGCCCAGGCGGGAATGAGAAATCCTGACCCAGGCCTAGGTTGCGGCCTGGGCGCATGGGAGGGCGCCGTGCGGAGTTGGGCCTTGGGCCGCTTCTGCTCTCGGGCCGAAGAGACAGTAAGAGTTTGAGTCCATTTTATTTTTTCTTTTACTAGTAAATATGTTATTTCCTGGAAAATGATTAATGGCTCAAGAAAAAAATAGCAAAAGAGAATTTTCCTGTGGGTAAAATTCATCAATTATGTCTGAGTTTCCACTGCAAGGTTTAATATTTATTATCTTCTAATTAAATTCGAACCAATGGAAGAATTTAATTTGAAGAGCAATTATATTTAGTAAATTATGATTATGTTTATCCTCTAATTAAATTGGAACCAACAGAAAATTTTAAATTAGAGGAGTAGTCTGTTTTGTTTAAGGCAGATTATGGTATTGTCATTTTCTGACCAACGTTGATGATGACAATATTATAATGAGTTCAAGTTTAAGGTTTAAATCTCTGATAAATTTCACACCAACATGGTCAATTTTTGAGAGAGTAGATAAGGACTAAGAAATGCTCCTAAACTAATAGAATGTATTTTATTAACATGTTTCCGCTGTAATAAAGTTGATTATTTTCTAATTAAATTCGAACCAATGGGAGAATTTAATTTTAAAGAATAGTTGTATGTATTTCAAGTTGATTTATGTGTTTTTATGCATTAATTCTATTTTCTGTCTAACGGTGATGTAGAATTGATGTAGAAGCATATTGTATGTTTTATTTTAACCGACGAGATCACTCAGTTGCATGCCAACGGGTTACAATGCTGGGGTATGTGAATGAAAAGGCTTGAGTCAAGCCAGTTCAGAATAATTTTTTTGTTAGTTTACTAATTTTCTGATTAAATTAGAACCAACAGAAAGATTTAATTAGAAAATAAAGTATAAGTGAACGTTTTAGTCGTCATGACTAAGTTTTCATATAGATATATCCCGCATGGGGAGAAGTTTTTGCATAGTACTTATGCTAGTCAATCCTGCATAGCGGGAGAAGTTTTGTGATGATTCATATGTTTTGTATTCCGCATAGCGAGAGAAGTTTGGGTAGCTCTTACGTTGTTCTAGTGTTGACCTTTGCACAATAGAAATGCATCATCATGGTCAATACTAACCAAAAGATAAGAAAAGATGCAAGTATGACTTGCAAAAACACTGCTAATGAAAGACCTCGTTAAGTTCTCGAAGTGAAATAAGGAAAGTGTACTCCTACACGAATCAAGAAATAACTATGTTCGCATGACATAATCATGTGAATGAAGTAAGTTATATATGTCTTCTCGTTCACAGGTTTTCTTAATGGTTCTTGAAATTATGGCAGTAAAGTTCATGCCATATTTCGAGGAGGAGAATATTAAGATTAATTAAGAAAAATACTCTTCATTAAGAGTGAGATAAAGATTAACTAAGAAAAATAGTCTTCATTAAGAGTGAGATAAAGATTAATTAAGAAAGATACTCTTCATTAAAAGTGAGATAAAGATTAATTAAAAAAGATACTTTTCATTAAGAGTGAGATAAAGATTAATTAAGATGTATGCGACCGTCAGAGGAGTGCAACGGTTACAACAATGATACCCTTAAGCAGAGAAATAGCTAAATTCCTAAACCTTTTAAAGTTCCGACAGAAAAATAGCGTAGTCAGCCTCAAAGATGTTAAGGTAATGCTTAAAGCGTCATATGAGGCATTAACAAATTAAACCTAAAATAAGATATTTGAAGATACACCATCTTTAGAAAACATGGAATGATCTGGGGGGCATGGTATGTAGAGACCTAAGACTTGAAGAGAAGAGGGACTGTGTGCCCACTCCTGTGATTCAGGAACAACAAATTTCTCAATACCTATTGATGTTGTATGACTAATATAACACCTGCTATTAGCTCTTCGAAGAAGATGAATAATGTAAACAAGGATCTTGTAATACAGGAGTCTGTAGAATCAATTGTCTCTTAGCAATGAAGAGCAACAACAGCCCCATATGAAAGTGCCAGTAGCTAAGGCTTCAGAAGGTCTCAAAGAATTAGTAAACCAGTTTTTCTAATGACTATGAAGTCTATGTTTGTAAAGAAATTCAAATAAAGGATGATCCCACCTCATTTGAAGAAGCCATGAGAAGCGTTTACTCGTTTAAATGGCAAGAAGCTATGGAAGTTGAAATGAATTCGATGAATACCAACGATGTTTGGGACTTAGAAAAAATTCCTAATGGAGCCAAAACAGTAGGCTGTAAAAGGGTCTACAACACAAAACGTGACTCCAAAGAGAATGTAGAAAGATATAAAGCATGACTTGTAGCAAAAGGCTTTATGCAAAGAGGATGAATAGATAACAATGAGAGTTTTCTCTTCAGTCTTATGCAAGGATTCTTTCAGAATTATAATGATGTTAATGGCACATTACGATTTAGAGTTATATCAGATGGATGTAAAGATGGCATTCCTCAACGGGGATTTATATGAAAATGAAGTATAAATGAATGTTTTAGTCGGATGAATAGATAACAACGAGGGTTTTCTCTCCAGTCTTATACAAGGATTCTTTCAGAATCATAATGATGTTAATGGCACATTACGATTTAGAGTTACAACAGATTGATGTAAAGACGGCATTCCTCAACGGGGATTTATATGAAAACGTTTTTATGGCACAACCCAAAAGATTTAGTCATGGAAGAAAAGAACGTATGGGATGCTGCCTGTAGAGATCCATTTATGGGTTAAAAATAAGTCTCTAGACAGTAGTATTTAAAGTTGATGAAACAATGAGAAAGTTTAGGTTTTTTAAAGAAAATAAGAAGGACAATAGCGTTTATGCGAAGTTCAAGAATGGAAAAATCATTTTCCAGATCCTAGGAATAGATGACATTCTACTCACTAGTAGTGATGTTAATCTGTCATTGAAGAAGAAGTTTTGTCCTCAAGTTTCAATGTGAATTATCTTGGTGAAGCGTCATCGGTTCTAGAAATCGAAATTCACCGAAACAGAAAAAAAGGGGTATTAGGACTATCGCAAATGCATACTTAAAAAAGATTCTAAAGAAATAAAGTATACATATGAGTAAACCTACGCCTGCTCCTATAGTCAAGGATAATAGTTATAGGAACTTTAAGTGTTCTAGGAACCGATATGAGATCGATCAAATGAACATGGTTCCATATGCTTCAGCTGTTGAAAGCTTGATGAGTATACAAGTACAAGTAAGAACTTACCCTGACGTAGTTTATGTATCCGGGATATTTTGGCAGAAGTCCAGTCCAGATAAAGATCACTGGAATAGAGTTGAAAATGTTTTGCAATTTTGCAAAGTATCATAGGCCTCATGCTGAGTAAGAAAGGGCATGTACTCTCAAATAGTTGTGGGTACAAATGTTATGTCGTGGCGAGATGTGTAGTGAAATCCACAGCAGTTGCTAACACTCACAGTTGGAGTATTATTATGGAAAAGCTCCAAAGAAATAGTTGTGGTGTCATTAGTGATACATACCATAGTATAGCTTGACATGAGGCTTAAGGAACAGGCAAAAGGAGGTTAAGAAAATTTGTACCCGGATTTAACAATGGTAGACAACAGCAATAACCATTTAAAGTAAGTTAACTTCTAAGACAACAGGTCAAGTGTGCTGCTAAACACATTGACACTAAGTTATATGTTGTAAATGAGAAAATACATAATCATTTTGAAAGTATTGAGCACATAAGTACCGAGTAAGTACTCGTGGATCCGCTTACTAAAGGCTAACCACCCAGTGCGTTCAGAGAACACACAGTTGACATGGGTTTATGGGAAAGCCTATGATTTCTGAATATTAAGGGCCTAGTTGAGTATCTGTTTCAAAACAGAGAGAAGCATTGTAGTTGTTAAATCTAATGGCAACTGACCGTGACGATGAAGCACGCTCTATGCACTGATCTATGATGGAATGAGAACAAGATGAAGTAAGTAAGTTAAGTTTAAGTCAGAATGTGAGATCAAGGGGGAGAATGTTAGGTTGATCTCCACCAATTGGCCCAACGGCTAATTGGGCCCTTGATCCACGCCCTAATCGGGGGCGCTCAGCCTTTCTACTGGCTGATGGCCCCCCGTCGCACAGTGTCATAAAAGGATGGTGGGGGCTGGGACACATAACATGAGGTTTTACCACAGCCGTCAGCGCCCCACCGCATCCTAACCCTAGTCTGATCTAAAGGGGCGCTGTAAGCGACGAGAAGCACCATCGCCTTCGACCGCCATCACTGCACTGCGCCTACACTGCTATGACACCGGCGGCCATGTTACTACGGCGCTATGGCCGCAACTGCCTTAGGGCGAGGTACATCATCAAGCTTCCCTATCTAAGTCAAGTTTTATCCCCTGATCTATGATTCTAGAGGTACTATGGTCTTTCAGTCATATCATGAGTTGCGCTTACCGGAGAGGGAGGCACCAGATTAGATCGTGATTAACTGCATCCCACTAGTGGCCACCTATAATGATAGGAACCTATTGACGTGAATTACGGAAGCTAGATCGCTCGGTATAGTGCCTAGTCGACTTTTAGGTCAGCTAACGCCTAAAGTATGTCCGCATACGGATCTGGTGCCTCCAGCGATGAGTGCAATATGCAAGACATATTGCCAGAGGAGCCTCATCAAGAGCATGATACGCAAGACACAGTACGATGAAGAGGTCTCTTGAACCCCCCCCCCCCCACACACACACACTTGGGAGGGACTCCGCTAGGGTGTGTGGGGCTGTGGGTTGCCCTAGCCGTCCTGACCGCCCTAGAACTTCGACGTCGTCGATCCACTAGCCATGCAGCAGCGACAAAGAACGAGAAGAAGTAGATGGAAAAAGGAGGGTAAAAGGAGTAGTAGATGTGTTTTTTAACGATTGGATGTTAGATACCTCAATCGGCCATGATCTTTCAATAAATAGAGCGGGGTGGTCTTATCCCATTAGAAAATCTTTCAACGATGTAATCTTCAAGTTTCCCACGACACTGGAGTAGTTCAGATTGAAATCCAAAAGGCTACATCCGAACGAGGTTTTCTTTTAGATTCATCGGAAGTTTGTTTGCCGAAATATGTCAGGATTGTCGATATGGGAAGAAATCGAGAACCCTACAGATTTTTTTAGATTCATCGAAAGTTCCGATTCTCGGAACTTCTAGCGTTGGAGTATATTCTTGAGGGCATATTTTCTTCATCCATACTCTAAATTAGATGTTTCATCTATATTTTTGTTACCATCTCAACGAAATTAACATAATGGCAAAGTTTATTTTAGGTTCTGACAACTTCACAGAATGAACAATTTTAGTTGCCAACGGAACCACTGCCCTAGACTAGTCTAGAAAGAAGGGAGAATGGTTTGGGAAGAGAAAATACGAAGAAAACAAAGCCACGAGGCCCATGCCCATTGTCCTTGTGGCAGCGTGGATGACGAGGGAGCAGAGAAGCGAAAGGGCTGGCAACGGAGCAGCGGAGCTAATGCCTAAATCCCCTTTTGCTAGCGACAAAATCATAACATTCCCAATGTGAATTATAGTTTGAAAATCGAAATGCTCGAGTGAGTTTCATTGTTTTTCTGGGGGAAAATTACAAAATAGGCCCCGTTCGCGTGCTCTTAAATCCGGCTTGATCCGCTTCTTTTTTCATCCGAAACAGTGTTTTCCTCTCACAATTTTTTTCAGAATTCCTCCAAACCATCCAAATTCCTCCAGAACCCTACCATCCGAACGAAGCCACATAGGTAGCCTCCAAACGTTCTTGGATCAAAATATCAACTTGTTATGTTTAGTGGTGGCACGCGGCGCCACTCGCCAGTCGGCCACGCCACGGCCGCTCGCCAAAATTTTCGGGGGCGGCAGAGGAGCCGGGAGCGGGGCCACGCGACGGGCCGGGCAAACGCAGGGCTAGCGGACAAGGCAGAGGGACAAAACCAGCGGCTGCTCCACACCGCCAGCACCAGAGCAGACCACAGTTTTATATTCCCCGCCACTATTTATACAACACGCGCTCGCCTCCGGACACTCATCTCCTGCTGCCTGCCATCTCTCTCTCTGTCTCGGGTCTGCGCGCCTCTGCGTCAGCAGCGCGCGTGCCAGCAGCGAGGAACAGTTGCCAATTTGCCATCTCAGTCTCAGTTCCGTTCCTCCGATTCCTCGTCCCCGATGGACCTGTCTCCCAGCTCGTCGCCGTCATCCGTGCCGGTGCCGGCGGGGCCGTGCCAGTGGTCCGGCGCCAGGCTCGGCTCCGCGGCGTGCGGGCTGGCCGGCAGGGTGCTCTGCGCCGTCGCCACCTGCGTCTTGGCGGCCGGTGCGTTGCTCGCCCGCGCTCGATCAGACAGAAGAGTCGCTCTTGTGTCTGACGAGCTGCTTGCCTTGTATGGTTTTCGCAGTGGGGTCGCTGGTCGGGGCGGTGACGGGGTCCATGCTCGGGCTGGCGACCGAGAGCGGGATGCTGCGCGGCGCCGGCATCGGGGCCATCTCCGGCGCCGTCTTCTCCATCGAGGTCGCCGAGTCGTCCCGCGACCTCTGGCACTCGGCCGACTCCGGCGTCTGGTCCCTCCTCTACATGGTACGTACGCACTGACGACGCGCATTGATCTGCTGCTGCTAGCCTCGATCCTACTCTTCTGTCAAATCGGTCGCTGCCACTTTGCTTCAAAATTCTCGGTTTATTTCGATCAGGTTTTCGTTGCAACTTGCAAAACTAACTGCTCACAAGCACATCATTCTCGTTTTCGCCGCCTAATGGGGCTTGATGTTGACGACCCCATGGATTCCGTGGGGCGATGCGCGGATGCGACCCATTCGCATGGCGCACTATTCAAATGCTTGTGAATATCATGGACCCATGTTTTTCTTTCACCTGCACCGGTGAGAGTTCGGTTTCCTGCCGAAAACGAAATTAAACGCACTGCTGCATCGACTCGTCGTACTACTTTCTTCCGGTTTGCTCGGTGCCTGTCTCTGACCCAAGTGTTTGTTTGTGCACGCAGGTGGACATCATCTCCGGCCTCCTGAGCGGCAGGCTGGTCCGGGAGAAGGTGGGGCCGGCGGTTCGGAGCGCCGTGCAGAGTCAGGTATAGTCACTCACTCTCTCAGCCTCATCTGAAACCAAAACGCACCAGGATTATTACGCTGGTTGCCTATGTTCATTGCACTGCAAGATCCTAAGTTTGGTACCGGTTGGTCCATTGGCTCTGTCGATCAACAAGAAATTTAGGTAGCAAAAGCATAATAAACAAAGGATATAAGTACTAGAGCTGGTATATGAGGATGCTTGTGCGCATAATTTGAGTGGTAGTTAGTCCATGTCCATGCATTGTCCCTGAAGCTAATGCGGTCCATTTCTTCCGAGATGGGGTAACAACAATTCAAAGGCACACACGCCCATTTATAGATCTTTAATACCTTTGTTTGTTAGTTAGAGAGGAGAATATGAGTTGTTGTTACCTTAAAAAAGGGTACCCTCAAGTAAAAACAAAAAAAGACAGTTTGGCATCAATGACAAATGAGATGACGTGTCTCAGTTAATTGCCCAACTGCTCTTCAGACCAGGAGTATTTCACTGCCAGCGACGCAAGAGCTCACTCATGGTCAGCGTCACTGCGTCAGCCTGCTGTAACTAACTTGTTTCCATCCTGTGTGTGGGACTGTGGACGCAGATCAGCGCCATGAGCTCGCCGTTCGAGGAGACGAGCGACCTGTTCGAGACCGGCAGCGTCAGGGGCCTCCCCGAGTCCGCGGTGCGCCGGCTGCCGGAGACGTTGATCGCGGAGGACACCGCCGTGGACGCGGCGGGCCAGGCGCTGTGCTGCTCGGTGTGCCTGCAGGACTTCCGGGTGGCCGAGCCCGCGCGGAGGCTGCCCGGGTGCCGCCACCTCTTCCACGTGCCCTGCATCGACTGCTGGCTCGTCAGGCACGGTTCCTGTCCGCTGTGCCGGCGAGACATCTGAACTGATCGCTGGCGGCCAGGCACGCCTCCTGCCTGCTGTGCCGGCAAGACATCTGAATTGATCGCCGGCGGTCGGTGAACCGCCGACGATCGGGTGCTAGTGTGGCTTTGGACGAGATTGTCGGTTAGTGGAGTAGGATTTGTAGTAGGACGGCACCTGGCATGCCCGTAAGGGAAATGGTGCGCTCTGTTAACGACGGAAAAAAAGAAAGCAACTCCCTAAAAGAATGAAAAGAAAAACATATGAACAAACATTGAGCGAGAAAATGGCACCAGTGACGATCGCATGCTCAGACCTGAGATTACGGATCAAATCTGCAGGTCCAGGCCGCGCTTGTCTGCGGATTCAGAATTATATATACGTAGTTATTAGCTACACCTACACATTGTTCAAGTTTAGCATCAACATTTGCTTTGCGCCGAGCTTGCAGTTGCCATATTCAGGCAGGCCCCGTACTGAAACGGAAACAAGACTGATTACAAACACGTTGCGACGCTTGTTTTTGTGTCAGCCGGCGAGCTGGTTTGGAGTCTTGGAGAAACTGCAGCTCAGTTCGGTTGCCCTGGTGCTCTGCCCTACTGTCACTCTCATTCCAGAAAGCTAGAATGACGCAACCTAAATGAGTGTGCCCCTCTATTGTGTTCCTTTTGTGATTCTTATATATTGGTATTGTGCGCAGCTTTTGACCAAAAAATTTCTCCACCTCATCAGCCTAGACGTTTTATTTCGGACTAACTTGGTCCATATAGCAAACATATTCAGCCCAAGAGTGAGTTTGGTTGGATTAGACAAATTGGTTTTGGATTTTTTCGTCTTTTATTTTTTTTAGAAAAGGGTCGTCTTTTATTTTTAATATCATGAAGCTGAAATAATTCTCTTCCCAGTCTGGAACAATTTTTCTATAAAGCTGGAACGCTTTCTCGAGAAGTTAGAACATTTTTCTGCTGCACTAATGTTGTTGTAAAGCAAGAACATCTGTCTCTCAACCTAAACGAGTGTAATCGAGAAGTCACGGTGTATTTTTTTTTGGACAATTATCTCTTTTAACTAGAGACAAAATCGCCTAAATTTGAAACATTTTCTCGTATACCTAGAACATTGTTTCATTGATTATTTTTTTAAATCAATGTTCTAGTTTTACAAGAAAAAATGTTCTTTGGGAAATTAAAAAAGCTCCCATGAGACACAAACCCACTCTCGAGGGGTTCGAACTCTGGCCGGCAGGGTGCAAAGCGCATAGCCAAACCAACTGGTCTAGCATTCACTTGCATTCTTTGGGAAATTGTTGTCCAAATATATTCAAGTTGCGGTTTTATTGTAAAGGTCTTGTAAGAAATATAATGGTTGGAACTAAAATTTGGAAGCACAATTTTAGAAACTACGGTCCTAAGTTTCGAAACTTTTGAATCGTGTGGTCATGTGAGAATTTGCTCCACTAGCTGTTTTTGAAACGTTCTCGTGAAGCCAACCAAGCCCAATTACGAGTACAAAAGCCCATCAGTTACAAATTAAGCAAAGCTCAAAGATGATATGCCTGTTGAGCCGCTCTTTACAACCACAACTGCTGCTTGTAATCTATAGGGAATGCTTAGAGAAAAACAGCTACAGCCTGCAGTGGTAATGGCTGTAAAGGGCAGCTGAACAGGTTAGTTGCGTTGGGTGATCGATGCTCGATTGCATTCTAAAAACAGAAATATGTGTCCACTAGTTTATAACATTGTTCACATATAACTGAACTAGTGGACACATAGCGGAACGTCGTTCACATAAACAGAAATACTCCAACTTCTATTTTCTACTACCTCCGCCCCTAAAAACATGGAAATCTTGCTTTTCGAGCCTGTTTAGTGAGGATATGAAATTACGCATGTACCCTCTTTGTCCTTCGCCGCACCACAGCAAGTGTTTGCCGGAACTTCGAGATTAAACATCGATGACGGTGCGAGCGCTTCTCTCGATTCTTCGCATCCACTATTTTTATTCCGGGTGCGGAAGGCCGGAAGGCCGCCTGCCTGCAGTGCCTGAGAGAATCACAGATGGATGGATGCATGGATAGATCGTGCGGTTGCACGTGGTTCTTTTTTTTATTGGTGGGTCCCATAAAAAAGCTGATCCTCGCCCACATTTGACATTTACATTAATTTTGAGACAACATTTAAACACTAGGATCACATCTTTTCTGGGACGGAGGTAGTATTTGATTTTAAGCGTTCCTATGTATATGTGAACAATGTTATAAACCAGTGGACATATAGGGGAACACTACTGAACCCAAGAACTAGTGGAAATGTTATACCTTAGTGGGATGTCGAAATATGTTCTATTTGAGCCGAGTCATTTTATTTGTGTAACTAGGACACGCTTTTCTTATCACGTTGGAAAATATTTTTTTATCTATAACAATATTTGTATGAACTAGGACGATTTTTATTTTACATAATTCAAAATATTTTCTCTTGAAGCTGAAACATATTTGTTTTTATATGTTTGAAGCTGGAACATCTATCATTTTAAGCTTGAACAATTTTCTCAAGAAGTCGAAACATATAATGTATTAAGCTTAAACTTTTCTGACAAAAGCTAAAAATGATAGATGTTATTTCGTGAGGTTGGAACATTTTTCATGATGTTTGTTATTTACCATGTTTCAGAAACTTTATATATTGATTTCCCGGAAACAATTTACTTTTAAAAAAACTCAAAAAAGATTTTTTTCAATTGAAAGCCGGAACAAGTTAGTGGGCTCGTGGAAGAGGCCTGGAAGCTAGGAAAAGGGGCCCTATGATACAGCCGGAGGAAATCTGTACACTGTTCTTAAAGTGGGCCGCGAGGCAATGCGAAGGATGTTCATTCAGATTGCTCTTGTAAAAGGGGCCCAAACGCTCGATGGGCCCAATTTATTCCCACGTGCCATTGGAGCTCTGCCCATCTCCAGACCCCGGGTCAGCAGTTCGTCGTGGCGTTGCCGTTGACGACGGAGATTGGAGCTGGCCTGCTGGAGTGATCGGCAAACAAACGTGCAAGGGAAAGGAAAACAAATGATTCCATTACAAATCCGTGCACGTTCTTTTCAACTTTCAACACCCTGTTCACTTCAACTTATCAGCCCGACTTATCAGACGTGGTACAATATTTTTCTCTCGTAACAAAACAGCATTAGCCGACCTATCAGCAATAGAAACCATCGGCCGAAAGCCTTAGGCCCAGGACCGGGAAAGAGAGAGAGATTCCGGCAAAAACAACTGTGGTAGGTGTAGCTAGGTTTCGGCACCTTATCGCCGTACTTTATTATACACTCCTAACTGTAGTTGTATATTGTTAACACGAAGCTCCCGCGCGTGATTCTCATTTTGACGGCAACCGGGTCACTACGCCGTGCTCTACGCACGTTTCCACAAATATCATCATATATATATATACCGTACTAAATGCGACCTACAACTACAAGTCCGTCGTCCTAATCATATTGTCCCCAATGATCTGAATCATCTGATGGAGGAGAAAAGGAAACCCACCAAGGGCAATTAATGCTGAGGCCTAAGAGGAAAATCATTTATTAGAGGACTTCCATAGGTAAACGTTTTAGGTATTGTTTGGATGAACTATGACTAACAATTAGCTAGTAATAGTGATTAGTTGACTAGTAGTTAGCTAGCTAAAGCTTAACACATTCCTGCTTAGATCCACAGCTAACTGTTACTGGCCGCATCATTCCTTCTCTCTACGTTGGCATTCTTTTCAAGCCTTGGCTGGCCGCCGGCAGGACTGAGAGTCTGGAGTGAGAGATTCCCAGCTTGCGGCAAAAACAACTCTGTTGTAGGTGGCTACTGATCTCGCCGTACTTTTGTTTATTATAATATATACAGCTCCTAAATGTATTGTTAACACGAAGCTCCCGCGCGTGATTCTCATTTTAACGGCAACCGAGGCATTACGCCGTGCTCTACGTTTCCACAAACATCATCATATCGTACTAAATGCGACCTACAAGTCCGTCGTCCTCATCATTGTCGCCAATGATCTGAATCATCTGGTGGACAAACCCACCAAGGGTAATTAGTGCTGAGGCCTAAGAGGAAAATCATCTATTATAGGACTTCCATAGGTAAACGGTCTATTGATTTAGTTTCCGAAGGAATTTCTACGAAAGGTTTTACTACTATGGTCATGTTCGCTTCTCTTATAAAATCCGTCTTTTTCAGCTTGTTTTTTCAGCCAGAGTAGTGTTTTCTCTCACAACAAATCAGCCGAAACAGTTTTTTGGCTTGCTTTTTTCGGTGAAGCGAACAGGGCCTATATGGTCATCACAACCGACCACTGGACAGCGACCGACTTGTGTGTACATAGCCACGCAAGCGAGTGTAGCAAAGTCCAGATCAAATGTTAACATACTAGCTTGTGATGATGAGCAGCTAGCAACCATTTTCCTTTTCCTTTGAAACTAATAAGAAAGGAGGGCAGCAGGGCACGTAACCAGATCAAAAAAAAAACTATTCAGACTGCGTGCTGTTTCTACGGTATTAGTACATGCTAAGAACAATGGTGCTAATGCACTGTCCTTGTATGAATGAATGGGACGGCCGCCCGGATAGATCATAGGTATGATGAGTGATGACCGGCTCTTGATGGTTTTTTCTTCTTCTACGAATCGAAGGGGACGTCCCAGTCTGCTTTCTTTCCTTGGCCGGCCGGCCCGGCCGTGGCTGCTGCGGCCGGTGCCGGACAGTGCCAACTGCCAATTAATTAATATAATACTACTAGTACTAGTATCGGTTGCAGACCATTAGGCGCCAATTAATTAATATAATACTACTAGTACTAGTATCGGTTGCAGACCATTAGGCGGGTTGTGTTTAGTTCGTGAAATTTGAAAATTTGACTACCGTAGCATTTTCGTTTTTATTTAATAAATAGTGTTCAATCATGGATTTATTAGGCTCAAAACGTTCGTCTCGCGATTTTCAACCAAACTGTGCAATTAGTTTTTTTTTCGTTTATATTTAATGTTCCATGCTCGTATCGTAAGATTCGATGTGATGAATATTGTAGCACTTTTTGAGAAATTTTTTTGAAACTATACAAGCACTTAGGTCTACCACGTTGCGCTCAACGTCGGAGGTTTGACAGTACTACTGATCACCTCTATTTCCCCGTCGTCTGAGTTCTGACTGAATGGTCAGGAACTGGAACTGAAACTCTGCATACGGACCAGGCATTCAGGTCAGTATTAGATCGATCGAGACTGAAAGCATTGAACTTCACCACCAAGTTCTGGAACCGATTGTTTTTATATTGGTGACGAATACTGGGTTGAAACTAATAAAACCCAAATCGAGATCATAATATCGTAGCGTAGATAAATGCGACTGTAGATGCGTGAATCCTTTGAGTGCAAGTGGTGCACTTGGTGGTTTTTTTTAAGGGGAAAAGACCTGAAAACCCACATGTAGTACATCGTCTGTCCTAGTACTTCCGTCCCATCGACCTGATACATAAGTACATGATAAATTGCTGTCCAAGACCAGACAATAGGCACACATGGTGGTGCATGCATTGAACATGTGACCGACTGCTCATTATTTGTAAAACTTCGAGGTGGGCATTGACCTTGGGCATGCACCGGATATATATCTACTCGAAATGACCACATGGATCGATCAGACAAGATAACCACACATTAGATGACTAATCAAACGTGCACTATATATATGATTTCCACGGCCAGTCAGTACACGATATATCGTCGTTTAGTTCGATAGATGATGTGCAGCAGGGCTGCAGGCTATCGCGCTATCTGCATTTGACCTTATCGGTGTTGCTTTCACCGGATTTTCAACCGTGCGTGTTTCAGAGACAGAGAGGCTGAACGCACTTGCATGCGGCCACCACCACCCCTGCCCGGCTGCCGGCACTGGCCCCGTGGCCCGGCCAGGTCCCGTGGCATTCAGGGTTTGGGGAGGCACGTGGATGGATCTGACATCGACTTGACCTGCAACAACAGCGCCCGCCGCCCTGCGCTGTACTTGCGGCGTCTCATTCCATGTGCCGCGCGCATGGGTGATGGGTCGTCGTACTCGTACGTTTCCCGTCTGGGCGGCGTCTGCGTTGACCGCGCGCACGGCCGGCCGTCTCACGCGCACGTACGGATCGGACGGGCAGGAGCCCCGTGAAACGTGACAACGCTCTACTCGTCCGATCCGGCCATGCTTTACATACATCTCACATCGATCACATGCATGCTGATGCATTCTTGCTACTACCTCTGACCTAAAAAAGATTCCAAATTTAGATTGAGTCAAACTTCGTTAATTCGATCGAGTTTATAGATTAATGACACAATATATATATTTTCTAATAATATATCATAAAATGTTGGTGCTTTTTAAATTTTGGTTAAAATTTATTTATTTATTTATTGACCTTTTTAAAGGCAAGCTGTTTTTTTTTTGGACGGACGGATAGTTGGTTGGTGCTGAGCTTGAATTCCTGGTGGGAACGTGGGACGGACGAATGGCGTCCGCCCGGAGAGCAGAATGCACCTGATGGGTGATCCAGCAGCTGCTGATGTTGGTCTGATGGCTCGGTCTCCTCGCTCTCTCGAACTTCTTGTTACAAGAAGGAACGTGCATGCCAAAAGCAAAAGAAATGTGTGACGACGGACGTGTAAAACCTTCTAACTTCTTCTTAATGAAACACGAAAAAAAGCAAAAGAAATGTATTTCACGGTTGACGACATGCCATGCAAAGGATAAGCACAGACTACGGAGGTTTATGTAGCTTCAGAACTTGGAGCATCATCTTCTTTTCCCAGCTCTAATCTAATATAATATATACTGAGATTTTCAGTGATGATGAGGGACAATCTTACATACTTGTACAGGAGTACAGATGACAAATACAAGCGTACAGCTACGTCGTTTCATTCCAGAAAACACAAGTAGGACACATCGATTGATTTCAGCCTGCACATAATGCCCGTACCATGCATGCATTATGCATCGGCCTGTTCGCTTGGTCGTAAACAATCGTAAATTTTTAGTCAGAACAGTATTTTTCTCTCACACCAAACTAGCCAACAATAATAATTTACGATCGTATATTATCGTTAACTCTTAGGCTGCATGATGCTAGAATGGTTCTGGCTACGCGTTGTATTGCGTAATATACACAATGCATGATGCTAGAATAGATGCATGATGCATGTGCGCAGGTCAGAGTTGGCAGGGCGATCGCGTGCGTGCCGTGCTCAGTTTTGTTTTTTGATTAAAAAAAACTATCGCGTGCTTAGTGGCTTCCTTCCTGCTGCTTAGAACAGGGACACGACCACCAATGATCCTTCACGTACGCTGCCCTGATGCGTCAGCGTATCCATATCGGCGCGCGCCGCCGTATATAGAAAAGAAAAACGCAGCGCCGCTCCCGCTCCATTCCAAATCCGTCACCGAGTATTCCTATATAATATGCTCTCCCTGCTTTACATTGCTCTAATCGTAGTTTGCACTCCAGGCTAAAAACCAAATCACCCGTTTGACCAGTTTATCCGGCCTCGACTACAAGGCAGGAGAACGTACGTGCTTTCTCTATCCATAAAAGAATACAATTATGAAAAATTAAATATTATTAGTATTTATATTTTTAAATAAATTTATTATAAAAATATACTCTATAACAAATCTAATGATACTTATTTTGTATCATGAATATTAGTACTTTTTATACAAATTTAGTCAAAGTTTGTATTGTTTGACTTCTCAAAAAAACGAGAATTGTACTCTTTTGTGGACGGAGGGAGTATATATATATATATATATATATATATATATATATATATATATATATATATATATATATATATATATATATATATATAGGGAGAGGCTATTCAGTAGCCAGCTACAGAATAAGTTATTCTGTAGCCACCTCCATTTACCATAATTTTATATACTAATTTACGATAATGTCAATATATATTTACTATAGTTGGGTTACTATAACACATAGGGATATTTACCATAACGTTATAGTAAACCACTTAGTAAGGAGTTACTATAATCTCATAAATTAACATAGTAATTATAGTAACTCAAGGTGGCTACAGAATAGGTTATTTTGTAGCCAGCTATAGAGTAGTTGTTCTATATATATATATGCACGATGTTTTTCTTGATTCCTTTTCTTCACTGCAAAGTAATCAAGAAAACATAAGTGTCAACGCTCACACTCTATCATGATAAAGAACTAGCCTACTACTCTATATATGTTGCTGCATGGCAGCTAAAAGGCGATCCTGATGGCTTTCTAGATGCGGTGCAAGATGCCCTCCACGTACGATTTGTTTTCGTGTAGCGTAATGCATCAATGGACCTGCTAGGAATTAGTAAATGTCTCTCTGCCTTTTGTAAAGCGCATTTCAATTATTGTACCATGAGTTCCACTTCACGGCAATTGTTAAAATCCATCATATACCCATAGGGAAAGTTGAAAGTTGGCACCTAGAAGCCATTTAAGCTAGCTTAATTACTTCCTCGGACACTCGGACCTCGACACAGTCTCTAATTTAACACTTTGCATTGACTATTAATCTCTATATAAAAAACATAAATGGCTTGCAAAGAGATAGCTTACTCCTAGATTATGAAAGTAACTTTTTTTATAGAGAATCTAATAACACCATTGTTGCGTGTCTTGTCAATCTATATAGAATGTTAGATATTTATATGTTGTCAAAAAAAATGTTAGATATTTATAATCAAAGATAAAAAGTTTGACTTTATATATCAAATAAATGTGGTTCATATCGATTAATAGACTATTGAAAATACTGCTTAATAACGTGCGCACATCAGTACGAGAATTTCTTTTTTCATATAAAACCCAAAGTTGTAACCTTTCCCTTGTCAGTTTCTTTTTTTTTTCCTTCTTCTTTCTCCACAGCCATCTTGAGATAGTTCTACTTATCAACAGGGTTTGTTTTTCCTCCATGTGTATACATGGCCGAGAGAGGGCACTAGATTGTCTATAATGACTAACTTACAAGCAAGTGACATCTTTGGATTACACATTAACTTGTTTTCCATGTCTTGACACCAGCGGTTGCACCCTACCAGCGCATCTCCATACCCCCCACCCACATCCTAGAAGGAATAACGTCTCCTCTTTGAAATGCATTTATAATTTGAGTAAAATAAATTTGAAGTCCACACGCTGAAGTTTTGAATCTTTTGGGGCCAGGAGTTGAATTTCGATGTGGAAGTCGGAAAGTTTTTAGTCAACACCAAAATCTTCCTCAACTAAAAGTACTGGTGTCTCCAAGCGAATGATTCTACTGAACTTCCATACGTTATATTGTTTTTTTTTGGAAATTCTCACAGTTGGAATCTTGATTATGTAAGTGCCCACTGCCCGCTGCCCCAATATATTGTTTCATGTTACTCTTTCTCAAAGTTGTTAAGTAAGTTAGGCCTTGTTTAGATCACTCCAAAATTCCAAGTTTTTTCACTCTCTCTCCATCACATCAATTTTTGGACGTATGCATGGAGCATTAAATGTAGGTAAAAAAAATAACTAATTGCACAGTTTAGTTGGAAATCACGAGATGAATCTTTTGAGCTTAGTTGGTCCACGATTGGACAATATTTACCAAATAAGACGAAAGTGCTACTATTCATCGGGTTGAAAAAATCTTCAATCTAAACAAGGCCTTAGTTTCAAAAAGTTTTTTTTTTGCGAAACAGTTTTAAAAAGTTGTTAAGCAAGTAACATAATATTGTATATATATAAGTATGATATATATGACTCACTCAACGCATATAGCATTTTAGTGTTTTCTTATTAGCCTCGAGTCATGTTAATTGTTGTGCGATGCTTGTACTTGTCTCCTAGTATCGAACCCAAGCTATGTCTCCACCAGTCCCCTGGTCTCCACCATGATACCAAATTTGTTTCTTGCTCTCTTTTCCTCAACTATATGCCATGTCATGGAAAGTATGTGGCACCAGTACAAAGGAGAAAGGACTCATGGATCATGAACCATACGCACAGTTTTTTTTTTTTTGAAACTTGGGAACCATACCCACAGTTGGAAGACGTACATAGAACCATTTCGCTTTTCGTAGCGCGTGGATTTATGATGTTGCAGTGCACAATAACTTCTCCCTTTCCTCTTGTGATTCCGATTGCGATTCGGACTGTGACGGGCCCATTCCGTCATGGATGCGTGCCAACCCGAAGATTTTAGGGGCTATAATCTAGAACTCACCCGCGATTTCTAGAGAACAATAAGGAGGAGACTAGGATTAGTGGCAACGATAGCAGTGAAGGCGTTTATACGCTGCTGTAGCCGGCGGGAGGCTTCAGTTTAGCAAAGACAGCGATGTAAGCGCCGTAAGAGCCGGGTGGAGAGACAAGGGAAAGGGGGAGAAATAACTAAACGAGAGAAGGTGAGTAGGCGCATGCAGAGGCAAAGCTTAGTTGGGGCGAAAGGTGGCCATGGCCCTCCTGTTGTTATGAAGTTTCTTTAGCAAATAATTAAAATTTTATTGAGCGAAGCAAATAATTAAATTTATTATGTATTGAGTGAGTTTTGAGCTCCAGTCTTTTAACTAATTACCAAAAGACGGATTAAGCCGTTACAGCAAAGAGGATGGCATACCATCTGAAACTTCACCGAGCATACTTCCCACTAAAAACATCTCAACCAAATATATATATATATATATATATATATATATATATATATATATATATATATATATATATATATATATATATATATATATATATATATATATATATATATATATATATATATAAGTTACGTAAGCGTGTGCGTAAAATCCGTTCGTTTCTTCATGACGAGAGGTAGCCTCAGTTAGTTCTTCACCGAATCAACACTAAACATCATGCGGCCAATGGAAAAAGCGTGTGGTTGGTCTTGGTCAATTCGACTGTCCCTGCTGTGGTAGTAGGAGCCATCCCGTTCCTGCATCTCCCATCCCATGGCCCTATCGTCATCCCACACGGTACGGCAATACCATAACCGTACGCTATGCACGTGAAGACGAGGAGAAACATGGCTGGCCCCGGATATGCATGCATGCTACTCCCCCGTCCCAAAATATTCGTCCATTTCGTTTTTTTAAACAACTTTGACAAAAAATACATATTAAAAAATATTAATATTTATGGTACATTATTAGTATCATAGGAAGATCTTTGAATTTAGTTTTTTAATAAATTTATTTAGAAATATAAATGTTACACGTATTTTCTACGAATCGAGTCAAATTTGTGGCAGGAAGATAATTGGGAATAAAGAGAGTAGTTGCTAGTGTGACCTCGAGTGGTTTGACCAGGGGCAGGCGCTGTCAGGCAGTATCATCGGTATCCTGCTAAATGCCAGCCACATCCACATG
The DNA here is from genome assembly GCF_019320115.1 of Miscanthus floridulus. Classification (NCBI taxonomy): domain Eukaryota; kingdom Viridiplantae; phylum Streptophyta; class Magnoliopsida; order Poales; family Poaceae; genus Miscanthus; species Miscanthus floridulus. The sequence continues at coordinate 115,578,752 of NC_089581.1, read as the reverse complement.
TGTGGCGGCGCTGCAAACGGGAGAACCAGGCGGTACGGTACTCGGTACATGCCGTGCGATGGATCCGCACGCATCGGATCTCCATCGGACGGCCTCGGAGCGTCGTGGAGACCAGCGAGGCCACAGCTAAGCGGAAGCATCAGCGCGCGGGCACGGATGCGGGTGGTGGCGGGATGCGTCGTCGGACTGACACGCAGGCAGACGCGATGGCCAGCCGACTGCACGCCGCACGAGGGGCCGCCGGGCCCAGGCTTCCCCAACCCGATCCCCATCCCCGTCCCGAATAATCTGCCGTCGCCCCGGGCCCGGGCCCGGGTCCGGGATACCAACGATACCGCCGGGCGGGCAGGCTCCGCCGCTGTGAAATTGGTGGTGTCTGCTGCTGATTTGCCCTGGGCGGCTGGGCATTGTTTCACCGCATTGACCACAGCAGCCGGCCCAAACACAGAAAGGAACGTCACAGGAGCCAGCCAGAATCAGCGCCAAGACTTTTAACTAATTGCGTGTTCGGCGCGGCTGGGGCTGGCCAGCCCACTCACGCGGGCACCGTTCGAAGCATTCAGCCGAACACTCAGTACTTTTAACTAATAGTATTTTTCTCTCACAATAACTCAACTGAAATAGTATTTTTTTTTCTAAAACTCCAGGCTGCCTAGCCTAGCTAGCGAGTAGCGACGTGGTGGCCGTGTCGTCCCGTGCCAGCCAGCCGCCCAGCCGTGGCGGCGTCCATGGACCATGGCCACGCGCGCACGCTCAGTCGCTCACCAGTCACCACGCCAAAGGCGCGCGCCCGCGGCTCGGGCGCCCCCGTTTTCGGCGGCAGGGGCGTCGTCCGGTTCCGGTCTGGGGAATTTTCCGCGAAGGTCACTAGGGCCTTGCTTAGATGCCACCAAAATTCCAAGTTTTTTCACTCTTTCTCTATCACATCAATATTTAGCCGCTTGTATGGAGTATTAAATGTAGGTAAAAAAAATAACTAATTACACAGTTTAGTTGAAAATCACGAGATGAATCTTTTGAGCCTAATTGGTCTATGATTGGACAATATTTATCAAATAAGACGAAAATGATACTATTCATCGGTTTAAAATTTTTTCAGCATCTAAACGAGGCCCAGGCCGTGATGCGGCGCACTGGAGGCCCATCCGTCCGTCCGTCCCTCCAGCCATGGGGTTTTGTTCGGACGAGTAAAAAAAAAAAAACTGACAAAGTGGCCGCGCTAAGTACGGCCGTCTCATCGTTTGCACGGAGAAAATGATACTGCCACACGGCTGTAAGAGCGAGTATAATAACACGCCGTAAGCTGGATAAATACTGAGATAAAAGAGAGACGAGAGAAGAGAGACGAGGAATAGACTATATGCTTATAGTCGGTTTAAACACAAGGATCAATAAACTCTGTGAGAGAGACACGTGGGCCATGTATTAATAATAAAGATCTTAAAAAGAGATAGACACCATGTTCGTTTGATATAATATTTTTCTCTCATAATAAAAAACATCAACCAACTTAGGCCCAGTTTAGTTCCCCAAAAATTTTGCAAAATTTTTCACATTTTCCGTCACATCGAATCTTTAGACGCATGCATGAAGTATTAAATATAAATAAAAAATAAAACTAATTACACAGTTTAGACGAAATCCACGAGACGAATCTTTTAAGCCTAATTAGATTATGATTGGACACTATTTACCAAATAACAACGAAAATGCTACCGTGCCCATTTTACCAAAAATTTTGGAACTAAACTGGCCCTTATAAGCCACAGAATAGAAATCACAGAAACGATCTAACGATCAGGATGAGAGTCATTTTTCCATTGTGGAACGAAATACTATGTGCGCAGGCACAATGACCCATGAATACTTGAGCTATTCGTGACATCAGCGTATGAGGCTGTTCAGCTGGCTGACTGTGGCTGCGCTTTTTTACTTTTGATTGCCTATGGATGTCAGCCTGCTACTTGCCTCCTTTCGTATGTGTGGGGCTGCTGCAACAGTAAAATTATATTTATATATTGATTGGCGGCATAATATTTGGATTACTGGATTCACACTAATACTTTATATGCCCCGTTCGTTTCGCTGGAAAAACAAATCAAAACACTGTTCCGACTGATTTGCTGTGAGAGAAAAACACCTAGCTAAAAAAAAACGGATTATAAAAGAGACGAACATGGCCATAATATATATCTTTTTTTGTATGGTAATTATTTTTTAAAATAAAATCAGGAGGGGCAAGCCCCTACTGGTTAAAATACTATATTAAAAAAGAACGAGCTGTTTACAACTATGATAATCATTTCAAATAGGAGTACTTTAATGGTATAGACTTACATTTTGGATTGTAGGAAATATAAATACCTTTGATCTCTGACTTGCATTTTTATTAGAAAAAAAATCCTAGCAACCCATTTCTAGACATATCACTTAGTAGCTGTAACATTTTTCATCCACGCATGAAAATCTAGTGATGCAAAACACAGGTCAAACGAGGAGGCAGGCAGAGCAAGGCGAAAGATGGCTGGATAAATGCTGCCTTTTCTTTCTGGGGAAGAATGGCGCAGTGCAGAGGGAAAAAATGGATTAATGGAACGGAACAACAACGGTGCAGCAGCACAAGGGAAGCAGTCGCCACCACTCCCAAGTTCCCCTCTCGAGAAATTAGGACCGGTAGAGCCCATCTCTGAGCGCGGCCTTGCTGGCCCTGCATCAGCTCCCTCCCCTCTCTCATCCCTCTTCCCTGGTCTGGTTTGGTTGCTTCTCCTGTAGTTTTTGGTCTCCCTCTCTCTTTGCTTGCTTGCGCTCTCCATATATCCTGTGGACCGGAGAAGATGCTCTGATCTACCTGTCTGTTCTTCGATCGAGTCTCAGAGATTTGGGAGGAGGAGGGGGAAGCAAAGCGAAAGAGCCCATCTTTTTTTAGTCTTTTCGGTTCGGTTTCCTGGTTGCTTCTTTTGGTTCCCGCGGAGGAGCCCACCGTTTCTACAAAAACCCAATCTTTGCTGCCTTCCCCGTGCCCGAGATCGATAGGTTTCCAGATCTAAGGCTGCTTCCTCTGGCTGTGAGATCGCAGGCGCAGCAATCCGGGCGCGCAGCTACTAGGGAAAAATATCCGAGAAAAGGTAATTCCTTTTTTTTTCTTTGCTTCCCCTCCCAATGCAAGGAAAGTATGGTGGACTTGCTGGCCTTCCTCCCTTCGATCATGCAATTTGGGTGCTAGATTCGCGGTGGTTGATCTTCATGTGCGTCCTGTTTGGTTCCAATTGCAGATTTTGTTGCGGAGACGGAGCGAGAACAAGTTGCTGGACAAGGAAAGAGTAAAGGAATGGTCTTCGTCACGAAGTGGGCGATGGGGAGGCGGCGGAGATGAGGGATGCTATCGGCTGCGATGGATTACTTGAAATCTTGCTGGGGGCCGGCATCACCGGCCGGGCGCCCCCGCAAAGGATCGGACGCCACCGGCCGCCAGAACGGGCTCCTGTGGTACAAGGACGGCGGGCAGGTCGTCGATGGTGAGTTCTCCATGGCCGTGGTCCAGGCCAATAACCTGCTGGAGGACCATAGCCAGGTTGAATCCGGGCCGCTGAGCACATCGGAGCCTGGACTGCAAGGCACCTTCGTCGGGGTCTATGATGGGCACGGTGGCCCGGAGACGGCGCGGTACATCAATGATCATCTCTTCAAGCACCTGAGGAGTAAGGCCTCCACCGCTGCTGAAGTCCATGCCTTAGATCAAATAACAATCAAGCTATGCTATCGGATTTACGATCAATACATCTAATATTCTGATATGCAAGCTGTGTGTATGAGTTGATGTTGATTGCTCTAGAGTAAAGATGTTTGCCATTTCAGTGACACTTGATTTTATGCATGCATTGCATAGAACGTGGTTCTATGTGTATTGACATGGAAAAGCACGCACAAATTTGAATGCAGTTATGTTTAGATAAAGGCCAAAGTTATCCTAAATTCGATCTTGATATAACTGGGAATAGAATGGAAGCACATCATTGCATGGAATAGTTTGGTAACTGTAAAACTGCTAGAAATTATTGATCATTGCGAAAGGATAGTGTCTTCTGTCACATCTTCTAGTTATATCACAATTTGTTTTAACTACTTACCTTTTCTCATTTATGCTTTTGCATGACAAACTTTGGTTTCCAGGATTCGCATCTGAGCACAAGGGCATGTCAGCAGATGTGATTCGGAAGGCATTCCGAGCGACTGAGGAGGGTTTCATTTCTGTAGTTAGTGACCAATGGTCAGTGAGTCCTCAGTTAGCAGCTGTAGGCTCTTGCTGTCTAGTTGGCGTGGTTTGCAGCGGAACTTTATATGTTGCAAACCTTGGGGACTCCCGTGCTATTCTTGGGAGACTTGTCAAGGGAACTGGAGAGGTTTTGGCAATGCAGCTCTCAGCAGAACACAATGCATCCTATGAGGAGGTTAGACGAGAGCTGCAGGCATCACATCCTGATGATCCCCATATTGTGGTCCTAAAACACAATGTTTGGCGTGTAAAGGGTATTATCCAGGTACATTAGCTTTTGCATAAGATGAAGTTGGCAGTCTTTTGTCTATTCATTCTGACCCATCAATCCAAATATTTTTAACAGTGCAGAAAAAAAAAACTGCTGAGACCTTTGTTCTCATCATAGCTGAGATTTGCATTATGTGGGTAGCCAGCTTTATCTTCTGTGGTTGCATTTTCGTTTTATCTTGATGTTATGTTATCACTTAAGTATATTTATTTGTATTCAGGAATCATGAGTATTACTATAGCCATGGACCAACCTTTTAAAATACCTATGTGGGTGCAGTAATCTACAATGTTATTATGACCGATGTGCTGTAAGGTGTTGAATTTAGTTTTCATATTGCATTCTCCCCTAGTGATTTTTTTATTTTTATTTTTTGATAAAGTGAGCTTATTATTCATGCTGCACCCTTAATGGAAGTTAGTGCATGAGTCACACAAGATAGGTATAGGTGCATATTCTAGGTTAATCATTTTGTAAGTGATCTTGGTCTGGTAGTAATGGTAACTATGAAATCAGCTTTGTTTTCTTGTAAATGCCATTCCAATTACTTGTGCTGCGTAGTGCGTATATGCGTATGAGATTCTGTCATGCAATCTTGCTTGTTGAATTGCTTTGCTTCCAGGTTGCGTCTCACATGGTATGATCATTTGTTGCAGATAACAAGGTCAATTGGAGATGTGTATCTGAAGAAACCAGAGTTCAATAGAGAACCTTTGCACAGCAAGTTTCGTCTTCAGGAAACTTTCAGAAGACCACTTCTTAGTTCCGATCCAGCAATTACTGTACACCAAATACAGCCAACTGATAAGTTCATCATTTTTGCATCTGATGGACTCTGGGAGCATCTTAGTAATCAGGAAGCGGTTGACATGGTCCAAAGTAGCCCGCGTAATGTATGTATTCTAATCTTATGTTTAGTTTCTGTAACTTGGTCTTTTCGAGACTCAGTGCTAAATCATGTTATTACTTGCCTGATCAATACTATACATGCAATTATAGTAGTTTAATCATATTTTGACATTCATTTCTGTTTAGGTAATGGATGTATTTTTGTCTAAGAAATTTGAGAACAATATTTGTGCATTTTTAGAAGCCTGTCCTAAGTTCATTCAAGATGCTATGGATTAAGCATTCCCTCTGTTGTAGGCCATTAATGGAAGTCTGTTCTAAAAATGCACAGTTTATTTAAGCATTTCCTCAGTTGTAGGCGATTAAGCATTCAAGTTTATACAGACCTACTATTGTTGTATGATTGATTATTGACTGTCTCAAAATGTAACTGAAGAAACCGTACTGCACTGTGGCTCACGCCGCTGCAAGTTTGTACTTTTGGCTGATACTGAATTAGACCATCTCCAGGATAATCTGGGATGCTCTATCTTCATTGTGTGGACCATTTTCGTGTCACTTGAATCGTTGTTACTTGAGTTGAAGGTTTACATGCCTAGTTTTGGTTGTTGCCGGTACAATTTAGTAGTTAGATACTTCCTCCCGCCACGGTACATGCTGTTCCGGACAGTGATACAGGATCCAAAATGTAACTCTGACCATATATTTCTGTTGGGGGTAGGGGCGGATGTGCCTACCCCCCCTCCATGTAAAAAGGCCTAGTGCCTAATAGGTTTGAGGACCTTCATGTAAATTCGTGAACTATAAGGGGTGGGGAGGAAGATGCACCTCCCACCTCCCCTATAAATAGAACCCAAGGGCAAGGGGAACTCTCTTCCCATTCCATTCTCCTGTGTGGGACTAGCACCCTAGCTTTCCCTTCACCCCGGTGAAGGTACCTTCGTCCGTCTGGGTGAAGGTACGAGCGAAGGGCTATATCCCAACAATTTCTATTGTACTTCCTCTGTCCCAAATTATAAGACGTCTAGAAAAAATTATGAATCTAGAAAAGCTAAAACGTCTTATAATTTGGAACGGAGGGAGTAGTATGTTTATAAAACCAAACAAAAGTTGTAATATCATGAAAATACTTTTTGAGATCAATCGCAAATGATTTTCAATGTTACAGACCCTGATATTAAAATGATGTTTATTGACCAAATTTCAAAAGTTGATTTAATGTATTTTAAAAAGACATGTATCTGTATCTCGAGGGAGTCTCATTTTGTAAATCTCATACAATTGCAGTGTTCTTAAAAGAACATTTTTTGCTACTATATTATTATGATAATAACAGTCAAGGTTTATATTGGATACTGTGTCAATGGCATATAAACATGTAATGATAGAGATAAGGGAGTATTTTGAGAGAAAGTACAGTGACGGCTCCACAAACTTTCTCAAGTTAAAATCGTAACCCCTATTACATTATTTTTGTTGTTTTATTACTCTTTACACAATGACACCACTTGCCGTTATTTTGATGCCACTCTTAACTTTTATGTACCAGGGAATTGCTCGAAAGTTAGTAAAGTCTGCAATGCAGGAAGCAGCAAAGAAGAGGGAGATGCGGTATTCAGACCTCAAGAAAATTGATCGGGGGGTGAGGCGGCACTTCCACGATGATATAACTGTCATTGTGGTGTTTTTCGATTCAAATGCCATGACAACTGCTGCCTGGAGCAGACCCTCGGTCTCTCTCCGAGGGGGTGGGGTTCCAATCCCTTCAAACACCCTTGCTCCATTCTCAGTTCCCACAGAGCTAAACAACTCTTACTGAAACCACACTGGATGTGAAGGGCCAGGTAAGAGGATAAAAAAAAGTAAAGGAAAAAGGTAAAAAAGAAGAGCAGTTGTGACCAGCTACAGTGTATTTCACCGTTTGTGTTCATGTAAAACCTTTTTTAGATTTTCAACCTGGTGACTAGCGCAACTGATAGCAAGATATAAGATTAGATTATTCTTAGCTTTTTTGGCCCTCTTTTTCTTTTCCTTACCCTTTAGAATCACTTATGGGATATCAGGTGGTTGTACATTCTCCGGATCAACTTGTGATAATAGTTCATCGCCCCCTTCTTTCGCCATAAAGTGCTGTTCCGTCATGTCATCCCAAGATTGATCTGGTTGTCTAGCTGAGATGCTCTCCTATCTCCACGCACCAGGGCATTGTTGCCTGGTTTGTTGGGACTTGGGAGAAGCCTCTCGACACTTTTGACATGGTGTGGCACATGCATAGCAGATTTGGGCTTGTTTGGCAGGGCCTCTCAAGTCCTTTGGAGGAGCCACTTTTGACGGCTCCTGCTCCTGGTGGTCCAAAAAAAGCTCTGGCTTCTCTATTATTTATTTTGCCCTTTTTAGTTCTCAAACTATTGTCAGTCTGATTTTGGAGCTTCAACAAGACAATTTTGATCCTTAGACTATTGAAATCGCAAAATGGATGTTTTCAGCCCTTAGCCTATTAGCCTCCGTTTGATATGCCGGCATGGCAAACATGCTAAGGCCCTGTTTGATCCCTATAGATAGTAGTTATCTATTAATAATTATGTTTTTTTATCAAAACAGATATAGATTAATAGACTAGCTAATTGTTAGCTTGAGCTTTAAATAACTACTATCCTATTAGTTGAAACAAATCAGATAATAGCTATTAGCTAGATAGCTATTATAAATAGTAGTTTGCATATGTCGGCCTTTCCTACCTTCTTCCTGCCTTTTCTTCTTGCCATGGGGTGTCGTGGCCTACAACAGCAAGGCCACGCCGCTCCATGACCTCGCAGGCTCGCACAAAGACATGCCGCTGCATCCAGAACCGCTCGGCAGCATCTCAATGAAGCCTCGTTCATTTCTACGCTAAACCAAAGCGGGCTGGAGAAAATTGGAGGGGATTGAGAGAGATTTTGACCGTAGGGTATTAAATTCTCCTTATTCCTCTCTAACCCTTTGGTTTGGGTTAGAAACAAACAAGGCCTGAAGGAAACACGTACGTCTTTTTAACTATTAATCTTATTTCCTAAGAAAATGTATTCAATTTTGACCAAATATATAAAAAAATATATTAATATTTATGTTATAATTAATATCATTAGTTATATCGTTAAACCTATCTTTATAATAAACTTATATAGAGATATAAATGTTATTATTATTTTTACAATCCTAGTTAAATTTAATAAAGTTTGACCAGCACTGATACCAATCATAATAGAGACGTTTGAAAAAGCATCATTGTCCACCGAATCGACAAAGATGTTGGCGAGATTTCTGGATCATTCTCCACCGAATCGACAAAGATGTTGGCGAGATTTCTATGAAGCTCGAGCGCCGCTGTATGTAACATATTGCCATTTGCGACGGTACTATATATGTACGAGTACACGTATGGGCCCGTTCAAGAGAAAACTACGTGTAGTAGTTAGTACTCCTTAAGCTAGAGCCAACTATGAAGCGCATGCCACATACACCGCGCATGAATTTCCACTAGTTAACAATTGCCACACTTCATATAGGAGTCTGGTGAATCGTGGTAGAGATATGACCAAAACACGTACTTTGCGTATTGCCAAGCAGACTTGCATGATGGACCATGTATTTCGGCCTATAAACTATTCGTGGCCCAAATTGATTTTCATGAGCAAGATGTTTTTTTCGTTCGTATGGGAATCGACATGGTTCCACTCAAAAAAAAAAAAAAAAAAGTGAAGGACAAGTGGGGAATGATGTAGCAATTTTTTTCACAAGCAGCCGAACAAAATCAACTTGATCATCCAAATTCTAAATAGCCTATCTCATGAAAAGCTTTATGCAAGCATCATTGCTGAAGAAAAAACCAGCTGAACAACAAACTGAAACATGTTATGAAGTGAAGAACATCCACACACCCAAGCATCTGCCGACAACAAAGAGAGATAGGGCTCAACTGAGCAACCAACACGCTAACCAAAATATGCGAAGAGCTGATCCTTAACAACTGATCCACTCATCATGGGAGTCACAAATCGTCAGGTGGAAGAGAACGATCAGTAGACTGGGCACGAGATGTGGCTATAGTCGGCTAAACAACATCACCTGCCGATTGCCCAAAAACTTGCACAGAAGATGGTAGCTCCAAAACAGAAAGAAAAGCAATCTGTACAAGAAACCAACCGTTGCTGGATAATATAATTTCATGGCAACATTTTTCCACTGCCAGCAAGAGCTACATCTAATGATGTTAACAGAAGTATATCGATCATCACATCATCTCGTTTATGCTAATGAGAAATTACACCTACTCATCTTATGGACCACTCGTGAGATGTTATGTACGGTTTTCATGCTATCCCCACGGTTCTCTAATATCCTCAGAACGCCTGCTTCCTTTCTGCAAACATCACAAGGCTCTCTGCCATCTTGCCTTTGCTTTGTGCTCAAGGACCCAGCAGCTTCTTCCACCAGGCATAACAAAATAAGAGGATGGTGATTACAAAGCAGGCGGATGAGGTGCCCCCGACAAATGGCCAGAAGAGGCTGCCATCAGTGATGTCGTACAGAGAGCTCGGGATGTTCATTGCAAAAGCTCCAGCAATGAAAGTGTTGGCAGCTATGCCAAAGGATACAATGGTCAGTGTAAGCTGGAGTTGAATGAGTTCATTACGCTGGTTGTCCAGTTGAATGTTGACGTAGTCTTCTGTGTCATCAATATACTCCCGAACCTGTTTTATTTTCAAGGAGAGATCATATCAGAACAGAAACAATCAAAATCTTGTAGTCCCTCCGTTCCAAATTGTAAGTCATTCTGTTTTTTCTACGTACATAGTTTTTGCTACACATCTAGATACACATGATGTCTAGATACATAACAAAGCTATGTATCTATAAAAGCCAGAATGACTCACAAATTGGAATGGAGGGAGTACTACTTTAACTTGTATAGACTGAGCTCTGTGTTTGGTAGAAAACAAGCATGTGTATTCTCTCTAGCATAAGCAGATTATGTATCAGGAGACAGCATCATATAATTACATAACCAACAATACAGGGCAATACATGCTATTTCAGTGTGGATAAAGAGACTAACCGACAAAATTCTGTTGCGAATTCCATCCAGCTGCATGAAGTAGGCCTCAAGTAACATTTCTAGGTCTTCCACATCATTATCCAAATGCAAGCTGGTAGCAATGCTCATGCTACGCCGAAAGCTAGAGTTCAGCCTGGGCACACCTGTTCCGGCAGGAACAATGCTGTTGGAAGCAGCAGATGACATTAAAGCCTCAACCTGTTGGTTTTGTACTTGCTTCCTTGTTAGATACAGATGTTCCATGTCTTCATTATCATCTAGAAGGTGTTCTATTTCATCCCTGACCTGATAAGATACAATAAATAAATGCATAACAGATCCCAGTACAGCAGCATATGAGATATCACCAAGATTGTCACAAGCACAACAGAAACACTCAGCAGCTCACCACAATATGATGTAAACAATAGGCTTAAGAGAGAACGAAAGAAAGCCCTACAGTTTAATTCCAAAAACGAAAATTCAATGGCTTGTTTCTATTTGTCTTCCCGCAGCTAAAATTAATCATGCCTCTTTTACAAATCCATAGTGGATACACAACTGTAAGTACATCGAGGAATTCTTTTTGCATGAGCATCAGGCTAGATAAGAAGAAGATCAGAGCAAAAAGTCAAGCTGGATTGGTTTGTGACTCTATGCACAAAGCAACTAAAACTATAGCAATTTACAACATGAGGCAATCTAAGCTGCACAGTTATAAACAGACACGGTATACAGGGCTGTTTGAAGAACTCAATCATATTTCCATTGTTGCAAATAGAATAGACTGTTGGAAACCAATTAATTAGGATTATCTTAGTAATATAATTCAATGGTATTTTGATCTACAAAATTGACATGCAACAATAAGAAACAACCATGGTCATAAACTACTCAAATTCAGGTAGACTGAGGAATTAAGCACACATAGTCTTTCTTTAATGATACCTTTTGCACACGGGCAAGCAAACGGGTAAGATGACTCTTAAGGCTCCGCACTCGCTCAAGGTTCCTCGTGCTCACATTTTTGGTCAGCTCGTCAAGCACTGGAGTAGCATGCCTCTCAAGGTCAGCCACGCTAAGGTCCAATGATGAGCACACAACCTCAAGCGCGACCTCCAGCACATGGAACTCGAATGGCAGCTCGTGCTCTGCACCAGTCGCCTCATTAAGACAGGGCACCTGGCCTCCAGGCGAGCCCTTCTGCTTTTCCCCATTGCCATCAGGGGCACATTCACCATTCCCACCCACCAGGCTCCTTAGAGGCAGGTGCTGCCTCAATTGGTCAACGAAAGGGAGCACTTCGTGCACTAGAGGGTCCAACAGGAGCACCTCCTCGGCAGTCACTATCACCCTGATGAATTCGAGGTTGATCACCATCGCCTTCTCCCTAGCTGCAGAAAAAATCATTGTACATTACTAGGACGATACCAAAGTTTGCGTCTTCTTGCTTATCACCACAAAAAACAAATGATCGAATATTAAATAGGGCGGGGAGAGGGGGGTGGCGGGGTGTGTTCACCGAGGATTCTGGAGGAACGAGAGAAAACGGGGCCGAGGATGCGTAGGTCGCGCGGGGGCAGTCCGGCGCGGAGGATTATGGAGGCCTTGTCGAGCTCAACGACCTCGGAGGTACCCCAGCGGTCCAGCCGCATCCACAGGCGCGCGCTGGCCTTCTTCTTGGTGACCTTCCCCGACACGGCACCCCCGGCGCCCGCGGTGGCCGAGAGGGGAGGGGGCGGCTGCGCGGTTTGCCCCGCCGCCGCAGAGCCCGGGGTCGCAGACGGCGAAGCGGCGGAGGGGGAGGCGAGAAGAGCCCTCGTCGCGTTGTCCTGCTTGGAGGGGGGAGGGAGGCGGCGCGCGGAGCGATTCCGCTTGGAGGAGGACGACGAGGAGGAGGATCTGGTGAAGAACGGCAGCTTCCGGCCGCCGGATCGCTTCCCCATGGCGTCGCGGCGGCGGCGTGCCGCGGCAGGGCACGGTCCACGGGGGTGAATGGGGTCGGACGGCGGGATCGGTCGTCGTGGTCCAACTCCAATCTGTGGTAGACGAGTGGGCTGGCCAGGGCCAACCGCTCCTGAGCGGAAGCCCTAGGATGCTGATCGGACGGCTGAAATGGCGTGCAGCGTCAACGCACCAAGCAGCCGCGCTGGCAAAGCGCTAGCGAAAGGGAGACCACAATCCACAAGCTAAGAGGATGATATCTTCCCCGTTCTCGCTGCCGGCGCCGATGGCTGCAACACCCGCTGCCGCCGTTCTGCTCCCGCGTCCGCTCACCGCAAGCTCTGGTGCTTCCACTTTCCCCGATCGTGCGCGGGTGCCGCGCGGTCCCTCCTCCATCTCGGTGCGGCCACTGAGGAGACGACGGTGCCAGTGGCGCGGCTCACTCCGATCGCTGCCCCGCGAAGGTAATATGCGTAGTGTGGTGGTGGAAGCTGCGCGCTTCAGCTAGCTTGGCAGTACTCGGTTTTGGTTCATTTATGTGATAAACCCGTGCGTCTCAGGAGCTCCGGCCGAGCTGATGGAAGAGGACTCCAAGTTTGTGCCGTTGAACGCGGATGATCCCATGTACGGCCCACCGGTGAGTCGCAGCTCGCAGTTGTTCTACACTTCTATCGTTGCATGCCTATCATGCGAGTTCATGGAAACGCTGCAAATTACAGTATATCATACTCCTATATGTGAATTTCAGGCGCTATTGCTCATCGGATTTGAGAAAGGCGAAACTGTCACGGTAAATCAGTGATGTCAATTTGCAGAGCATTAGTATCTTTCTCCATTTTTGCACTATTATTACATTTAAAAGAACCAAAGCGCTTCAATGATGGTGCTCGCTGCTCAGTAATTTTTTTAGGGAAAAAAGAAAGAGACTACCTCTGCCTTGAAGAGGATGCAATTCTAGCTCTGTACTTAGTAAAAAAAATCTAAAGTTTGACAAAATTTATCAAAAAGATAACAGGTATATATGACACCAAATAAGTATATTCATGATGGATCTAATAATACTAATTTGGTATCATAAATATTGATACCCTTTGTATAAACTTGATCAAACTTTAGATGATTTGTATAAACTTGGTGAAACGCTAGAATTGCATTCTTTTCAGGACAGAGGGAGTAATATTTGGTAGTAAAATTAAAAATGATCACACATAAGGCTGTGCTTCGTCAGATTCCACCAAGCAGATGGCTTCCCTGTATATTGTATACCTGAGTTCTAGATACTCTATGTGCCCCAGGTATAGTTTTCTTGCAAAAATTTCATGTTGCCATGTAGGCATCTGCTCAGAAACCTGAACGTTCATGTTTGTTTAAAAAAAGTGGTAGAAAAAAATCATATATGTCTTGCATTTATTGTCATTGGCAGTAGTAAATAATACTCCCTCTGTTCCAAATTAAGACGTTTTGGCTTTTCTAGGTACATTGTTTTTATTATGCATCTATTGTTTTTATTATGCATCTAGACATAGTGTATATCTAAGTGCATAGCAAAAACAACGTATCTAGAAAAGACAAAACATCTTATAATTTGGAATGGAGAGAGTACTTTGTGTTGTGTTGCCAGTTCCACCTTACGTGAGTTCCACAATTTGTGCAGATTCAGGCCTTCCTGAAAGAGCTTGAAGGTGAATTCCTCAAGGCAAGTTGTGCATCAGCTGTCACTGACATGCGAGAATGCTCTATCCATATACATGTTGATTAGAGTGATGAAGTCACTTGTTTATTCCATATACTGTCAGCAAACTAGAGTAACCTTTTAACAGTTTGGCCATTCATATGTAATTATTCTGCCTAGGTTAGCTGTCAGTTTGCTATACTAGAGAAAATAGTTCTGCTATATGTTATTGCAGATGGTACATGAACTGAACAAATATATGTACTCTCCAGCAAGAAAATAAGTGAAATAAATTTGAGTTGATGGGTCAAAGATTTACTTTATTTGTGATGTGTTGTAAATAAATGTCAACAATGGTACACTTATTAGCAATATAATTCAGTTTATAATGCCTTTCTCTTGTTGTTGTCCTTAGTGCGATTGCAGTTTTTAGTTGGTAGATGCAACCCTGAAAATTCATCCAAGTTTGTTTTGGTTTTGTTCTCACAATACTTTTAACTTGACTCAGGTGATTCATTGTACAGAGGAGATGACAAAGCAAACCTTATGGGATGCCATGCACACTGAGCAGCCTGATTTGGAAGCTGTCAAGGTTTGCACCAAGACATTGTAAACATATTCTTTAGTTTTTAGAATGCTAGTGCATATACTTTTATTGAGAATTTAGTTTGCGACATTTATTGGTATTTTATTCCCTACTCTTAAATTTGTATCTAAAACTCTAGCTAAGGCGCATGTCCAATTCACAGATTGCAGGATCACTGCCGAGGATATGCATATTTTCTGGTCTGACTGGTGAGGAGATGATGATGTTCATCAATGCCTTCCCAGAAACTGGTAAGTCAAAAGTTCTGCCTTAAATTATGAAATGGTGAAATGTATAAGGTGAAACTCTGTAATCAAATAAATAAACTGAACTTCAACGCTTTAAGGTCAGATCTCATAAAATTGTCAGCTTTTTATTTACTTCTTTTCAGGGTTGGAACCAGCTGCTTTTGCTGCGCTTGTTCCTAACAGTGCAGAGAAGGTTCTCTGCGAGGTGATTGAGGAAATAATGGGAGACCATGAGATGCTGGTTAGTTCTGATTTGTACTAACATCATAGTAATTGTTCTGTTTTTCCTGCTCTGAGTCAAGTCCTCCATTATGCTTGCAGACAGGAAAGGATTCCAAATGAGAAAAATCTGAAGTACACACGTAAAGCAGAATAACATGGCCTATGAAGAAAATTCAAGCACTGGATAAACCATGGAATGGTTTCCTGACATCACCAAGTCCAAGCGTTAGGATTCTGGCTTTGTTAAGGGAGACCAGTAACTCGTTTTGCTACGTATAGAACTACCAGGTAATGAATAATGATAGTGAAGCCACATAGTTTGTGACCACTTTGCATTCTGATAGATACAAATCTAACTCTTACTCAAATTGCTGCAGGAAGCTGTGCATGGGAAAACTTTTCGAGATAGAGCTGTAGAAGAACCATCAGTTTAACTTTTCTTCTGATATAAATGTGGATCCTTTTCCATCTGGTAGAAGCTAACCCCTCCAGAATTTGAGATCCTACTTTCTGTTTGTCGTACATAGAATAGAATCTGCAACGACCAACAAGCCTCACGACCGACCACTGAGATATGATGCGTTTGCAAAGCTGAGCTGAATATTTCGGGACTTTTCTTGATGATGGTCCTAAAATCTTTTTTCCCCTTTTCCGACTACTTTATTGTTGGCCTGCTCAGAAGTGATTGCTGCAGACTGCATTTACTGTAAAAAAGCTGCTGCAGGTGACTGTAGAAGAAGGGCAGCCAGGCAGCCCCAATACCTTAGCATCGCTATCCAGACAAGTAATATTTCAGACGGGGCCATTATGTGTGCATATGAAAAAGCAACAGATATATTATGCGTGCCTGTTCAGTGACTATTTTCTATGCATTTTGGGAGGCTGTACTGCAGGCGTCCTGACTCCTGAGTCCTGAGTGACATGGGCTGAAGGATGGACGGGCTCGAATATTCCAAGGATTCGTACATATGTTTGAGACTAACATTTCCTTCGTCCCGAAAAGAATCAGTTTAATACTATTGAGTTAAATCTTTATAAGTTTGATATCAATCAATATTTATGATACCAAATAAGTAACATTTACATTTATTATGAAATATATTTCTGTAGCATATGTATTTGTTGTTACAAATGTGTGTACGTCTTTCTATAGAGTTAGTTAAACTTCAGACAGCTTTGACTAATCAGAAATAGAATTGTATCCTCTTTTCTTTTTTGAAAGGAGGTAGTATGTTATGAGCTGTGCAGTAAGGATGTATTTCCACTTGTAGTCTTGATACATAGACGCAAAAAGCTCATGTGCTATCTCTCTCGTCTGATTGTCTCTCCTGTACGGGTACGACAAAACAGCGCACCTCTTTGTATTTCCTACTCCCATCTTCTGCTCTTCGTCCTGGACAGATCGGCGAGGGACAAGGTAGCAGGTCGGGTGTCCTTTGGATGTTATTCGTTGCACTCACGTGTGAGGACCATACCAACCAGTGTCCAGTGGATACTGGACACTAACAACAAGGACAAGAATAATTAGCCATGCATCTTGTCATCCTAAACTATTCCACAACATATATAGGGCCAATGAAAGGGAGCTGGAGTTAGGACTCATCCAGGATATTAGTTTCAGTTCAAGCCTTCTGTGAGCGTATATATGTTAGCAGAAGAAAACCTTCTTAGGATGCGAGAAGACGAGAGAAAAGCCCATGGAAACTTATAAGCTATTTTCAGGTGAAACCAGGATTACTATAGCGCATTGCATTTGTATAGGCACATAAGCAAAAGCACAGGACTGCAGCAGCATTAAGCTAGGTTGGTTTTTGTTTTTGGTGATGACATGCACGAGTGGCTCCATTGAGTTAGTTTTATACTCCGTATATGCATGTAGAAGACTAACCAAGATCAGGGCTTGTGAGAGCATCAGATGTTCTGGTCTTCCGGAGACCCGGAATGTTTTGCCCTTTGTATTCACGCAGAAACTATGTGCCAACGGAAACTGCGGCACCACAGTAGTTTGGTTTCTCCGTTGGTGTGGTCTCATGTTCCATTCCTACTTAGAGTAAAGTCTTTCTGAAATTTACTGTCTAAATTATTATTTAGAGTAACAATCGCTTTTCTATATCCGTGTACTCTTCAACAACTTTTTTTTATCTTATGCGTATTTTGGAGAGTCATTTTCGCTCTTCATCTTTGGCTAGTGAAAAATCCAGAATGGGGGATATGTCTATATTTCGAGATCTAATTGAAGAGACTATTGGGGTTCCTATAAATTAAGAAGCATATAAAAAGTCTGTTGAAATTGTTCTTATGATATGGATACACTCCGTTCCAAAATAAAACTGTACATCTTGTTTTTTGAGAAGTCCATTTTTTTAAATATGATTAAACATATAAAAAATATACTAATATTTATGATGTGTAATAAATATTATCAAATTAATAGCGGAATGTACTTTCATAATAAAAATATTATGAGATATAATGTTGATAATACTTTTTATAAATTTAGTTAAACTTAAAAAGATTCTCTAAAAATAAGATGCACAGTTATTTTAAGACGAAGGAAATAGTACATAGCTCTGGCCCATATGCAGGCATGAATCAGCATCATATCAACTACTCTCCTTCCTCTCAAAAAATTGTTATCCTAGGTTTAAACTAATTTTAATTTTCTTAAATTCTAGGTTTATATAAAATAATATCAAAATTTATATCTCCAAATAGATTTATCATAAAAATATATTTAATTATTTATCTAATGCTACTTGTTACATGACATAAATAATATTGAGTACCTTTTGCATATATTTAGTCAAACCGGACATTGGTTTAATCTTAAAAAACAAGAATGACATTTTCTTCGAGACGGATGGAGTATATCTCGTGTGGACTCTATAGTGTGTATGTAAATTAACCATACATACAGCTCTTCTAACCCTCACAAAAAAGGTACAACTCTTTTACAACTTGCTTGGAGATCAAATGGTTCAAATCACTTGAGTATTCACTCATTTAATTCAAAAGAGTATATTTACCATCGGTGCGAAAAGTGACCAACAAGTAAATATTTATAGTTTTATCGTATGTTGTGATCGGATATGACCTAGCACTCAATGACACAAGATTTATATTGGTTCAGGCAACATGCCCTACGTCCAGTTTCAGTCGGTCGGTGACTTTATTCCTGAGTCCAAGTGCTCGAAGTTTGCTGTAGGGTTACAAACGAGTAGGAATAAGAAGGGGGTGTTAAAGGCCCGGTCGGACTCTAAACCGAAGGGCCGAGAGTGACGGGGGCTCTAACGTGCGCTAAGTATTAGAGCGTATGCTTTGTGTACCTTTAGAGTTCTAGAGCTATTGAGCTATTCGAGTTCTCAGGTCCTCGAGTGCTTGAATTGTCTAGCTTCTCTTTTTTGAGGAGAGCTAGAGAGCCAGAGAGAGCCTTTTAGGAGAGAGCGCATCTCCTTTTATAGTCGAAGGGGATGGCCTTACAAGTCAGAGAAAGAGAGAATGTATACGTGTGCTACCTAGTCTTGTTACCCACGCTGTCGGGTACGAGACGGTCGTCGGCGCCCACAATACTATTTATGTCCTGATGCATATGGCAGGCTCTACCGTGTTCACCTGGTATGGCAAACGTCAGCGCCTACAATACTATTTGTGTTCTAACACGCCTGGAAGGTTGCATAATGCCCATCTGGCATGGCCTGGTGGCACCATCCTGTAGGTGCATAGGGTATGGTAGGGTACGGTCATCAATATTGCGGTTTGACTTGAACGCCTTACCTTATCTGCTCCGCTTGATCCCCGGTCTCTCACCGAGCGAGCGTCCCCGGTCGGTCGTTCCTAGTCGGCCTCAACCATGTCGGTCGAGGAAGAGCCACGAGCAGAGGTCCGACGTATCTCCGATCAAAAAAGGAGGTTGGAGTCAGACTATGTCCCCACCTTGGCCAGACCTTCTGGTCAGGGACCAGATCATTCTCCCAGCCTGTCATTATGTATATGGGCCGGCCTGGGAGGCGCGTGTTGTCGCTACATCGTCTGCTAGGCTGAGTTTTTGCAGAGAAGTGGGTCCATTGGGGACTTTGGGTTTATGAACCTGACAGGAGCCCCTGAGCCCTTTTGGGACTTTTGTGAAGTCATGAAGGGGTTGTTTACACTCGTTTCACGAGCGCACCCGGTGGGTGTAAGATTGTGGGTCATCGTTAGACGAGACAGAGCACAAACTCAAAGTGTCGTGCGTGGCCGAGGGGTCGGGCGAGACAGAGTGCCAACCCAAGTGTCGGGCGTGGCCGAGGGGTCGGTCTAGTTTCGTGCGTCACCCCGTCCGTGGTTTCCACAATCGAAGAGGTTGAGCTAACGTCGCTTGCCTCGATGGCTCAAGTGACGCGCTTGGTGAGCTTAATAACAGGCACGTCCGAGTGGAATCCGGGTCCATCGTTCGTAATGGGGTCAGCATAGCCCTTATATGGCATTTCACTGCTCCTTAACCTACCTCCCGGTAGATGCCCGAGCCATTCCAAAGACCGACTTAGGTGGCCCGCTGGCCTCCCCTCAATGGAGATTCTGTGGGCATGGTTCGAGGTCAAGATCAAACGAGAAGGTCGAGATGACCCTTTTCGCTTCTAAGCGGATAGGGCGAGGGCCGCTGGGGCTCATCTGTGTTTTCTCCCCTGGCTCTATTTGACACAAGGCAACCTCGAGCCCTTTGTGGGTCGGCCTTTGAACCTCGATCGATCATCACTCATATCGAATGAGGCGACTACCGCTTCATGACGCAGCACAAAGCGTTGTGATGCAACAACTGCATATGCAATGCTTGGATGTATAGGATGAATGTATGAATGCATGCATGAGAATGGATGAATGAATGATTATGCACTAAAAAACAAAAAAAGAGGGTTTGGTAAGGTTACCTCGATGAATCGAGTGACGGGTTTGGGAAGCTCCTATCGGATATGTTCGAATGGGATCCGTGTCCGTCATTCATGATGGGGTCGACATAACCCGCATGAGGCATCCCGCTGCTCCTTACCTGTCTCTTGGTAGCTGCCCGAGCCATTTGATCAACTCAGGTGACCCGTTGGCCTCCCCTCGATGGAGATTCCATTGGTGGGCCCTTCCAAACCTTGCCTGGGAAGGCGGAGGATCGTTTATGTGTTGTTGCGCCTTATTTCCTACGCCTAGGTTGCTGTAGTGGTGGGCCCTACCCAGGCCATGTCTCGCTAACCGAGCGATGTTTCATCAGGCAGGGCGCGTCCCATCAGCTAGGGCCACATCTCCCCACATGCCTTTTTGCATTAAATAGGGTGAAGGGAGAGGATTTCCCTCCCGTTCTTTCGCCTTCCTTCAACCGCTGCCGTTCCTCCTTCCTCCTTTTCGCCAAGTCTATTCGTGTGCCATGGCGGTTTCTAGGAGAGAGGAGGGTAGAGCGAGGGAGAGGAGAACTCATAGATTCATTTGTAAATCCGAGGCATGATGTTGAACTAGAGGCCTTCCAACATGGATGAGGAGGTGCTAGCCGCCTTCGCCAAGAAGGGGCTACTCTCGTCAAAGGAGGTGGCGCATTGGAGGGCTCCTGCACCGAGGGAAGATGTTCCACAACCCTAGACTGACAAGGTTGTCTCCGTCATCACCTTCCACTAGCACGGGCTTAGGTATCCCATGCACTGGTTCCTACGTGAGCTCCTCAACGAGTGAGGCCTGGAGCTACAGCACCTCAACCCAACTGGGGTACTACACATCTCCAGCTTCATCACCATCTACAAGGCCTTCCTCGGGATGGAGCCGCATGTGGACCTCTTTCGGCGGATCTTCAGTGGGCGAGCCCTGTTCGAGGGGAAGCCACCCAGAATCACGCCGGTTAGGGTATTTGCCTTGTAGAAGAAGCCAAAGCCATCGGTCCCCTACCCTGCGTACTCCCCCCTATGACTCCAATCAGGGGTGGCACGGTGAGTGGTTCTACATCAGGAACTCGATGAAAGCACCATTCCCGACGTTCACCGAAAAAATGCCGGAGAGGAGGGAAAGCTGGTCGTGGGGTCTCGTCGGTCGGTAGAACAAGTTGGAGGTTATCGAGACAGAGCTTCAGAGGCTTGTGCAGCATGGCCTTGATGGGTTGCGGGTCTTCCATACATTCTTCCACTGTCGGGTCACCCCATTGGGGGAAAGAACGTGGCCAATGTGGGAATACTTCAGCCCGATGGATCCCGACCGCACGTCACCGGAGAAGTTGCCAAAGGATGAAGTCTAGAGTTGTCTTGATCGAGTACTATAGTTGAGGGATAAAGACTCCCTCAAAGGGACGCCCGGTCCCCTTCATGCCATGAAGCTATCCAATTTGGTATGCCCCACCTTTTTGTGACCTTTTTCTTCTTGTTTTGATGTTTTGATTGATTTTGAGTTGCCCGTTTTGAAGGGACTCACGGGCTATAAATCCTAGATGCATCTTCTGAGATGGCCAGAAGGTGTAGCTCGACAAGCTGCCTAGAGGGAGGCAATGCTTGCTGAGAAGAAAAAGAAAGCCAAAAAGGCCCAGAGGAGGTTCGATAAGGAGGAGATCAACCGACGAGTCCAGGGGGCGAGAGCTAGAGTGATGTGGAGGTGGAGCTCGAGTCGGAAGAGCCCATGGAGATAGGTGACGACACAAGTGCCTCAGAGGATGAAGGAGCCAGGGGCGCTATTATGACCTTGGTGGAGCACTGTGAGCCCGTGGCTATGTCTGTCGATGGCAGACATGATGTGGAGACGTGCGGCGACGTTCCTGAGTCGAGGAAGTGTATTGCGAGTGAAGACACCACCCTTGAATGAGAGGCAAAGCAAACATGGCTGCCGTGCCCTACGGAGGCGTCATCGGCTTCGTGCCCCCCTGCTTTGAGTGTGGTGGAGCACGCCAATCGGTCGAGGGGACGTGATCGTTCCCCTGCATCTTCAGGGTCGGTTGCCCTGCTAGTTGCTTCGGTGGTTTTGCCATGAGCTGGCGGTCATGGCCGATCAGGGACCGGTCAGGTTGGCCCCTCCCTCGGCTGATGCGAGGGGGCACGGGTCATGACCCGCCAGTGATCCTCGTCTAGTTGGCTCATCGTCAGCTAGTTAGGGCTTTAGGGCTATGTCGCTTTCATCTAGGTATGCATTCATGCTCCTTTTTGTTCTCATAGTTGAGTTTTTGAGTGTGACTAACCTGCTCTTGTCTGACAGTGGCCAGGGGCTAGCAGGACTAGGAATCTCCCCACCTCCCATGCGAGAAGAGTAGAGACCTAGCCTACAGTGGGTCACGATGAGCGGTGGGGAAGTAGGTTGGTGGCAGCGTGACCTTCCCTACTAGGGGTTGCGTCTTCCTGGCTGGTCATGAGAACGGTGACAATGACAATGGCTGTGATGGCAGTGATCCTATGATGATGGTGGAGGTTGGGTCAGAGGTGACTCTCACAATCCCTCCTCCAACAATTGTGGAGGAGGAGAGGAGGGAAACTGGGCTCCCTGCCTTGCCTGATGGAGGAACACACGGTTCGCCCACCTAGTCAGAGCTAGAGGGGTTGGGAGGAACCGTGGCCAGGCCGGAGGTAGTGCATCCACCAGTGAGCCATGGAGTCCTGGTGGTGGACATCCTCTTCTCTGGCGAGGAAGACACTAGGGTGGAGCCACCGGCCATCCCACCATCCCGAGAGCTGGTGATGATCCGGTCGTCGCATGATACTGCAATGGCTAGATCTTCCAGCGAGTTAAGGGCGACCCATGAGCTAGTGTGGCCTTGCCCCAGTGAGATAGGAAAGGCCCGATTTGTCCTTCATGACAAAGAAGAGGTGAAGCTCTTGCACTTGCTTAGGGAGAGAGGACTATCGATGGAGTCCAATCTTGCCCTTACCAATGCGAGGCTCAAGGAGGCCTTGGAGAGGGTTGAGCTCATCCATCAGGCCATGTCAGTCGACCTACCACACGTTGCGGAGGTAAGTTTTCTATGTTTTTTGTGTTGTCCTTAACTCCTTGGCCTTTTAATGGTTGTCTCAGCCTGCCTGCTTCTTGTCTCATAGGATCTAGAGATGATGTCAATCCGTAAGTCTCGATTTCTTTAGGAGGAGCACGGTCAGATGGAGCAGGAAGCAATGGTGTCATGGCAAGTTGATGAGCTCAGGCACTAGCTAGAGTCTGCCCGCTGTGAGTCCTAAGATCGGGTGACTGAGGTGACAGGAGCATAGGTAGTGGGGCTGCGTGTGGTCGAGCGGGTGATTGCTGCTGAGCAGGAACTTGACGCGGCGAAGGTACACTTGGAGGAGACCAAGGCGGTGCTTCAGAAGTCCTTGGAGGCTCTAGACATAGAGTGGATGGCCCAGTCAGACACCGAACAAGAAGTGGTTGCGCTCTAAGGGCAGATGCTCGAGGTAGAGGAGTCGAATGCTTGACTGCTCGACATGTTGGAGATGGCCATGATTTTTTTGGGGTTGGCTTTGATGCCACGCTCAGACATGATGTATCCAAGGAGCTTCCCCTTTAGAACTCCGAAAACACATTTTTTGGGATTCAATTTGATATTGAACCTTCAGAGGTTTGCGAATGTTGCGACCAAATTTGTGATCAGGTCACTAGCTTAAGCTGTTTTCACCACTATGTCATCTACATAGACGGCAATTGTCAGTTTCAGCCGCTCAACTTGGTCAGGCTAGTCGGGCGGGTTGATTTGGTCAGTGAAGCATCGCTGCATGCACCGTTGATATGTGGCACCGGTGTTCTTTAGACCGAAAGGCATGGTTACATAGCAGTATGAACCATATGGGGTGATGAATGAAGTCGCAACCTGGTCAGACTCTTTCATCGCGATCTGGTGGTAGCATGAGTAGGCATCCACAAAGAAGAGGATTTTGCATCCTGAGGTGGAGTCGACTATCTGGTCTACGAATGGCAAACGAAAATGATCCTTTGGACATGCCTTGTTGAGGCTAGTATAATCAACACACATTCTCCATTTCTCGGTCTTCTTTTTCACAAGAACAAGATTAGCTAGCCAGTTGGAGTGGTTTACCTCTTTGATGAACCCAGCTGCTAGAAGTTTAGCGATCTTCTCGCCCATAGCCATACGCCTCTCATCGTCAAAGCGATGTAAGCATTGCTTGGTGGGCTTCAAGCTCAAGATGAGGCGTAATGCGTGCTTAGTGACCTCCCTTGGTATGCCCAACATGTCAGAAGGTTTCCACATGAAGACATCATGATTAGCATGTAGAAAGTTGGCGAGCTCGCTTTCCTATTTGGCCGGGAGCTTGGTCCTGATCTGCACCATCTTGGTTAGGTCAACGGGGTTGATCCCCACCACCTTGGTTTCCTTGGTCAGGTGGAAGGCACTTGAGGAGGTCTGCTTGTTGTAGTCTAGGACTACTGGAGTCGATGAATTCCCAAGCTTTGGGGGCTCGACAGAGTTGATGACGGCCGTGGCGAGCTCATAATGCTTGGGGTCGCATGTGTAGGCATGCGAAAAGGTGCTACCCACAGTGATGACGCCGTTCGGTCCTGGCATCTTCAACTTGAGGTAGGTGTAGTTGGGGATTGCCATGAACTTGGCATAGCATGGCCACCCCAAGATGGTGTGGTAGGACCCTAGAATGTCCACCACCTAGAAGGTAAGGACCTCCAAGTGGAAGTTGGCTCGTTCACCCAACATGACAGGCAGGTTGATCTACTCGAGTGGGTATAACTATGCCCCTAGGATCATATCATGGAAGGGAGAGCTCACTGGGCAGAGCTCCAACCGGGGGATGCCCATTGCGTCGAGGGTGTCGACGTAGAGAATGTTGAGGCCGCTGCCTCCGTCCATCAACACCTTGGTGAGGCGCTTCTTGCGGATGATGGGGTCAATGACGAGCGGGTAGCAACCCGGTCGGGCAACATGGGAAGGATGGTCTCTCTGATCAAAAGTGATTAAGGAGTCTGACCAGCTAAGGAAAGAGGGGACGCCCAACTCGGTGGCACATGCCTCTCTATAGCATACCTTGTGCTAGCGCTTAGAGTGGATGGTGTTGGATCCCCCAAAGATCATGAGGCATTCCTTAGGGTTAGGGAAGCCATCATCATCCTTGCTTGCCATGCCTCCTTTCTTGGCCTCCCCCTCCTTGCCCTTCCCTTCCTTTGGTTTACCAGCCTATCATGGAAAGCGCTTGAGGAGCTCATAGTCCTTGTAGAGGTGCTTGATGGGGTAGGCGTGGTTAGTGCATGGACTCTCCATGAGCTTGTTGAAGTGGTCGAGCTAGCCCTGCTAGGGCTGCTTGCCCACATGATCGGCTGTGGTGACCAAAGCTGAGTTGGCTAGTCGGTGCCGATCCTTCTTGTTCTTCTTGCCCTTTTGCATGGAGGGGCCCTCGCCTTGGTCCTCACGCTTGGCCTTTCCCCTATACCAACCACCACTGAAGACCACCCCGACCACCTCCTCACTGGAGGTGTGGTTCTTGGTGATGTCAAGCAGGTCATGGGTGGTACAGAGTTTTAGACAGCCGAGCTTATGGATCAAGGACTCATAGGTTGTCCCAGAGAGGAACACGCTGATGACGTCCGCGTCGATGACATCAGGAAGGGAGTTGCACCACTTTAAGAACCTGTGGATGTAATCCTATAGGGACTTATTAGGCTCCTACTAGTAGCTCTTGAGGTCCTAGGATGGACATATGTCCCTTGGAAATTTCTGACAAAGACCCTCTTGAGATCTGCCCAGTCGCGGATGCTATCGGGCAGGAGGAATTTGAGCCATGCTCGAACATGCTCTCCCACGCAGATGGGGAGATATTGAATGATGAAGTGGTCATCATCCACTCCTCTGGCTCAGTAGGTGAGCCAAAAGTCTTTGAGCCATATATCAGGGTTCGTTTCCCTGGTGTATCTGGTGATCTTGGTGGGTGGTTGGAAGCGTTGTGGGAACGGTGCTCTCTAGATGCGATGACCAAAGGCCCATGTCCCCAGGCCATCTAGGCTAGGGCTATGGTCATTTGGTCGGCCACCATTCCTAGGATGCGTGTCCCCGCACTCCTCGATGGTCAGGCTAGGGCCTGTTCCACCTGCTCTCGCCGCCACTTGATGGACATCATCATCGTGCCGGGCATGGTGTCAATTGTTGATGACGCTGCGAGCATCATGGTTTGGTCTGAGCCATTCACACGTAGGTGGTCGGTGTGGAGCGGGCACCGGGTTAGGCTATGGTGTAGCTGTGGCCTCCTGCCCCACACCTAACAACTGTAGTGGTGAGTGGATGGAGCGATTCGACTGGTGTGACCCCATTCCCCTAGTGGGGCAAGAGGCCGTGAGCCGGTGTTGCGACGTGGAGCTCTTCACATGTTGAATGGTGGTGGTTTCCACCAGCGCCCAGAGGTTTCGATGGATTGCCTGTTCCTAGGGGTCGACAGGCTCGGGAAGGCTGCGTAGAAGTATCACCACTACATTGATGTTCTGGCCAGCCAGAGCAAACTATGGGGGATTGTTCCCTCTGTCTAGGATGTTACGCTAGACCTAGTGGGCATGACTCTGAGTGCCGCTCACTGGGTTACATGCACATGGTGCAGCGTGCTGTGCCGAGCGCGCCAGCACAGGTGGTGGCTGACTTTGCCGCCTTTGTCATAACTCCTCGCCCTGCTCCTGTGCATGCGTGAGGGCCTTCGCATGAGGGTTCAGAGGGGTGTGAGTCTATAGAGATTTTGCTATCACCGGTGGTTGTCCTAGGGCATCCACCATAGCGAACTCTTGGGACAGAGGGTGGCTAGGTGCCACAACATCGCCGATGCTAGAGCCATCGCTTTCAACCTCATCATCTATGAGATCATGAAAGGAGGCAAGAGCATAGCCTGCCATCCCCACGAATTTGTATGTGAGAGGGGTGGCATTAGCATCCTTTGGAGCCCCCTTGCATATGTGTCCCTGAGGGATGCGAAGCCATAGGGGAACTAGTCGCACGACGGTCATAGTGGGGACAATAGAGTCCCTCCGGAGAGTCAGTGGAAGGTGTTAAATAATGAGTAAAGAACAACATGTATGTTACTCACCGTGGAGTTTGAGCCTAGCATGGGCTCGAGGTGAAGCGTGAGGGTTTCGACATTGAGGTCTAAAAGGGGACCATGATGCCTAAGCAAGGGGGGGTGAATTAAGCAACTTAAAACTCTAACTTTAAACTATGGCCTCTTTTTCTAACCTTAGCAAAACCTATGCAAAAAGGATAAACTATCTAAATGTGCAACTATGGTTTTGCTAGTGTGTTGCTATCTCTACCATAAAAGGAGTTATGCAAACAATGTAAATGCAGAAGCTAAAGAGTAAGGTAGAGATATGCAAACTCCCATCAATGACTCTGGTATTTTTACTGAGGTATCAAGCAATGTGCAAGCTTCCCTCTAGTCCTTGTTGGAGCCCCTCACAAGGGCCAAGCTCTTGATTGGGTATCTTCGTGGATAGCCTCGAGCCTTCCCCACGTGCAAGTGGGTCTTCGATGTGCCTTTCGGAAAGCCTCTCCTGGATGCTCTCCGCTATCTTCTGTAGGATCTATAGGAAGATAAAGAAGGCCTAGAGGGGGGGTGAATAGGCCTATAAAAATTTAACTCAAAACTCTATTAGAACAGAGGGCGACACTGTCGGCCTTATAAAGCGGCACTGCTGCACTATGAAAAATAATCTAACACAGTTGAGATTTAACAGATATGAACCTGACCCCACTAGTCACTTAATCCTACAATATTAAGCCAAGATCCAGTTCAAAGACTGGATACCATTGAAACTTCACACAACAGTGAATCGAGCAACTAAACCCTAACAATAGCTAGCAACAAGGTAAATAGTAGTATAGTAAAGATGAAGCACGCGAGACACAAGATTTATCCCATGGTTCAGCTCACCACTAAGGTTTGCCTAAGTCCACATTGTTGAGGAAGCCACAAAAGGCTTGAGCTTGCCACCAAGGCTTGCCTTACCCTCGTTCTCAAATCAAGAGAGTGAACTCTTGAAGTGAGGGGTGATTTCTTAGCTTTTGAATGAGGTTACAAACCTCCCAAGGCTGCCACACAAGTTGGCAAGCACAAGGGCAACGCCTAGCCAGCTAGGAGCAAGCTCCAAGAGTAACAAACCCTAGAACTGCCGGCCAAACATGAACCAAATGCTCTTAGACTTTGGGAATCAGTGGATCTTCTCTCCAATTGAGTTTTGCTGCCTTTTCTCTCAAGTTTTCATGGTTGGAATCAAGGATTAGCTTGAGGGATGGAGGAGCAATAATGGAGGAGAGAGGTGAGCTTTGGTTCTGTCTTGTTTCGAGCTAAATGACTCAGTGGAGAAGATAACCATTATGGGCTGGGCCTGAAGGGTATAAATACCCCCTGAGCCCAACGGTCAGTTAAGGGCAGCACTGCCGCTCTAGCCAAAATAGGTAATATGATATCAAATTTGGCTAGCTATTTTGACTAGGTGGGAGGATGTAGATCTGTGAATTTGAGCATCTGATTCAACAGTTGACCAACTGTCCTAAAATCTCTCTTAATAGTATGGCTTTCCCTAAACTCAAATTCAAAACATAAAAGAGTTTAAACCTCCTTTGAGCTAGGTCTAGCCACTTTTTGTAATTAGGACACCTGCAACATGTACATCATCATCATTCTTTGATTCCCTGCTTGTCATCTCGATAAATCTTATTAGTCCTCTAATTTGGTGGTCATCAATACCAAAACCCACAATAGGGCTTGATTGCACTTACAATCTCCCCCTTTTTGGTAATTGATGACAACCCAATTAGAGCTTACAAATGATATACAATTTAAACTGAGATTTTCAAACCATGGGTGTAGGAGCCTCCCCCTAAATATGTGAATAAAGATTTGAATTCTCAAATTTGCATGAAAGACCATGATTCACATTTTAGGTGTGATGGGAACCTCCCCCTACATCCATGCCTGCTGTGGGGTGCTAAACAAAGTGTCGTAGGAATAAACTTGATGCATATGATAGGTTTTATTAGTTCAAGCACACAAGATTCCAGCTGATACAGCAGAGGGCGGCATTGCTAGCCCCATAGGGCGGCACTGCCGTCCTAACTATGTCAGTCAGGTAGCAATCAGATTTCTATAGAAGATCATATGGATATAAAACAATTTAAACACAGAATATGATAAGCTAAAACTGTAACCATGAATATATATCCATATCCGAAGCAAATAAAGTCACAAAGTAGCATAATTTCATAAAATAGAGTTTTGAGCGACTCTCAAACTCACAACCTAACAACTACTCTCATCAGATCTAAACATCAAGCGTAGCAGCAAAGAACATATGGCATCAAAAAACTGTTGACCCCTCTAATTTTCTCCCCCTTTGGCATCAAGGACCAAAAAGAGAAGAAAAAACAGAGAGATCACACATCACTGTCGGAGTCGACGCGGGCACATTCGGCAATGTGGGTGTGTGAAGTGAAGCGTGCTGAACGTCGCAGAGGTGCTGCCCCAACTGATGTAGAAGGCCCTGGCTGATCCATTGAAGGACGCGGTCTCCTGGAATATGTGCGAAGCAAAGCTGCCTGAACCTATGGATCGGCCTCTGTAGGGTGTATTTCTGCACCAAGGTCCTGCTAACTTGGGGGCTCCTCAAAATGCTATCCCTGTGGGTACCCGTAGTTCTGACTAAATGGCTCATATGAGTTCTCATGCTGCTGATCATCTAGCTATTCATCATGGTGCTCATGTGACTGATCATGCTCCTCATCAGAAGAAGAAAGGCAAGGCAAGTTAGGAAACTGAGGTGGTGGCTGCACTGGTGGAAGTGGTGGTAGCCCTGCCATCTCTCTAGCATGCCTCACTACTTTCCTGTTCTCCATTCGATCCTCATAAGCAGTCTGTAAAGCATATGCATAATGAGTAAAGATAGCCTTCATCCATGCACTCATCTTTCCCCACTTAGACTTGTTCTTTTGTTCCCTAGCCCTAGATGGCTTAGGAATATCTTTGTGTTCAGCTCCAGAAGAGTGAAAGCCTGCTGCCCCACTATCTCCAAGTCCTCCAGAACTAGTATGCTGAGTAGCTGAGCCAAGTCCCCCTAAGCCACCATGTGTCTTTTTGATCTTGTAAACAGTGTTCTCACAATCCTTAGGGAACCACATGCTAGTCACTCTCTCAATCATAAACATGAGGTAAGGAGCATAGGGCAAAGATCTCCTCCCATCATCCATGGCATATGCTAGCTCAACTCAAATGAATCTTAGAACATTAAACTTTTCACTGCTGGGAAATCTAGACAACACATTAGTGATATAGCCATTCAAACCTGTTGCATTGTCTTTAGGGTTGAGAGTGATCCTAAAGAGATTGTTCATGATGTAATAGAAGCTCTTGAGCTTTGTTCTTGACCAATCAGGAACTGCAATATTTTGATCCTCCCACATGAAGCTTACTTCCATTGGCTCAAAATGACGCTCATTATGTATCCTCTCATATCCCCTGTGGATGTGTCCAAAACCAAGAATACGACAGAAGGTGACAAAATCAATGCGATAATGTCGCCCATCAGTCATCTAATGAAGCTCATCCACTTTCCTATTCCAATAGTAAGTAGCATGAAACTGAGCAAGAATCTCCCTGTTCCAATCATACCTGAAACTCATGATGTCTGTCATCTCAAAGCGGTCATAGGTCTTGATTGCTGTAGCAAATTGATGATCATTCCTACTCTCCAAGTCACCAAAGTCAATGTACTGCATCTTGCTAATCTTGCCCTTTGACTTGGATAGAATGGCTGTAGCATAAAAATCAGATTGGAAAGCATTCCAAAATCTATAATCAATGCCATTTGATTTATCAGCGAAGTAGGGATCAATCTCTCTGGCTTCTCCAGTCTTCTTCCAACTCATGGAATAATCAACAACTCTATGATCATCACTGTTTTGAGGAGGAATGAGATCGAACCTATCTGTGTTATCTCTCATGTAGCTACTATCAAACTCTGAAATGTGCAAAGGAGAATCAGGCCACACACGAATGGTTCTTCCCATCCTCTGAATATTTTCCTCTTCAGCAAGGTCTTCATCAAGATTTCTGTCTCTGGGAGTATAGCTCGCCTGTCCCCTGCCTCTCTTGACCTTTTGCTTAGTTGTCAACACCTTCCTTTTTCCTCAGTCCATCTATGCAATATAAATGAGACTTGATAAGAAACTATATAAGATAATGAGTTAGACCTAGCTGCAAGCAGGTTTTAACAAGAAAAAGAACTTTGAAGATGACATAGGAAGTTGTGCTGGATTTGGAATCAGCATGGTAGGGCGGCACTACCGCCCCTTGAGGCCAGCACTGCCGCCCTCAGTTGCTTCACTATTTCATCTTCAACTTTCTCGTTCTAGTTAAATCCTATTTCCAATAGTGTCTATTCATCATCACAATTTCAAAATCATAGTCTAAGCAAAGAATACATGAAATCCTAGCCATGAATTTGAAAGATTGAGTATGAAAAACTTTAGAAACAATTTTTGATAAATAAATCCAATCCATTCTGAACTTCATTGGATTTATGAACTTGAGAATAGCAGTTAGAATCTGCTAGGGGTGCCATTAATGGTCCCAAGGGTGGCATTGCCGCTCTCCCCAAAATCACCCAATCAGTGAAATCCAAAATCAACTCGATTCAACCATCAAAAACCTTTCTAAATCCTTCATACTCCCCCTAGAAACTGAAATCCATGACTAAAAGCTTCACATTGCATAGATCGAAAAGGGTTAGGGTTTCACCTTGCTTCCAAACCATTGGAGTGGAGGGAGAAGAGAAGAAACGGCTCGGCCAGGAGCCTCCTGTAGTGACTAGTGAATAAGAGTCTCGGCCGACTGCAGGGGCGGCACTGCTGGGGTGGCAGTCCGCAAGAAACGGTGGTGGCACGTGCTTGTGAGAGAGGAAGAGAGAAGCACGGGCATCGGTGTCGGCTGGGAGAGAAGGAGAGAGTTGGGTTGGGGGCTAGAGAAGAAATAAGTAGAAGAAAACAGGCCCCATGACCCAGCCAAAATTGACTGAAAACAGCCTAGTTTTTAGAGAGCAGCACTGCCAGCCAAGATGGGCGTCACTGCCGCCCTACCAATTTTGCAGGGTTTACGCTGAAACTTTATGACCTCCTTCACCTCAGATATGGATATATATTCTCTAAATATCATGACCAGTAAGCAATCAAGAATACAGATGATGGTCATGACACTTAGTTGGCCTTTTGAAATGGTTTTGAAACACATGTAATACCCTTTTAAATCATTTTCCTATGTTGCTAAGTAGTCAAACAGAGGTGTGCTATATTTCAAACCATGTTATGAGAATCTTGTATATTTAGCTCACTACGCAAAGCATAAAACCTTGACTCATCAAGAGGCTTAGTGAAGATATTGGCTAGTTGTTTTTTGGTGCTCACATGATGAATTTCGATATCTCCTTTGGTTTTGTGATCTCTCAAGAAATGATGTCGGATGTCTATATGTTTGGTTCTTGAGTGACTTACGGGATTATTTGCTAGCTTTATGGCACTTTCGTTATCACACAAGAGTGGGATTTTGGTGAATTGACATCCGAAATCACGAAGGGTTTACCTCATCCAAAGTAATTGAGCACAACATGCACTGGCTGCAATATACTCAGCCTCTACGGTGGAAAGGGCT
This sequence comes from Miscanthus floridulus, assembly GCF_019320115.1. Taxonomy (NCBI): domain Eukaryota; kingdom Viridiplantae; phylum Streptophyta; class Magnoliopsida; order Poales; family Poaceae; genus Miscanthus; species Miscanthus floridulus. The sequence goes on along the minus strand of NC_089581.1, from coordinate 115,546,004 downwards.
ACACAATTTTGCTTCTTAAAACTCCAAGACACTAGGGATTGTCCAAGGAATTGACATGTCCCTGAAGTGCTTTTTCTATCTACCTTGCAACCAGCATAATCAAATCCGAATATCCGAGTAGATTGAACTTGGAGCCCTTGGGATACCACAAGCCAAGGTTAGGAGTGTGTACTAAATATCTCAAGATTCTCCTAACAGCCACTAAATGGCACTCTTTCGGGTTAGCTTGAAATCTAGCACACATGCGCACACTAAGCATTATGTCCGGCCTAGATGCACATAAGTAAAGTAAAGAGCCAATCATGGAACGATATACCTTGATGTCTATGGCTTTCCTTTCTTCATTTAGATCAAGATATCCATTAGTTGGCATGGGAGTTTTGATAGGCTTGGCATTCACCATGTCAAACTTGTTAAGCATATCATGGGTGTACTTGGTTTGGCTAATGAACGTCCCTTCCTTCATTTGCTTGATTTGAAATCCAAGGAAGAATTTCAGCTCACCCATCATGGACATCTCAAATCTCTTAGTCATAATCCTACTAAACTCATCACAATACACATGGTTAGTACTACCAAATATTATGTCATCGACATATATTTGGCACACAAATATATCATTTCCAACTTTGTGTGTAAAGAGTGTAGGGTCGGCTTTGCCTATTTCAAAGCCTTGTTTGAGCAAGAATTCCTTAAGGCATTCATACCATGCTCTTGGTGCTTGTTTAAGCCCATAGAGCGTCTTTTTGGAGTTTATAGACATGGTTGGGGAACTTGGGATCTTCAAACCCTGATGGCTGCTCCACATACACCAACTCTTGTATTGGGCCGTTGAGGAGTGCACTCTTGACATCCATTTGGTACAGCTTGAAGTCATGATGGGTGGCAAAGGCTAGAAGCATTTGGATTGCTTCAAGTCTTGCCACCGGTGCATATGTTGCTTCAAAGTCCAAGCCCTCTACTTGAGTGAAGCCTTGGGCCACCAATCTTGCCTTGTTCCTTGTCACCACGCCATTTTCATCTTGCTTGTTGCGGAAGACCCATTTAGTACCAATGACATTGGTATTGGGCCTTTCAACCAATTTCCACACTTGATTTCTTTCAAAGTTGAGCTCTTCTTGCATGGCCATGACCCAATCCAGATCTCCAAGTGCTTGTTCTACCTTGAGAGGTTCCAAAGAGGAAACAAACGAGTAATATTGAAAAAAATTTGCTAAACGTGAACGAGTTGTTACCCCCTTTCGAATGCTCCTAAGGATGTTGTTAACGGGGTGATCCCATTGTATAGTTTGACGTAGCCTTGGATGCTCAACACCTCCTTGTTCTTCTTCTAGACCTTCAGCCTGTTCTTGTTCAAAGATAGGCTCCAGGTTGAGTCCATGAGGTGATGGAGTAGGAGTTGAAGGAACTGCTGCTAAGGTAGATGGGGCGGCACTGCCGCCCTACTGATGTTCAGTAGGTGAGTGCTACCCTCATCGATGGAGTACGTCAGCGGAAATTTGTGCAACAACAGCCTGGGGATCCTCATCATCAGTGGCTTGATCTTCTTGTGGCCTAATGTCACCTATAGCCATTTGCTTGATTGCCTCACATGGTGGATCCTCCTTTCCTACAATACTTGAATCAACTTGCTCCACTTGAGAGCCATTAGATTCATCAAATATCACATCTACCGTGACTTCAACTCTACCCATGGTTTTGTTGAAGACACGATAGGCATGCTCATTTAATCCATAACCAAGAAGAATGCCTTCATCAACTTTAGGTGAGAATTTAGAGGTTTTGGGTCTTTTGTTAAGTATAAAACACTTGCACCCAAACACTCTAAAGTATGACACTTTTGGTTTGTTACCGGTTAGAAGCTCATATGAAGTTTTCTTGAGTTTCTTGTGTAAGTAGAGGCGGTTGATTACATGTCAAGCGGTGTTGATGGCATCACTCCAAAAGAGATCTTATGTCTTGTACTCATCTAGTATTGTCCTTGCCATATCAAGAAGTGTACGGTTCTTCCTCTCTACTACACTATTTTGTTGAGGGGTGTAAGGAGTTGAAAACTCATGCTTAATTCCCTCATCATCAAGAAATTCTTCAACTAGAGTGTTCTTGAATTCGGTCCCATTGTCACTTCTTATGTTCTTGATAGGAAGACCGAACTCCCTTTGTGCCCTTCTCACAAATATCTTGACTTTCTCTTGCACCTGGGACTTATCATAAACAAAGAACACCCAAGTGAAACAGGAATAATCATCAATAATAACTAGACCATATTTGTTACCCCCAATGCTTATGTAGGCGACCGGTCCAAAGAGATCCATGTGAATCAACTCCAGTGGTTGTGTGGTGGTCATGATGCTCTTTGGTGGGTGAGGTACACCTACTTGCTTTCCGGCTTGGCAAGCACTACAAATCCTGTCTTTCTCAAATTGAACATTGGTTAGTCTAAGGATGTGGTTGTCTTTTAAGAGTTTGGCCAAGTTCCTCATCCCAACATGAGCTAGTCGGCGATGCCATAGCCAACCCATGCTAGATTTTGCCACTAAACAGGTCTCAAGCTTAGCTTTCCCTTTGCTGAAATCAACTAGGTAAAGCTTGTTCTTGAGGCGACCCATAAAGACAATAGAGGAATCCTCCCTCTTAGAGACTTCCACACCTTTATCCATGAAGAGACAATTATAACACATCTCACACAATTAAGAGACGGACAACAGATTGTACTTCAAGGAATCAACATGTAAGACTTTTGTAATTGAATGATCAAGTGTAATAGCTACTTTATCAAGTCCAATCACACCCCCTTTTGAATTGTCACCAAATATGATATTCTCATCTGAATTTGTAGTTGGGGAGTATGATGATAACATACTCCTTTCTCCGATCATATGATTTGTACAGCCGCTGTCAAGCACCCAACTTGACCCACCGGAGGAGTATGCCTGCAACACAAGTTTAGTTCCTAGTTTTAGGTCTCCAAATATTCTTGGGGCCTTGCATGTTAGTCACAAGAACTTTAGGAACCCAAATGAAAGCATTATGATAAACATTTCGATCATTGCCAATAAACTTAGCAAACACCTCCCCCTTGCTGTTGTGCTGCAAGACAAAGTTAGAATCAAAACATTGTGGATGTGTTTTTGCCTTTGGTTGGTAAGCATATCTATTTAGAGTGACCCAGATAGATTTCTTTGGTTTCTAGACAACCTGCTCTGGATGAGACACCTTCTTCTTGGGCTTGACATGAGCAGATGAGTAGGAGGTGGTCTTCCCTTTTCTGTGGGGGGCGGCACTGCCACCCTTCACAGCGGCACTGCCGCCCATAGGCCATGGTGCTGCTCTAGGCTAGCCTTGTGCCACCTTCTGTGTAGACCTATCTGTACCTTCTTGCCCTTTGCTCATGAACTGAACACACTCATATCAATTTATTACTTTTCTCCCATTGGTTTTACCTCCATGAGTGTGCCCAAGCCCATCTTTGGTGCGTGGATTCCTTCCATCTTTGTATTGTGGCCTCTTTGGTTTTTCACCTTTGTCACTAGTAGGTTTCTTACCTTCCATGCCCCTTTTTCCTAACATAGCATTGAGCCTAGCAATCTCCTTTTTCATGACCTCCAAGTTTGCAAGGTTAGTGGAATAAACATTTAAGTCATGATTATAGCATTTTCCACATCCTTGGCTAGTGGAGGGAATAGAAATGTCATTTGTGTTGGAGGGAAGTGGGGTGCTCTCGCATAGAAGGTTATATTGCTTCTCAAGTTTGTTGTGCTTTTCAACTAAGACACAATACTTGTCATTGAGTGCAATATTTGCCTTCTTTGTGAGAGCATGTTCTCTTTGTTCTTCAGCCAAGGCCTTGTTCAAAGAGTCCACCTCACTTCTCTCTAACTCAAGGGCTTCCTTGCAGCCAATATACATCTTTTCGGTTTCCTCAAGATAATCATCTCGATCGGCTAGCTTGATTTTGACACTTTCTAGTTCCTCCAATAGATTCATGATGAAGAGCTTGGTTTTAGAATCCAACTTTTTAGTCAATTTAGCATATTTCTCAACATCACTAGTATCATCATCATCACTAGAATCACTAAGTTCACTACTAGAGATGTCACTAGGAGGTGGAGGAGATTTAGCTCTTTGTTTTACCTTCTCACCCTTTGCCATAAGACAAACGTGAGTGGAGCAGTGGTCATCATCATTAGACATGTTGTTGAAGAGCCTTGATGTAGAGGATGGCTTTTGAATGGCCATGGTTGCAATCTTCACATCCTCTTCACTTGACTCTTTAGTTGAGTCCCACTCATGCCCAATGTGTGCCTCTCCCATTTGCTTGTATCTCTTTTTGTGTTCATGCTTGCCTTCATTGTTGTCCCTCTTGTATTTGTTTTCTTTCTTGTCATAGGGACACTTAGCAATGAAGTGCTCCATGCTGCCACAATTGTAGCAAGTCCTCTTCTTCTTGTTTGGGAACCTTCTTTGCACTATTTTATACCCATTCTTTTTCAACCCCTTGTGATAGCTCTTCATGAACAAAGCCATGTCATCGATCTTCATGTAATCAGCCCCATCATCTTCATCTTCACTTGAGGATGAACTTGGATCATCATTTTATGGAGTTGACTTGATTTCTTTGGGTTGACTTGTTGATGCTTACTTGCTGCCCTTTGCCTTGTTGGAGGTGCCTTGATTGCTTGATTTATTTGCCTTGAGAGCTACTTCCTTGATTTTCATGCCTTCTAGCTTGGCTTGCAACTCACCAAGTCTTCTCCTCTCATTTGCCTCTTCTCTTTGCATGTCAAATGTCAACAATCTTCCAAGCACATCATTAGGTGTGAAGTGCTCAAACTTCTTCTTATCTCTAATCAAGGTAACTACGGTCTCATTTCTTGGTGAGTATGCTTCCAACATAACCTTCGCCACTTTGTGATCATCAAGCTCATCACATCCATAGCCTCTAATCTTGCCCACCAAGGTCATCAATCTATCAAACATCTCTTGTGGCCCCTCTCCATCAACAATCATGAACCTATTTAGCTTGGCCATCAACAAATCAATCTTTGCTTTTCTCACTTTATCAACACCTTCATGTGCTAGATGCAAAGTGTCCCAAATCTATTTTGCAACATTGACATTCATCACTCGGTTGTACTCATTTCCATCCAAGGCACTAAGAAGAATACTTGTGGCTTGGCCATTGAGATGGATAGCAGCTAGCTCTTCGTTTGTTGGCGCTTCGTGATCTTCTAGTGGCTGCAATCCATTCACCACAATCTCCCAAAGACTAGGGTGAAGACCTACAAGATAGGCACCCATCAAGTGCTTCCACTTGGCAAAGTTTGTCCCATCAAAATGAGGCAACTTCCCCGCAGGTACATTGACAAAGGACCTTTTGTTATGGTTAGACAAATAAGAATAATTAAAGGATACGATGGCATATTTGATGTTGTTGTTGTTGCTACCCTTGTCCTTGCTATCCTTCTTTTTGTCCTTGCTCTTCACCTCCTTGCCATCTTTTGAAGCATGGTATGACACATCATCATCTCCATCATCCGAGCTACTAGAGAGCTCACTAGATGATGCATCATACTCATTCTTCTCTTGCTCTTGAGCTCTTGCTGCTCTTCTCTTAGTTCTTGCCTCTCTTGTGATTCTTCTAGATTCTTTTCTCTTTTTCTTGTCTTTGAGCCGCTGCTCTTCTTTCTTCTTTTCTCTAGCTTCTCTTGTTGCAATCTTTGCGGCTTTTCTTTCTTTTCTTGCCTTTCTTCTTTCGGCATCGGTGGTCTTGGGTTCTTTGATGGTGGCATCACTTGCTGTGGACATGGACAGCTCGCTGCTGTTGCCGACATCCTCAACGTGCACACCATTTGCGTCTACAACGTGAACATTCTTCGAACCTTCTCCTTCTTCCATACTTCATGCGGTGAAGCGTATGCGAAGCAACCTTGCTCTGATACCACTTGTAGAATCTACAGGAAGATAAAGAAGGCCTAGAGGGGGGGGGTGAATAGGCCTATAAAAATTCAACTCAAAACTCTGTTAGAACAGAGGGTGACACTACCGCACTATGAAAAATAATCTAACACAGCTGAGATTTAACAGATATGAACCTGACCCCACTAGTTGCTTAATCCTGCAATATTAAGCCAAGATCCAGTTTGAAGACTGGATACCACAGAAACTTTACACAACAGTGAATCAAGCAACTAAACCCTAACAACAGCTAGCAACAAGGTAAACAACAGTATAGTAAAGATGAAGCACGCGAGACACAAGATTTATCCCATGGTTCAGCTCACCACTAAGGTTTGCCTAAGTCCACGTTGTTGAGGAAGCCACAAAAGGCTTGAGCTTGCCACCAAGGCTTGCCTTACCCTCGTTCTCAAATCAAGAGAGTGAACTCTTGAAGTGAGGGGTGATTTCTTAGCTTTTGAATGAGGTTACAAACCTCCCAAGGCTACCACACAAGTTGGCAAGCACAAGGGCGACGCCTAGCTAGCTAGGAGCAAGCTCCAAGAGTAATAAACCCTAGAACTACCAACTAAACGTGAACCAAATGCTCTTAGACTTTGGGAATCAGTGGATCTTCTCTCCAATCGAGTTTTGCTGCCTTTTCTCTCAAGTTTTCATGGTTGGAATCAAGGATTAGCTTGATGGATAGAGGAGCAACAATGGAGGAGAGAGGTGAGCTTTGGTTCTGTCTTGTTTTGAGCTGAATGACTCAGTGGAGAAGAAGACCATTGTGGGCTAGGCCTAAAGGGTATAAATACCCCTCGAGCCCAACGGTCAGTTAAGGGTGGCACTACCGCTCTTAACAGGGTGGCACTGCCACCCTAGCCAAAATAGGTAATATGATATCAAATTTGGCTGGTTGTTTTGACTAGGTGGGAGGATGTAGATCTATGAATTTGAGCATCTGATTCAACAGTTGACCAACTATCCTAAAATCCCTATTAATAGTACGGCTTTCCCTAAACTCAAATTCAAAACACAAAAGAGTTTAAACCTCCTTTGAGCTAGGTTTGGCCACCTTTTGTAATTAGGACACCTGCAACCTGTACATCATCCTCATTCTTTGATTCCCTGCTTGTCATCTTGATAAATCTTATTAGTCCTCTAATTTGGTGGTCATCAATACCAAAACCCATAATAGGGCTTAATTGCACTTACATCTTCACTATCAAGCTTTCGGCCAAACCGCCGTGGGCCATGTTCCCTCCGATACACGGTGGCAGCCACACCATAAATGTAGTTGGTGTAATCTCGCAAGATTACAAGCCCCTCTGATGTACAACAATGGTGTGCGCAAGCACTGAGTGGTAAGAGGTATGCAAACCTCACTAAACACTAGGCCTAAACCTAGAGCAAGCGCATAAGCGGTGGTCTAATCAACCTAAGCACTTCGCAAAGCACCTACACTAATCACCTAATGAATCACTAAGCATTATGCAAGCGGAGATCACTAAAATGGTGTATCAACACCCTTGGTATGTTTTCTAAGCTCCACTACACTCAAATGGCCGGTTGGGGAGTCTATTTATAAGCCTCATGGAGAAAGTAGCCATTGGGGATGAAACCTAGCTTTCTGCTACTGACCAGACATTGATCATGTCCTGACCGGATGTGTCCAGTCATCCTAACCGTTGGAGCACGCACGTTAATCGGATTTGACTCAGAGTCCGGTCATTATCGACCGAACGTGTCCAGTCACACTGGCACCACTCTAGAACCTCTCTGGACTCGATCGAATGTTGTAGTTCCTGCATCCAGTCATCTAGTGCTGCTGTGTCCGGTCGTCCCGACCGTTGGAGCATGCACGTTGATCAGACTCGGCTCAGAGTCCGGTCATCATCGACCGAATGTGTCCAGTCGCACTGGTGCCACTGTGGAACCTATCTGGACTTAATCAAATGATACACCTCATGCGTCTAGTCATCCAATGTGCTGCATTTGGTCATGTTGAAAACACTACCGTGATGATGAACAGTGTCACTGGTGCGTTCGCTCACTGTTTCGCTCAGCGTCTGGTAACAGCTACCGACGCCTGCTGTTACCTGGCACCTGATTAGACGCATCTGGTCACTCATAGGTCTGTGTCTGATCACTACTTCGCTCAATGTCTGGTCACTACTGCTCAGCATCCGATCACTATTGCTCAATGTTCGATCACTGTTGCCGGGCTTGTTTCTTCGTGATCTTGCGTCCGGCTTGGTTCCAATCTTCGTGCTTGGACTTTGCTTGACATTGTATGTCTTCTATGCATCTTCACATGTCTTTCTTGAGGTGTTGATCATTGGATCATCACGTCGCCTTTGTCCAAGTCATGTTTTGCATCCTATTGAACTACAAAACAATTACTTGTAAATCCATTAGTCCAATTTGGTTGTGTTGGTCATCAAACACCAAAATCCCAAGTAAATGAGCCTAGCGTCCATTTTCCTTACAATCTCCCCCTTTTAGTGATTAATGACAACACGACTAAAACAAGAAATAATAAAATTTTTGGAATTAAAAAACTATTTACTTGCTAGGATGCAATGCAAAGGGCAAGGTTATATGATGCTAAAAGATACCACATGTAAACATCTTTGGAAACTTATCTTACCCTTGCAAATGTCCCCATGTGGCATTATGGATTTAAGCCTCCCCATAACTCTATAATCCACTACCCTCCCTTTCTCGGACCATTACCACTTGTAAATTATTATGATCGAGCTTACTTTTGGTCCTATAAATTCTCCCCCTTTGAAATCAAACACCAAAAAGAAAGACATTAGTAGCACAAGGGAGGGTCAAACTTTGTGATCCTTTTTATGCGGAGTGGAATAGGTCACAAAATTTGACTCTCATATTACATAGACTAAGCTCCCCCTAAATATATGCATACATATGATGGAGAATGTAGTTTATGAATAATTGGCAAATTAATGCTCAAGGAAGTTTAATCTATATAATGCATGGAGAAAGCATATAAATACCAAAGTGAAATCAACTTGATGATATCAGTTTAGAAATACCACATGTGGAAACCAATTTGATTTATACCACTTGCAATAGGTGGTGGATATTTGAAGTATGATGCTTAACTCCGGGGACTCTATTTTTCTTGCAATGAGACTACTACACACATAATAAGCTTGAAAAGGTGTTAGTATCAAAGCATCCAACTTGTAGAGTAACCTCTCCCTAAATTTGTGCACACAAGTATGGAATACTTGTAGGAGATATGCACATTGATTTTAGAATAAAAAATACCACTTGAAAGATGACATCACATGAATGTGAGAATCATTATCGAAAGTGATATTCAGGAGAAATTATCTACAATTTAGACTTTGGCACATATTAGATGAACAATTATAAAACAAGCTATGTGCTGTGCTCCTAAATAATTTAAACCATGTAGGTTTGCTCCAAGGGTTAAGAGTGAAACTGAGCAAGCCTACCATAAGATATACCTAGTGTATGCAAGGCAAAATATTTAAGCATGCAAATGCAAACCTAGGCATGCAAAAGAACTAGATGCTAATTGAGATTGCAAGAAATTAAATCTAGTTACCTAACATGGGAAGGGGAATTTGGGTCCATAGTGTTCACTAACCCACTTGTTAATTGACATGATCCAATGTGATGCACCCCATGAAATCACCCATACTTTGCCAAATCTCTAAATTCCCTAAAGTCCATCGGACTTCTCACTTTCCTTTCGGGATCCAAACCTTCTTGGTGCTCTTCATATTGGAAATGATCTCCTTTGGCACCCAAACATGTTTGGCCCCATTGTTGGCTTGCTTGTTCACCTTGATGGCCATCACCTTGTCATTTTTCTTCTTCATCAAGAGATAAGGTGTGGAGGCCTTTTTGTCCACCTTGTTGGTGTAGGTGTTGGAGAGCTTGCTTGTTTGCTTTTTGTTTTTCACTTTCTTCTTTTGTCCTCCCCCATTCTTCACGTTGCACTCATAGGACTTGTGGCCTTCCTTGTGGCATACATAGCAAACCATGGTTTGTCTTTCATCAAGCTTCTTCACTCCCTTGACGGTGTTATCTACTTGAGTCAAGTCCTTGGTGAGGTGAGCCACTTTCTTGCTTGAGTTGCTCATTCTCCTTTATGACCTCTTGTGTGCATGTTTCTACAACAATTTTCTCAACACAAACTTGGTTGCACAAGGGTGATTCTAAACATAAATCATTACAAGAAGTTGAGGCATCCTTTTTAGGCATGTCAAAAATAGAACCTTCCTTTTTAGGTGCCTTGGTGGGGGTAGTATCGATGGCTTCAAGATTAGCAACTTTATTAGTTAGCTCATCATAATGTTTGTACATAGTTTCCATTTTAGCAAGTAAACTTTTATAAGAATCTTGTGAGCTAGCTAACTTTTTCTTTAATTTTTCATTTTTCTTTACAAGTTGCTCATCATTGATTGTGCAATTATTTGTGTTTGCACTAGTCTCAAGTTGCTCAATTTTAGTAGATAGCTCCATATTAAGATTGGCAAAAGTTTCATATTGTTCAAGCAAAGTAGCATAAGTTTGTTGTGAGCTATCTAGTTTTTCTTTTAATTTTTCAAGCTTCTTTTATTGACTAGTGCAAACTTTAGCAAAGTTAAGATTTTCTTGCACAATTTCATCATAAGATTGTAGCTCATCATCACTATCATTGTCACTATCATTAGGGATAGACTTTTTGTTACCTCATGCCATAAGGCACACACGAGAAGGGCTTTATGATGAGTGCTTGTGGCCTCGCCTCTTGTGATGGTCTTCTTCTTCACTTAAAGAATCATCCCATGACCTTATTTATGTGAGGGCTTTGTCCTTGCACACCTTCTTCTTTGTCTTGGGTGTGAGCTTGTTTGGATAAACTTCCATAAAGTGCCCCAACTCGCTGCATCCATAGCATCATTTCTTTCTTTGCTCATTTCTTTGATTGGTAAAGATGAAATCTTGAATTTGGATAGGCACACCCTTGACATTAAGCCTTTGGATTATCTTCTCCACCTTGTTGATAAGTTTGATTGATTCTTCATCAAGGTCGGAGGTGGAGGATGAAGATTGATCATCATCACTTGAATCTTCATCATCATCATCATCCTCATCTTCTTCATCTTCACTTGAGGAGCTTGAGCTTGTCTCAACTTGCTTCCTCTTCATCTTCTTTTTCTCGCTACATGTGAGAGCTTTGTCTTTGCTTGATGAAGAGGCTTCTTCTTGACCCATCTTGTATGATATTTCAAATGCCACTATCTTGCCGATGACTATGGCCGAGGTCATGGTGCTCAAGTCCTCCATGTTGTGAAGGATGGTGATGATGCTTGCATATTTCTTTTGTGGTAGCACAGAGATGATCTTCCTCATGATGTTCGCATCATCTAGCTTTGTTAATCCTATTGAATGGAGCTCATTGATAATTAGATTCAAACGAGAATACATATCACAAACAAGCTCATCATTCTTCATTTTAAAGAAATCATAATTTTGTTTAGCTAGACAATGCTTTTGCTCATGGACATTAGTTGTGCCGTCATGGAGCTTTTGGAGTTTTAATCAAATTTCATGTGTTGTATTTAAAGTGAACACTTGGTTAAATACATCCATGCTAAAAGATTCAAACAAGCAATTTTTAGCTCTAGCATTGAAATGAATTTCTTTTTCTTCACTCTTTGTGGGTTTATCAGGATTCTTAATGGGTTTCATCCCGTCATGAGTGACTATCCAAACACCCAAATCAACTATCTTAAGGTGACAAGCCATTCTAGCTTTGTAGTAGGGGAAGTTAGTGCCGACAAAGTGCAGAGGCCTAGAGGTATCCACCCAACCACTCTAATTAGTGTTGGCTCAATGGCGGTGAAGCCAAAGTTCCAAATTGAGCCAACTGGCTCTGATACCTATTGAAAGGGGACCGTGATGCTTAAGAGGGGAGGGGGTGAATTAGGCAACTTAAAACTCTAATTTTAAACTATGGCCTCTTTTTCTAACCTTAGCAAAACCTATGCAAAAAGGATAAACTATCTAAATGTGCAACTACGGTTTTGCTAGTGTGTTGCTATCTCTACCGCAAAAGGAGTTATGCAAACAATGTAAATGCAGAAGCTAAAGAGTAAGGTAGAGATATGCAAACTCCATCGATGACTCTAGTATTTTTACCAAGGTATCAAGAAGCATGCAAGCTCCCCCTAGTCCTCGTTGGAGCCCCTTGCAAGGGCCAAGCTCCTGGTCAGGTATCTCCGTGGATAGCCTCAAGCCTTCCCCATGTGCAAGTGGGTCTCCAACATGCCTTCTAGCTAGCCTCTTTTGGATGCTCCCCGCTGTCTACACTATCAAGCTTCCGAGCGAACTGCCATGGGCCTTGTTCCCTTAGAAACACGGTGGCGGCCACACCACAAACGCGGTTGGTGTGATCTCACAAGATTACAAGCTCCTCCGATGTACAACAATGGTGCACGCAAGCACCGAGTGGTAAGAGGTATGCAAACCTCACTAAACACTAGGCCTAAACCTAGAGCAAGTGTATAAGCGGTGGTCTAATCAACCTAAGCACTTCGCAAAGCACCTACACTAATCACCTAATGAATTACTAAGCACTATGCAAGTGGAGATCAGTAAAATGGTGTATCAACACCCTTGGTATGTTTTCTTAGCTCCACTATGCTCAAATGGACAGTTGGGGGGGTCTATTTATAAGCCCAATGAAGAAAGTAGCCATTAGGGATGAAACCCAGCTTTCTGCTACTAACTGGACGCTGATCACGTCCTGACCAGATGCGTTTGGTCGTCCCGACTGTTGGAGCATGTGCGTTGATCGGACTCAGCTTAGAGTTCGGTCATCATCGATAGGACATGTCCGGTCACGCTAGCGCCGCTCTAGAACCTCTTTGGAGTTGATCGGATGATGCAACTTGTGCATCCGGTCGTCCAATGTGCTATGTCCGGTCACGTTGAAAACACTACCGTGATGATGAATAGTGTCACTGGTGCGTTCAGTCAGTGCCTTCGTCCAAGTCATGTTTTGCATCTTATTAAACTACAAAACAATTACTTGCAAATTCATTAGTCCAATTTGGTTGTGTTGGTCATCAAACACCAAAATCCCAAGTAAATGGGTCTAGGGTCCATTTTTCTTACAAAGTCATCGGGTGGCCTAGGGCCGGTGGAGGGCGCTCCTCCTCTATTGGACGCTGGGATGAGTGCCTCCTCATGGAGGCAGAGTACGTCGAGCTAGTCAGCGACGAAGTCCAGATTCCCAAAGAGGAAGGTCTGGAGTGGCACGAAGACAGGAGGAACCCACATCCCAATAGGTGGGAGCATGGGGAACTCTATCGAGCCAAAGCAAATCGTATCACTCGAGCCCACCATGACAAAGATGGTGGAAAGGTGGGTCATCCAATGACCAAAAGCATGAACGCATGGTGTCCTCCCCATGGACGGCGCCAACTGTAGGTGCGAAAAGTGACCAACAAGTAAATATTTGTAGTTTTGCCGTGCATTGTGATTGGATGTGGCCTAGCACTCAATGACACAAGATTTATACTAGTTAGAGCAACGTGCCCTATGTCTAGTTTCAGTCGGTCGGTGACTTTATTCCTAAGTCCAGGTACTCAAAGTTTGCTATGGGGTTACAAACGAGTAAGAATAAGAAGGGGGTGTTTAAGGCCCGGTTGGACTCTAAACCAAAGGGTCGAGAGTGACAAGGGCTCAAACATGCGCTAAGTATTGGAGCATATGCTCTATGTAGCTTTAGAGTTCTAAAGCTATTGAGCTGTATGAGTTCTTAGGTCGTCGAGTGCTCGAATCGTCTAGCTTCTCTTTTTTGAGGAAAGCTAGAGAGCTAGAGAGTGCTTTTTAGGAGAGAGCTCATCTCCTTTTATAGTCAAAGGCAATGGCCTTACAAGTTAGAGAAAGAGAGAGAATGTATACGTGTGCTACCTAGTCTTTTTGCCCACGCTATCAGGTACAAGACGGTCATCGACGCCCACAATACTGTTTATGTCCATATGCATGTGGTAGGCTCTACCATGTTTGCCTGGTATGTCAAACATTGGTGCCTACAATACTGTTTGTGTTCTGACACGCCTAGAAGGTTGCATAGTGCCTATCTAAGATGACCTAGTGGCACCATCCTATAGGTGCGTAGGGTATGGTAGGGTACGGTCCTCAGTATTGCGGTTTGACTTGAGCGCCTTACCTTATCTGCTCCGCCTAATCCCTGGGCCCTCAATGAGCAGGTGTCCCCAGTCAGTCATTCCTAGTCGGCCCTGACTGTGTCGGTCAGAGAAGAGCCATGAGCAGAGGTCTGTCGTATCCCCCATCGGAAAAGGAGGTTGGATTTGGACTGTGTCCCCACCTTGGCCAGGCCTTCTGGTCGGGGACCGGATCATTCTCTCAGCCTATCATTATGTATCTAGGCTGGCCTAGGAGGCACGCGTTGTCTCTATGTCATCTGCTGGGCTGAGTTTTTATGGGGAAGCAGGTCCATTGGGGACCCTAGGTTTATGAACCCGACACTTACTATATTAAAAATGTGATGTAGACATGTAGTGAAATGAAGGAGTACGTACTATGTTGTACATGGAGTATTTTTCTGATCTTATTCCACTGCATAGTTCTTTGCAATGAGGAATGGCCGACCACTGATGGTCCTGCAAGTATGATAATTAATAACGACATTTGCTAATTGAAGTGTACATTGTGTACACAAGGGCGGATCTAGAAACACCATCTAGGGAGGGCTAATTAGTAAAGGACCGCTTGGGCTGGCTGTGAGAGGGGCTATGTTGGACTGAACATCAGGGATTTCTATGACCTGGAGAAGATCTGCTTGTAGGAAATTTGGGCTGCACCCTAGGTTATAGCCCCCTAGCCCGAGGCCTAGATCCACCCCTGTACACTAGGTATCAAATATGCTAGCGCACTGTTGATAGAATATTATCGGTAGTCCCCCGAGGGGTATCCCATGAAGGTAGATTGATCGGCAGAGATGCATGTAATCAAGAACAAGAAGACAACAGAGACACATGAGTTAGATAGGTTCAGGCCATTAGTATGACGTAATACCCTACTCCTATGGTCTGTTGGATTATATTGACTATCCTATTATATTGCGTGAGTTTGGAGGGGGTCCCTGCCTGCCTTATATAGTCCAGGGACATGGTTACAAGTCGGTTAGATCTAGAAGATAACAGGAAAGTAATAATATATTATAGGAATCATGGGATCATACATATCCTAACAGATCTTATAGTATCTTCAAGATATCTTCCCGGTGTCTTGCGGGAGACGCCGAGTAGCGTCGTGCCTCACAAGGCTTCATCTTGTGGGCTAGGCCACCCCTGGGGGCACAGCCCATGTGGTTTGCCATTAGTATCTAGGGTTGTACCCCCCATAGCTAGTCCCCAAGCACCTTGCATCTGTTGTGCAACACCATCTTGACCTTGTCCGAGCAGGTGCGAACAAAGCTGAGAAGTTAAACTCATGGTCCGACCACCATGATAAGTTGCCGAGTAGTTGTGAGCCATCGCCGAGTAGCGTGAACCGTCGCTGAGTAGTGTGAACCATCGCTGAGTAGTGTGAACCATCACTGAGCAGCATGAACCATCACCGAGCAGTGTGATCCGTCGTTGAGCAGTGTAATGTAAGTATGGCTTGCCATAAGGGTGTAAGGAGCTCAAGTTCAAAATAAAAAATTTCCTCATAGTGGACCAAGTGTGCCCACTAGAGAGCAACCACGAGAAAGGGAGATAGTCTTCTTCAGCTTCGAGAGGTGTGGAGTCTTCCAGATTATAGCAAACACAACTCACCATAAGGTGAAGTGTGCCCACTTAGTCCCTGAGCCTGATAGTAGGTGATGTAGTCACATAGTGCCAGGGTCCAAAGTAAAGAAAAGCACAAGACCAGCTAAGTAGGCAGCTATTCCCCGGGTGTAACCCTAAAATGAGAAAAGCACATTCACCGCAAGGTGAAGTGTGCCCACTTAGTCCCTGAGCCTAACAGTAGGTGATGTGGTCATGTAGTGCTAGGGTCAAAAATAGTCAACAGAAGAAAATCCCCAGTGCGATGAGAAACCAAGTCATATTGATGATGTAGTCCCCGAGCCACAAGTGGAAATCTTAGAGAAAACAAGTCACAGAGAAAAAACTAGAGTAACGACTGTACAGTAGTAATTACTGAGCCATAATAGATGGCAGAGAAGTCAGTGAATATTCAGTGAGCAGCAACAAATTATGGCGATAAATGGGTGATACAGGCTACAGTTGTGAGAAAGCCCAGGTAACGGCCCACCATGCCGTTTCGGAGAATTCGGAGAGGCACAAATCACTGAGCGGTTTCCCAAAAACCCTCAAATGCGAAAGGTGGGGGTGCTTTATAACTATGCCTCCACACTCCATGCTCCAACTTTTGTGACTTCACCACTTTGTCTTCCTCCTTAGCCCTCGTGCTTCTAGATTCATATTCACATGTGCTTTTGCCACCAATCCCAAAGTAGATCTGAGAGATGGTGTCGAAGAGGGGAGCTAGAAACCCGATGAAGGCAACCATCAGAGCCAGCCACGATAATGAGAGGGTGTCATTGAACATGTGGGAGGCAGAGATCAACAGGATGGTGGAGGCAGGTGTCCTTTCTGATTGTGTTACCACCAGATGGCAGTGAGCCCTTCTCGATGCCGCATACTGACGAAGTAGTTGTTTTTTAGGATTATTTCTGGCATGGGTTAGGATTCCCCATTCATCCTTTCTTGAGGGACCTATTGGAGTTCTAGAGAGTGAGTCTGTGCAATCTCCACCCAAACACTATCTTGCACATCTTGATTTTTATCCACTTATGTGAGGCATATCTTGGAGTTCTTCCCTGCTTCAACCTCTTCCATCATCTATTCTGGCTGAATAAGAAGGGTGGTAGCAGTTCAAAGGTGGTCGGCGATGTTTATCTTCAACTCCACGATGGAATGGTGGGTGAGTACATCACTGTACCGCTAAGCACCTCACTGAAGGGGTGGAATGCTAGGTGGTTCTACATGAAATAGAGCCATCCCACCATCCACTACGACATCGACCACGTGCCAAAGAACCAGAGGAGCTAGTCAGAGAGGCCGAGCAGTGCTAATATGGAGCAGGTGAGGGAGCTCCTCAACCTAATTAAGGGCATGAAGATGAATGATGGGTTGGTGGCAGCAAGATTCATAGTGCACCTCGTCCAGCCCTACAAGGAGAGGGCCCACACAGGGTATGACTTCAAGGGCAACACCGACAGTTCTCGGGAGAGGTTAGAGAGGCTGACAAAGGACAACATGCTAGAGCGAGCCACATGGCTTTTTGTTCTAAATGCCTCATTCAGCGTGTCAAGGTAGATGAGGGCCTTTAACTATATGAACCCACCTCCTTAGGTAAACATCTCAATTGTTTGTTCCTAATCCTTTTTTATCCTGTACTATTGCCGAGCAGTGAACTGATTCACTTATGGAAAGATCCATTTGCAGGAATGAGCGGTGTACTTCTCGGGCGTGCTGAGGGGTGATTAGCCACTGGTGGTAGATGCCTGACCACCAAATCAGCCTGAGGAAGGTGCCGTCAGTGCCTCATCAAAGTTTGGAGACACAGACGCTGGTCGGATGGAGAGTCCTCCCCCGGTGTTGGAGAAAGTCCGGGGAAGAGGGCAGTGATAGATGAGCTGGCCTGGAAGAAGAGGAAGATGGAGGGTGCCACTCCCCATAAGCCGAGCAATATCTCACTTGGCGGTGATTGAACCACTCGGACACAGAGTGCGGTGATGTTTGAGTGGTCGGATGACGATGGGGCTCCAGTAGCTCCTCTTTCGAGCACTAAAGCGCCTCCACACAACACACACATGGAGGAGCGATCGAAGGGAGGGGAGGGAGTCCCCGAGTAGCAGGTGAAGGGAGTCCCTGAGCAGTAGGCGAGGGGAGTCCTAGAGAGGCCGATGGAGGAGACCGTGAGACCTCCACCCTAGGGTGCGGGAGTTGACCCTAGGGCCACGCCTGGGGCTTGAGTAGGTAGCATCGGTTCAGACAAGTGTACCGATAGGCCAACACATGAGTATCCTTGCCTTGGAGTTATTTTGTTGTCGGATCCTTATCGAGTTGGCAATTGACAAGCTGATCTGATGTAGAGCGAGTCATACGGTGGAGTTGAATCCATCTGTCTAGATCGGTGAGCAACCAGGGGCTAGTCCTGGCATAGAGGCGATGCCTGTAGATCCCATCCCAGAGTCCCCGGGTGCTCGGTGGCCTGTGGAGGAGTCAACCGCCACTATTGGTGGACTTGGTAGTGGCAAACGACTAGCGCCAATGGCAGACAGGTCAGCGGCGATGCCTGGGGCAACGATAGAAACTA
The DNA here is from genome assembly GCF_019320115.1 of Miscanthus floridulus. Lineage (NCBI taxonomy): Eukaryota > Viridiplantae > Streptophyta > Magnoliopsida > Poales > Poaceae > Miscanthus > Miscanthus floridulus. Next base: position 115,527,674 of record NC_089581.1, on the reverse strand, counting down.
CCAGGGCTATGAAGGCAGATGCTAGAGTTATCGATGCCACACCAGAGTTTGGAGTGGAGAAACTTGTGGTGCCAGAGGAGCTGATGGTTCTCCCTGAGGCACCGGAGGGCGTGGTTGGACACGCTGTGTGTCCACGGGGCCCCCTGGTGGTTTCGCTAGTGGAGGAGGAGGAGGTGGAAGAGATCGAACGTGAGGAATCACGACCCCAAGCTATCCGAATCCTTCGCAAGCGGGGTGACAAAGTGGTGGCTGTTGAGGAGACAGACACCACCAGAGAGCTCTAGAGGCTGGAGTCCACCCTGTCAATGGCGATGAAGTAGATCGAGGTTAGCATTGCATCATCAATGTTCATCTTTAATGTTGGAGATTGGAGTTCTTCATATTGTTGGTGCTTTTGCAGGGGGAAGCTCAGACTGCCGAACAATGGTACCAGCAGATCAAGAGGATGGAGCACCTCACCAAAGAAAATGCAAAGCTAAAGGAGGCTATGAAGCTTATGGAGAAGAACATCCAGAGGGCCTAGCACGAGCGGGATCTTGCCGAGTCTCAAGTGTAGGATTTGGAATACCAAAAGGGGGCTCTGTCTGAGCAGTTGAAGACCATGTCCAAGTAGTTGCAGGGCAGGTTTGAGTAGCTGGCCACCATCTCTGAGCGGTTGACGAGTGTTTCTGAGCAGCTGGAGCGAAAGTTTGAGCAGCTTAGAAACGTCTTCGAGCAGAGAAAAGGTATGGCGTATCAGCAATTTTGCTTTGCATTGTTGAATAGTCATATTGTTGCTGACAACCGTTATGCTTGTAGAGCAAGATGTGTAGCTCAGCCAGCTATGCCAAACCATTGGGCAACTCTAGGAGGAGGAGAACAAAGTGACTGGGCGAGTGGAGAAGCTGAAAGGTGAGTACTTCGTGGTCGAAGTTACTGCTGAATTGATTTCTTTTGTTTGATGGATCCTGGAGATGCCTGCAGACTATCATCGGAGCTTCCGTTCTCTTCTGCTCTCAGCAGCGGTGAGCTTCCGTTCTCTTCTGCTCTCGGTGTTGTGGTGGTGAGCTTCCATTCTCTTCTGCTCTCGGCGGCGGTGAGGCCCCCAAAGATGGTGGTGACCACTTTTTCATGATCCTAGAAGGCGTTGTTGTTGCCTCCAAGTGGTCGGCGGCCTCTAGCTCTGTCATGGTTGTCGTCATCTAGCTTTTTAGCCTAGAGCTCCTTAGCCAAGCCAAGACAGTCCTTCATCTTATGCTTGGCATTTTTGTGGAGAGGACATGGGCCCTTGAGGATCTTCTTGTATTGCTCATCATAGTTGTGCTTGGTGCGAGGTTCATCAACGGTGGCGACGATGTGGTCTAATCGACGACGACGATATTGAGCGGATTTGGATCCTTCTGGCCGATCATGGCCACTGTCCTGATGGTGACTGTTGTTGTCGTAGCGGCGGTCGCTATGGCATCAGTCGTCGGGTCGCTTGTCGCTGCGACGTGTTGGGCGATGAGTGCCCATGTCCTCGTTGAAGCGTACTTTGGCTTCTTCAACATTGGTGTACTGGTTGGTGGTTGTAATCATCTCACCAATCCCCGTGGGTGGCTTGCGGTTGAACTTGGAGCAGAGGTCGTGGTGATGGAGTCCTCAGACGAAGGCGGTGATGACCTCTGCTTCTGTGATGTTGGGAATAGAATTCCTCATCTCAGAAAAGCATCTAATGTAGCTACAGAGGAGCTCGGACGACTTCTGGTAGATGCGGTTAAGATCATGCTTGGTACCCGGTCGAGTACACGTAGCCATATAGTTGTCGGTGAAAACCTTCTTCAGCTCTTCCTAGGATCTGATGGAGTCTAGGGTGAGGCTTATAAACTAGTTAATCATAGTTGGCGTAAGCATGATGGGAAGATAGTTTGCCATGACACTAGTATCTCCCTCGGTGGCACGCACAGCAGTGGCATAAGCTTGTAGCCACTGTATGGGGTTCATCTGTCCTTTGTAGGGCTTGACCCCAGTGATTTTGGAACCATGGGGCCACTAGAGTGTCTGGAGTGCCCTTGTGAATGCTTTGGGCCCTTCAAGATCATTGCCGTCATGATATACGGTGTTGAGTGGCTAGAGGGCTGAGTCCAGATTACTGAACTCTTGCCCATAATCTTGATGGCGGCATACTTCTTCTTCGTGGCAACCAAAACGGCGCTCGTCAATACGTCGTCGCGCGTCTCGGAGATTGTTGAGGTGTGCTCAGACATCCTAGTCAACCTCTTGGTCGTGTTGGTGAGGGTGTTCGATGTGGTTGCCCCCAGCTCCCCCCTAGAGGGGTTGTCTGTTGTCGCGATACTGGTCGATGAAATAACTTGGGCGACGATCAAATCTTGGCACGGCTGATCAGCGAATCGAGCTTGAGGAGTATGAAGGTCTCTAGTCTTGGCGGATCTCATTGACTTGGCAGTGTGCCGCTTTTAAGCATGGCGGTGACCTTGGTGACCTTCGGTGTCTGTGGGAGCTGGGCGAGCTCATTGGCAACCATGGCCAAGTTAGCACTTGGGGTCTTGTAAACATTGTGGCCATCAACATGGACAAATTCGTTGTCGAGGTTGCATTGGAGTTGGCGTGGCCTTCCTTATGAGTTGAGCTAGGCCTTGGCTAGCACAAGAGCAGCCTCGTTTGTTTAGCGCTGCACATGATAGATGTTCCTATTGACATGGGCGGCGTGGTCTTCCTCGGTTTCCCCTTCCCGCGAGGGGCTGTACGCTAACTTTGAAGATTGTGCCTCCACGGAAGCGAGGGAAAGGAAGTTGTTCGGCGGTGGTTTCGATGACAGTCTTCGTAGAGCCCTGGGACTCAGAGTCTGGATTCTCCTCCAAGATGGTTTGGAGGGATGCTCTAGGGCATCGACTGACATGTAACATGTTGATAGCCGGCAGGAGCTGGTCGACGATCTGGTTGGTGAGAGGATGGATATCTCCCACCTGGTCAATGAATTTACCCCTTAGGACATCTTGATAGGCGACAACAATGTTGGTGAGCCCAATGGGTTGGGCCATAACCCTTGGAGTTTCCTGAGTAGCCTCCGATAGATCTAGATCGGAGGGTGGTCGGTGCTGAACCAGAGTGGTCAAAGTTGATTCTACGATGGAGAGGCAATCGGCGAGCTTCTGGCCAACCTGATCGATGGATGCGATCAAATCGTTGTTGTTGATTTGCCTCCTCTGGTAGCAGGGGAGCGAGCGGTGAATTGTCAATGAAAATGACCTCAGAGGTGGTTTCGAGATTGGATCTATAGTCATAGGTGTTGGGGTGATCGGCGCGGTATTGATCTACACCGGCTCGATGAGCTCTCCGACTCCATCAGCGTTGATGATCCATGAGATCAATCCGACCATGAAGACCTGGCCGGGCTATGGGAGGGACGAAGAGCCTGCAAAATGTACCATCTTGTTCGACTTGGAAACAACACACACACCCCTACCTAGCGCACCAACTGTTGACAGAATATCATCGGTTATCATCCGAGGGGTATCCCATGAAGGTAGATTGATCGGTAGAGATGCGTATAATCGAGAATAAGAAGGCAACAGAGACACACGAGTTAGACAGGTTTAGGCCATCAGTATGACATAATACCCTACTCCTGTGGTCTATTAGATTATATTGACTATCATATGATATTGCGTGAGTTTGGAGGGGTCCCTGCCCGCCTTATATAGTTGGGGGGCCAGGGTTACAAGTCGATTAGATCTAGAAGATAACCAAAAAGTAATAACAAATTATAGGAATCACGGGATCATACGTATCCTAACAGATCTTGTAGTATCTTTAGGATATCTTCCCAATGTCTTGCGGGAGACACCGAGCAGCATCGTGCCCCGCAAGGCTTCATCTTGTGGGCTGGGCCTCCCCTGGAGGCGCATCCCATGTGGTCTGCCATGGGTATCCGGGGTTGTACCCCCACACGCATCGTCATGAAAATTGAAGAACATGCTTCTCCATGAAGCTACTAGGACTAGGAGAAACACAGGAGTACCAAAACGACACCATCCTTTTCTAGTTTTCCACTTTTCCGTTCCAGAGAAGAAGAGAAAACTGAATAGCCAGTGGTCACAAAAGGAGATGCACGGCATGACACCTCGTGGTCGTGGCTGAGCTAGTCGTCTGCCTGTCGTGTGTTGTGGCAGTGCGGGGACCGGGAACGAAACTTCACCAAATATAAACAGACATCTGCATTGAAATCTAAAACAAGTTGTTATTTTTTTAAAGAAAATGGATCGTGATAACATCTTATTATTGATCAAAAAAGGTTCTTTTTAAATTTTCCTAAACTATGTGCATAAAAAGAAACTTGACTTTATTCACTAGCAACGTGTCTTAGATTTATGCACTAGCAACATAAGATGTCTATTAAAAAGAAACTTTATGCACTAGCAACAGCCGCCAAGCCTATACATTTTCGTTTATCAAAATGGTAATATCCCATTGTTCATTACTTTTAAGCAAAAGGGACATGTTTAGTCTACGCTATAATTTTTGTAGGGCTGTTGTTTGTTCTCTTAGACCAATAAAATTTATTTTTTAGTTAAATCTAATGTGTCAAACATATTGTTAAGCATATACTTATTTAAAAAAAGGTTAGAGTTGTGTCAAACATGTTCACCTGTGTGGTTAGGTTGAGACGTAGCTCAAAGAAGCATTGGGCCTATTTAGTTGGTGGCTTCATAAAATTACTTGAGCGAGACATCCATCCCAAAGACACCTAGCTAGGATCTATCATCTTGCAGCTATCTGTCAAGTCTCTAACCAAACATGATTACTATCGGGGACCAATATTAGGATACCCGAAGAGGAGGAGCTAACAACTGTCGAATGCTGACTCATCCGCACAATCAAGAGCACAACTACACCACTTATTGGGTCACTCCTCATCCGTCCACCGGGACCATGGGCCCCGCCCCAAGCTGACTCCACCTTCACTCGATGTTTGGGGGCTGGCTCCGCCTCACCTGATGTTTGAGGGTAGACTTCGTGTCGCCTGACGTCTGAGGGCAGACTCTACCTTGCCCAACATCTGGGGGCTGGCTATGCCTCGCCCAATGTCTGAGGGCTAGTTTCGTCTTGCTCGACGTCTGGGGGCTGGCTCTGCCTTGCCCGACCCCTGGGGCCTGGCTCCGCCTCGCCCAATGTCTGAGGGCAGACTCCACCTCGCCCGACGTCTGGGGGTTGGCTCTGCCTCACCCGACGTCTGAGGGCAGACTCTGCCTCACCCAACGTCTAGGGGCTGGCTCTGCCTCGCCCGACGTCTAAGGGCAGACTCTGCCTTGCCCGTTGTCTGGGGGCTAGCTCCACCTTGCCTGACATCTAAGGGTAGGCTCCACCTCACCTGACCCCCGGGGCTAGCTTCGCCTCGCCTAACATCTAAGGGCAGACTCCGCCTCACCTGACATCCGAGGGCTGGCTCTGCCTCGCCCGACGTCTGTGTGCTACTCCTTCTTAACTATGCATGTAGATAAGGTAGGACACTCAAGTCAACCGCAATATCGAGGATGATACCCTACGCGCCTACAGGAAAGTACTGTCAGGATATGATAAGACGGATGCATGAAAGCCCTTCTATACATGTTAGAGCCCGAATAGTGTTGTGGGCACCAACATTTGTATTACAATGTTCTGGGCGCCACCATTTGCCCTCGGGCGTGGATCCTAATGGAAGAATAAGACAACCACTACCGTCTAGGAGGAGACTCACATCCTCTACAGTGATGGACGTGCGGTCACTGCACCATCCACTCCCCGTAGGGTTGCGGATCAACACCCTGGTCTGTCGCGCTACCCTCCAAGGCGGGATGGGATGTGACCACTTGCTGATAAGCTAGAGTATGGCATCATCAGCGGACAGACGCCCAACTTGGACCTATCCCTGGCACCATCTGCCGTGTCAGCAGGGCTCGCTCAGAGGAAAAGGAAGACCTAGCACCTTTGAAGGACCTTCTTTGGCTTTGGTTTTTCTTTTTTCTCCCATCTGTAATCCCTGCTTCCCCTTGGTGTATAAAAGGGAAGGTAGGGCACCCCATTAAGGACATGACGTGACTCAACACACAACACATCACACATAGCTGAGCAGCGACCAAGCTCTCTGCACCTGTAACACCCCGAGTGTTTAAATATTTAAAAATAGGACATGTCATCATGTGCATTGCAAGGCATTGGTCATATTGCAAACTTTGATATGCATTCACTAAAACAAGTTTACATTTGTGTTATGAGTGTTAAATTGAATTGTTTGAATCAAGTAAAAATTTGGTTTGGATTTGAATTTTCTAGAAAACCCTAATTTTCAGTATTTAAATCCTACCCTGAAAACTCATTTCAAAATCTAAGCATATTTTGGGGTTGAGCCCAAAAGCAAAAGTGTAGAGCTTGTCAAGTTATACAAAGTTTGTTTTTGGAGTTTTCAAAGTTGTTATGAAAAATTTGTAGTAATTCAAAAAGGCGTAATTCATTAAATATTCCCTATTTGAATTCAAAAGTTCATTTCAAAATATAGACCGAATTAGGGGGTGGTTATAAAAGCAAAGTTGTAGAACTTTTGATTTTGAACAACTTTTATTTTTGGAGATCTTTGAGTTGTTATATAAATTTGGGAGTAATTTGAATTTGAAAATGAATGGCAATTCTATAATTCCTGTGAACAGTGTTCACCGCCTTAGCTACACTGCCGGCGACCTTTGGTTCGCTTCTTGGCACGCGCATGGATGTCCTCGGCTTCGCGCTGGCACGGTGAAGTCTCCTGCATGGCTTCCTTGCACTTCTGAGCCGTGCTATTTAGCCTTGGCCGTCGCCGTTTGCCCTAGCTCCCTTGCTCTTTTTTCCCGACGCCATGGCCATAACTCTGGCGAGCTCTCACCGTCGCTTTAGCGCACTCCAATCGCTGCACAGCTTGCCACAGCTCCACCTCAATCTTACGTGCCTAGCCAACCCACTAATTTAGCTTGTCTTCACCGGAAACTCGCGGTGCGCGCTCTACTTCCTCGCGGCCGGCAGCGTCTCCGTCGAGCACGATTTGCCATGGCTGGAGCTTCACGGTGCGTCTTTGTCATTACTGAGCATACCGTCAGCTTCGCCTTGTGCCTGTGATACTTTATCACCGGTTGATTGGTCCTTTTATCCACTGTAGTTGCTAGAGCATCACCATCACCGTCGTTTGCGCCGCCGTGGTTGCTGTACACGTCGACCCACCTCTCCGTTGCTCCTCCGGTCTCGATCTTTGCTCCAACGTGTTCGGGGTGAGCTGCCGATACTTCTCATGCACTTTGTTCAATCGCTACCGGGCTCCTGTCGCCGGCATAGCATAGCCGTGCCACCACGTCCGCCATGGCCGGTGTTGAGTTAGTGTAGAGCCGTAATCAGTGCGACTAAGGACGTCTGTAGGTGCGCATAGTCGTGGGGAGCACGTTGGTGCGTTTGCCTTCGTCGGTAATCAAGTCGTCGGCGAGTTATTGCCGGTCAGAGCCATCACCGCCGTGGTCAACGTCGAAGGTTGAAGATGACAAGTGGGGTCCATTTGTCAGTGACTCAGCGTTCAAAATGAAAATTTTATATTTTTAGAATTGAATGAATAGTATCTATTTTTGTTATTTTTGTCTAGATTTATTTAAAGCTCCAAAAAATTATGAGAATTTTTGTGTGACCTCTCTGTGATGTATATTATTTAAGAAAAATATGAAATGATGTTTTTCAGTACTTTTTGAATGTGATGAAAATTGCTCAATTAATTAATAAATGGATTTCCATGATTTTTCTAGGCTTATTTAATTATTCAAAAATTATGAAAATTTTTTTGCCACTTAGTTATCATGTAATGAACATTTACAAAAGTTTTGAGGTCAATTGGAACAAGTTGATTTATTTCATAATTCTTAATTAAATAATTAATTCATAAAAGCAAATAGTAACTTTAATGATTTAGGTTTTGATTGAATTTTTGATTGAGTGATGTCCATGGGTCATTAGTTGATAATTATCTTTGGCAATTGAGGTAAGTAGTATGAAAAAGATTTGGTTAGTTTGACTTGTAACTATACCGCGAAGGAAAGTTGTATTCAAATTGTTAATTTTTGCATCCATCATTGAGCATCATGTTTCGTAGTCCGCATCATGTTAAACATGGCATTGTTACTACATGTAGTGAACGAAGGTTAACAAGTGGTAGTTAATCAAGTTGCGGAGGAGGTTAATCCATTTGTTGAGGTCGGATCGCATACTTATGGAACGTCGCAGGAATTGGACTTTTCCGTCGACGAAGGCAAGCCCCGAATGCATACAACCCTACCTTGTGTTTTACAAATTAATTTCGCTTTTGCTTTTCTTTACTACATTAAGTGATCAGGAGTTAAGTAAAAGTCTAATTGGTGCATTACCAACCTTGTTTTCTATATCTATCTTGTTAACCTGTTTTATTCGTAAATGCCTAGTTATGCTTAGTCATGCTTAGTCGGGTGATTACTTGTCACCTGTGAGTTTCAAATGGATCTTTGGTTACTTATGTTATCATATGATATGAGCATGTGGAGTAAGAAATCTAGACTAGGCGGACTCAGTGTGGGTGAGCCACAAGACATGGAGGTCTTATGAGTGGGTTCTTTTCGCCTATGTCGGTTAAGGTCCATCCATTGTTGAACTGTGTGCTATGAGACTTTGTAGTACTAACCACATACTCTAGTAAGCCTTAACTTGGCGATTCTATTACGAGAATGGCTACTCGTGCACAGGGAGTGGAGAGATGGCGGGAATAGCGTGTACCCACATGGCATGGGGCTGGATTGGTGGAGTACTGTATTCTCGGGTGGCGCGGACCTGTTCTTGTTTTAGAGGATCCAAGGGTAGGTTGGTATATGTAGGTCGGGGACCTACATATGTCGTGTGGTCTAGAATTCCCAGCTAGGTTTATAATCGGTTCGAATCGTCGTTGCTCCTCGGTTATGGAGACTCACTTCTCTGTTCATCATCATAGTATTAATAACTAAAATTGGAGAAGGTGTTGGATATGGAGTTTCATGATCTCAATACGGATCATGTCATCTTTGTATATGATTTATGAAGTTTTAAATGTCTAAATAAAGAATTTTGTTAAAAAGATTTTACGCAAAAGAACTTTGATTATTGCTAATGCCATACCTTGAATCCCTGAGCCTGCATTTCTGAGTTTATCAGTTCTTATTTCGGTTAAGTCTTGTTGAGTACTTTTGTACTCAGGGTTTGTTGACCCTTGTTGTAGGTGAGCCTCATGAGCAGGTTAGTTGTGGACCATGCTGCATGACTATTGTTCAGGTCGATGACGATAAGTAAATGTGTGATCCTTGGGCAGGATACTTATTTTGTGTGTTTGTATAATGTACTAATGCCACTCCACAACTCCTAGGGTTTGTAATAATTATCGAACTTAGTATGTAAGGTTTGAAACTACTAGTTTGTAAACTAAGTTATCGTAAGACTTCCATTGTTTTTACTCTGATGTATATATTTGAATAAATGTGGTAATACTGCAATGACTCTATAATGTGATCCTGCTCAGAAATCATGGATGATTTGGGGTTCCCTGAGGACACCCGACGGTCTTCTTAAGTTACCAGGAATATATGCATGGTCGTCAGAGGTCGTTGGATAGTGATAGGTGCATGTGGGTACTATAATTTAGGAGGTTCTGCCACAGAATGGTATTAGAGCGTGATCGTTACAAAGTCTTTGTCATATTGGTTTACAAAATTTTCAAAAACAATTTGGGATGATGAAACTTAACTTGTTAATTTGGTCCAAATTGCTTCTGACTTATCTTATCTCTTTCTCACCTTTCCTTATTTGATTAAAAAGGTTTTGTGTGGTGGAGTAGTAATCTTACTATGCCCTATATAAAAACAAATGTTGTTTATGTGCATTATAAGCTTTGATGATTTTGTTCGTAAGAACGATTCATGCATCATGATTAATTCACTCGTTACTTCCTTCACCTCTGAGTCTGGAGTTGAGTAGTGAGTCTGGTTTGAGTAATGTAATCCATCCTAGCTGCTCTTTAGACTTTGATCAAATGGTCTTACTTGGAATAAATTGGCTACCTACAGTATGGCTCGTACCAAGATGACGCCCCATAAGTCTACTAGACCCAAAGGAGTTCCTTATCACCAACTTGCCCCTAGGAATGATGGTGCTAGCAGTAGCAGCTCTAGGCCTGATCCACAGGTAGAGATACAGAGGATTTCTATAGAGTTAGCACAAGCTACTAGAGATAGGGCTTTGGATGCAATACAGGTAGGAGAATTACAGAATCAATTGAGGCATCTCACCACCGCTCATAGAAACTATGAATGTATGTTAGTTCATATGGTGGAAGGAAGGAATGAAGCTTGGCATAGGGAAAATGTAGCTAGAGCTAGAACTCATGAGCTAGAATTCTATGTAGAAGATTTAGAAGAGCATAATACCTATCTGCATGAGGAAGTTCATAGGCTAAGCAATCGCTTGGATCCTAATCATGAACCCCAAGCTGATGTAATGGACCCAGGTGTTATCCTTGCCGATGGTAGTGAATCAGAGGAAGAAGAAGAAGAAGAAGATCCTGAAGAATTAGTGATGATCGATGAAAGTGATAATGAATGCGGTAATATTTCCGGAATGGATACCGAGCCTGAAGTTTGAAGTAATCAAGGAAAGGAGTAGAGTTGTATAATAGTTAGTTCTAGTTAAGTTATGTAGTCTTGTTTGGTACTTGCGGGTTTGTGTTTATATTAGTAAACTTTATGTAATGTGTCTGGAGTAAGCTTTTGTGCCATTCAATAAAGACTTGTGAATAAAGTTTGGTTTGTTATGAGTAGATGCGTCGTACATGGGGATCGTATATTTCTGGTACTTCACAAGATGAGGACGGTATTCTAGATCCACCACCAGTTCCAACAAATCTGGCTGATGCTATAACCGCACTTGTCAATGTGACGACCGAAAATTCTCGTTTGCTTCGTGAGATAGCTCAGAGTAATCAGAATTAGATGCAAGGAAACCATGGTCACCACCATAACAGACATGAGGCTACATATGTTGATTTTACAGAAACAAGACCACCAGTGTTCACCAAGGCAGATGAACCATTGGAGGCTGACGATTGGCTTCGAACCATGGAGCAGAAATTTGATCTTATTCCATGCACGGAGTATCAGAAACCTGCGTTGCCACCCAACAACTTCGAGGAGCAGCAAGTGCTTGGTGGGCAAACTTAGTGGCTATGCAACCAGCTGGCATTCTAATAACTTAGGCTAAGTTCCATACTGCCTTCAGAGCCCACTATATTCTGGAAGGAGTGATGGCTATGAAGCTAGATGAATTCCTTGCTTTGAAGCAAGGGGATCAAACTGTGATGTAGTATGTGGGAAGATTCAATCACCTATCACAATATGCACCTGAACATGTCAATACTGATGCTAAGAAGAAGAGGTGGTTTATGAGAGGTCTGAATACCAAGTTGCAGACCATGATGACAACTTGTACTAATGTTACTTATCATGAGGCTATAAATATTGCAATTGCTTCAGAGGCAAAGTATCAACAGCATAAGGAGCTCAAAAAAAAGAGTATGCCATCTAGATCTTTTGGGGGAAATCAGAAGAGGCAGAGGGTGATTTATCATCTAGTAAATCATAATCGTCCTTATCGTCTGCCATAGTTCCAAGCCGGTCAATAGTCAAATGTCCATCCTGCTATAACCCAACTGAATCCACAGTAGACCAATGCTCCTGGTGGCAGTGCTCCAATATCCTAGGGTCACAATTGTCCATGTTACAATTGTGGAAGGACTGGTCATTTCTCCAGGTAATGTCCATATCCTAGGCAGTCCCATCAAAATTATTAGAAGGCCCCTACCAATCAACAACAGGGTCAGGCACCAAACAAGAACCCCAATCAGAATGCTCAGAAGGGCAAAGATGAGAGGAAGACAGGATGGGTGTTCTATATTCAAGCTGGAGAAATTCTAGAAGGAGAGCCAGTGATGATGAGTATGTTTCCTATTGCCAATCACCCTATAGTTATACTTTTTGATTCGGGTGCATCTCATTCATTCATCAATAGAACATTTGTGGTAAAGCATGAAATTTCAATTAGGGCAACAAAGGAAAATTTCTTTATACAGTCACCCGGGGGACATTTATGTACTAAGGAAATGGTATACCAGGTACCCGTAAACCTGGGTGGGCATATTTTTCCCACTACCATGATTATCCTTAAGGATCAGGATATAGATGTAAGCTTGAGAATAAATTGGATGTATCAGCATAAGGCTATTATAGATGCTTTGAATAGGACATTAAGGGTGAGTTTGCCTGATAGTAATTCTTAACTTCTCATCCAACTTCCAACCTTAAGAAGATCAGTGGGCAAGGTTTGTGCAACTGCTGTCAAAGAGATTAGAGATATCCCGGTAGTATGTGAATTTCCGCATGTGTTTCCTGAAGATTTACCCGGTCTACCACCTAATAGGGATGTACAGTTTAACATAGAGTTCCAACCTAGAATAGCTCTGATTTCTCGAAGAGCTTATAGGATGCCACCCAAGGAATTGGCTGAGTTGAAGACTCAGTTACAAGAATTGATTGAGAAGGGGTTTATCCAACCTAGTTCATCACCTTGGGGATGTCCGGCAATTTTTGTGAAAAAGAAATATGAGACCCTGAGGTTATGTGTCAACTATCGTCCGTTGAATGAAGTGACCATCAAGAATAAGTATCCCTTACCTCGGATAGATTTGCTTTTTGATCAATTGGCTGGAGCCAAAGTTTTCTCCAAGATAGATTTGAGGTCAGGATATCACCAAATCAAGATAAAGCCAGAAGATATTCCCAAAATGACATTTACCACAAGATATGGATTATATGAATACTTGGTAATGTCTTTTGGTTTGACAAATGCTCCAGCTCATTTCATGTATCTGATGAATTCAGTATTCATGCCTGAGCTAGACAAGTTTGTAGTGGTGTTTATCGATGACACTCTAGTATATTCCAAGAATAAGAAAGAACATGCGGAACATCTCAGAATTGTTCTAACCCGCTTGAGAGAACATCAACTATATGCCAAGTTTAAAAAGTGTGATTTTTGGCTTAAGGAAGTACAATTTCTTGGACATGTCTTATCAGCTAAAGGCGTTGCAGTTGATCCAAGCAAAGTGAAGGATGTGCTTGATTGGAAACCGCCAACCACAGTTCATCAAGTTCAGAGTTTTCTGGGATTGGTAGGGTATTACCGTCGGTTTATCCCAGATTTCTCTAAAGTATCAAAATCCAAAACTGAGTTGTTGAAGAACCAAGTCAAGTTTGTCTGGTCATCTAATTGTGAAGAGGCTTTCTAAACTTTGAAGAGACTGTTGACTACTACACCAGTATTAGCCCAGCCTAATATCGAGAAGCCGTTTGATGTTTATTGTGATCATTTAGGTATTGGTATTGGATGTGTGTTGATGCAAGAAGGCCGAGTCATTGCCTATGCATCTAGGCAACTTAAGCAACATGAAGAACACTATCTGACTCATGATCTAGAGTTAGCAGCTGTGGTCCATGCTCTGAAGATTTGGCGGCATTACTTGCTTGGTAATACATGCTATATTTATACAGACCACAAGAGCTTAAAGTATATCTTTACTCAGTCAGAGTTGAACATGCGACAAAGAAGATGGTTAGAACTGATTAAAGATTATGACTTGGAAGTACATTGTCACCTCGGTAAAGCAAATGTGGTTGTAGATGCCCTCAGTCGCAAAAGTTATTGCAATTGTCTAGCAGTGAGAACATTGGGTTTGACTTTATGTCAAGAGATGGAGAAGTTGAATGTAGAAATGATTCAACAAGGTTGTTTGACCAACATAATTGTTGAAGCCACTATTTGAGATCAAGTTATTGTTGCTCAGAAAGAAAACAAGGGTATAGCCCATATCAAAGAAAGGGTCAGGAATGGAAAAGCAGAATGCTTCAGCATAGATGATGAAGGTGTGTTATGGTTCAAGGATCACCTAGTGGTACCAAAGGTTCCTGAGTTGTGGCAGTCAATTCTAGAAGAGGCACATGCTACTAGGTTATCTATCCATCTAGGAAGCAACAAGATGTACCATGACTTGAAGCAAAGATTTTGGTGGACTAAAATGGAAATAGAGATTGCTAGATACATAGCAAAGTGTGATACTTGTCAAAAGGTGAAAGCTATACATTTGAGGTCTGCTGGTGAATTACAACCATTACCTATTTCATCTTGGAAGTGGGAGGACATAAGTATGGACTTTATTGTTGGTCTACGCAAAACATCAAAGGGATTTGACTCAATATGGGTTATTGTAGATTGACTAACCAAATCAGTATATTTTCTTCTAGTTCAGAATACATATCCCACTATACGGTATGCCAAGACATATTTAGAGCGAATTGTGAGTCTCCATGGAGTACCAAAGACTATTGTGTCAGATAGGGGTACACAGTTTGTCTCCAGCTTTTGGAAACACTTGCATTCTTCATTGGGTACCAAGCTCCTGTATAGTACAGCTTATCATCCATAGACTGGTGGACAAACTGAAAGAGTCAATCAAGTACTTGAAGATATGTTAAGGTGTTGTGTCCTTAACTATTCCAATAAGTGGGATGAATGCTTACCTTTGGTCGAGTTCTCATACAACAATAATTATCAGGAAAGCATTAGAATGGCTCCATTTGAAGCACTCTATGGACGTAGATGCAGAACATCGCTGAGTGGGTCTGAGCCTGGAGAAAGAAGGTTCTTTGGGGTTGACCTTGTGAAAGAAATAGAAGACAAGGTTAAGCAAATACAAAGTAATTTGAAGATAGCTCAATCCTGACAAAAGAGTTATGCGGATAGACGACATAGACCATTGGTGTTTAACAAAGGAGATTTTGTATATCTAAAAGTATCACCAATGAAGGGAGTTACCCGTTTTGGTGTTAACGGAAAGTTGGCACCTCGATATATTGGACCATTTCAAATATTGGAGAGGTATGGAAAAGTGGCATATCGCTTGAAGCTACCCGAACATCTTTCAGCTGTGCATGATGTATTCCATGTTTCTCAACTAAAGAAATGTCTCCGAGTGCCTGAGTAGAATGTTGAGGTTGAAGGAGTGGAACTTGAACCAGATTTGACTTATTTCGAATATCCTATCCAAGTTTTGGATCAAAAAGATCGTGTTACTCGAAGGAGGACAATCAAGTTCTACAAGATACAATGGAATCAACATTAAGAAGAAGAAGAAGCTACTTGGGAATATGAAGATTACTTGTTAGAAAAATTTTCAGAGTTTCTTGCGTCGACATAGATTAATGTTAGTTTGCTCTATTGTGGCGAACCCTGTTTGTAAAGGAACCTCAACTGTTTTATGGATAAGAATTGGATGTTTTTGGATTGACACATTTCCTTTTCCATTACTTACCCTATGGCTTTGAATCTCGAGGCGAGATTTCTTTTAGGGGGAAGGATTGTAACACCCCGGGTGTTTAAATATTAAAAAACAGGACATGTCATCATGTGCATTGTAAGGCATTGGTCATATTGCAAACTTTGATATGCATTCACTAAAACAAGTTTACATTTGTGTTATGAGTGTTAAATTGAATTATTTGAATCAAGTAAAAATTTGGTTTGGATTTGAATTTTCCAGAAAACCCTGATTTTCAGTATTTAAATCCTACCCTGAAAACTCATTTCAAAATCTAAGAATATTTTGGGGTTGAGCCCAAAAGCAAAAGTGTAGAGCTTGTCAAGTTATACAAAGTTTGTTTTTGGAGTTTTCAAAGTTGTTATGAAAAATTTGAAGTAATTTGAAAAGGCGTAATTCGTTAAATATTCCCTATTTGAATTCAAAAGTTCATTTCAAAATATAGACCAAATTAGGGGGTGGTTATAAAATCAAAGTTGTAGAACTTTTGATTTTGAACAACTTTATTTTTGGAGATTTTTGAGTTGTTATACAAATTTGGGAGTAATTTGAATTTGAAAATGAATGGCAATTCTGTAATTCCTATGAACAGTGTTCACCGCCTTAGCTACACTGCCGGTGACCTTCGGTTTGCTTCCAGGCATGCGCGTGGATGTCCTTGGCTTCGCGCTGGCATGGTGAAGTCTTCTACGTGGCTTCCTTGTGCTTCTGAGCCGTGCTATTTAGCCTTGGCCATCACCGTTTGCCCCCGCTCCCTTGCTCTGTTTTCCTGATGCCACGGCCATAACTCCGGCGAGCTCTCACCGTCGCTTTAGCGCACTCCAGTTGCTGCACAGCTTGCCACAGCTCTGCCTCATTCTTACACGCCCAGCCAACCCACTAATTCGGCTTGTCTTCGCCAAAAACTCGCGGTGCACGCTCTTCTTCCTCGTGGCCGGCAGCGTCTCCGTCGAGCACAATTCGTCGTGGCTAGAGCTTCACGATGCGTCTTTGTCATTACTGAGCATACCGTCAGCTTTGCCTTGTGCCCGTGATACTTTATCACCGGTTCATTGGTCCTTTTGTCCACTGCTATCACCGAAGCATCACCATCACCATCGTTTGCATCGCCGTGGTTGCTGTACACATCGACCCACCTCTCCGTTGCTCCTCCGGTCTCGATCTTTGCTCCAACGTGTTCAGGTGAGCTGCTGATACTTCTTGTGCACTTTGTTCAATCGCTACCAGGCTCCTATCGCTGGCGTAGCACAGCCATGCCACCACGTCCGCCATGGCCGGCGTTGAGTTAGTGTAGAGCCATAATCAGTGCGACTAAGGACGTCTGTAGGTGCGCATAGTCGTGGGGAGCACGTTAGTGCGTTTGCCTTCGCCGGTAACCTCATCGTCGGCGAGTTACCACCGATTAGAGCCATCGCCGTCGTGGTCAACGTCAAAGGTTGAAGATGACAAGTGGGGTCCGTTTGTCAGTGACTCAACGTTCAAAATGAAAATTTTCTATTTTTAGAATTGAATGAATAGTATCTATTTTTGTTATTTTTGTGTAGATTTATTTAAAGCTCCAAAAATTATGAAATTTTTTTTGTGACCTCTCTATGATGTATATTATTTAAGAAAAATATGAAATGATGTTTTTCAGTATTTTTGAATGTGATGAAAATTGCTCAATTAATTAATAAATGGATTTCCATGATTTTTCTAGGCTTATTTAATTATTCAAAAATTATGAAAATTGTTTTGCCACTTAGTTATCATGTAATGAACATTTACAAAAGTTTTGAGGTTAATTGGAACAAGTTGATTTATTTCATAATTCTTAATTAAATAATTAATTCATAAAAGCAAATAGTAACTTTTAATGATTTAGGTTTTGATTGAATTTTTGATTGAGTGATGTCCTTGGGTCATTAGTTGATAATGATCTATGGCAATTGAGGTAAGTAGTATGAAAATGATTTGGTTAGTTTGACTTGTAACTGTACCACGAAGGAAAGTTGTATTTAAATTGTTAATTTTTGCATTCATCATTGAGCATCATGTTAAACATGGCATTGTTACTACGTGTAGTGAACAAAGGTGAACACGTGGTAGTTAATCAAGTTGCGGAGGAGGTTAATCCGTCTATTGAGGTCGGATCGCATACTTGTGGAACGTCACAGGAATCGGACTTTTCCGTCGACGAAGGCAAGCCCCGGATGCATACAACCCTACCTTATGTTTTACAAATTAATTTGTCTTTGTTTTTCTTTACTGCATTAAGTGATCAGGAGTTAAGTAAAAGTCTAATTGGTGCATTATCAACCTTGTTTTCCATATCTACCTTGTTAACCTGTTTTATTCGTAAATGCCTAGTTATGCTTAGTCATGCTTAGTCGAGTGATTACCTGTCACCTGTGAGTTTCAAATGGATCTTTGGTTACTTATGTTATCATGTGATATGAGCATGTGGAGTAAGAAATCTAGACCAGGCAGACTCGATGTGGGTGAGCCACAAGACATGGAAGTCTTGTGAGCAGGTTCTTTCCGCCTATGTTGGTTAAGGTCTGTCCATTGTTGAACTGTGTGCGGTGAGACTTTGTAGTACTAACCGCATACTCCGGTAAGCCTTAACTTGGCAATTCTATTATGATAATGGCTACTCGTGCACTAGGAGTGGAGAGATGGTGGGAATAGCGTGTACCCACGTGGCATTGGGCTAGATTGGTAGAGTACTGTATTCTCAGGTGGTGTGGACCCATTCTTGTTTTAGAGGATCCGAGGGTAGGTTGGTATATGTAGGTCGGGGACCTGCATATGTCGTGTGGTCTAGAATTCCTAGCTAGGTTTATAATCAGTTCGAATCGTCGTTGCTCCTCGGTTATGGAGACTCACTTCTCTGTTCATCATCGTAGTATTAATAACTAAAATTGGAGAAGGTGTTGGATATGGAGTTTCATGATCTCAATATGGATCATGTCATCTTTGTATATGATTTATGAAGTTTTAAATGTCTAAATAAAGAATTTTGTTAAAAAGCTTTTATGCAAAAGAACTTTGATTATTGCTAAAGCCATACCTTAAATCCCTGAGCCTGCATTTCTGAGTTTATCAGTTCTTATTTCGGTTAAGTCTTGTTGAGTACTTTTGTACTCAGGGTTTGTTGACCCTTGTTGTAGGTGAGCCTCATGAGCAGGTCTGTTGTGGACCGTGCTGCATGACTATTGTTCAGGTCGATGACGATAAGTAAATGTGTGATCCTTGGGCAGGATACTTATTTTGTGTGTTTGTATAATGCACTAATGCCACTCCACTACTCCTAGGGTTTGTAATAATTATCGAACTTAGTTTGTAAGGTTTGAAACTACTGGTTTGTAAACTAAGTTATCGTAAGACTTTCGCTGTTTTTACTCTAATGTATATATTTGAATAAATGTGGTAATACTGCAATGACTCTGTAATGTGATCCTGCTTAGAAATTGTGGATGATTCGGGGTTCCCCGGGGACACCCGATAGTCTTCTTAAGTTACCAGGAACATATGCATGGTCGTCAGAGGTCATTGGACAGTGATAGGTGCATGCGGGTCCTATAATTTAGGAGGTTCTACCACAACACCCATTCGACCTCTCCATCAGAGACTTGGAATCTTTCCCTCTCTCATCCGTTTGTAACCCCTACTATGAACCTTTTAGTGCTAATAACATGAGCAGTAGCCGCAACCTAGATGTAGGGACATTTTGCCTGAACCAGTATAAACCTTATGTCTTTTAGCACACCATCCGGGTCCAATGTGAAATAATACAAATTTACTCATTGGTGTTTACTCGAAACACCAATAGTTGACGCGTTAGGTAGGGGACCTTTGCATGTTCTGACATCAACATCAGGCCATGGATGGCTAGCCATAGAATCAGCTAGGTTCTAGGCACACTCGTGCGCTTCAGGGACCTAGACTTCATCATCACAGTGGGAGGAGAGCTGGCATTGGCTCACGCCACCATCCAACCTCTCCCATCCATCAGCCTTGACTATGGGAGGCTTAGGCGCTAGCTCGGCATCTCCCTAGAACCCCAGCTGTCTAGGGAGGACCCATGCCGCTTCACCTTCTTAGACACCAATGTCACAGCATGGCTCACCGGAGGGGAACCCCTCTCTCTGGAACACCACATACGAAGCACCCTGACAGTGCTTCTGTTTGATCTCCACAATGCCGTGGTGACCGTTGCATGGTTCCACCTCCCATGAATGACAAATTCAAGGGGGTGATCGAACACGTCATGGAAACCTTCCACGACCTCCTAGCCAAGGAGCCAGAATCACCCACTGGCTCCGACTCCAATAGGGGCCGCCATCACCCCTCTCATGAATGCTTCATGATGGGTACCCCTAAGGGACATGTCGAAAGCGTTTGGGAGGGGGAGGCTACACCACAAACGACCTCGACGATGAAGCCAAGAGGGAGATAGTGGCTCTGCCATGCATGTCGGTGGAGCAACTAAAAGCCCGACACAAAGAGATTGAGGAATCATGACTCCAGCTCGAGTAGGAATGTGCGAAGCTCGATCAGGAGATCAAGCACCATGGAGACGATGGGTGTGCCCATGCCATGGCCCGTGACGTGAACCGGAGGATCATCATTGGTGATGAAGCCCTCCCTCACTTCGCCTAGGCAAGCCAGAACATCACTGCCATGGCAACCCTACTCCATGGCCTTCTAGAGGCCGTGACACTCGAGGATCATCGGGCCCATCACGAGATTTGCACACTTCTCGAGCGTGCTGCGGCGCAGCACACTAAAAGCTCGTTCTCTCGGTGATGCGAGCTCGACGCAAGCTAGCACATGCCCTCAGAGCATCCCATCAGGGACGCATTGGTCCACTAGGAGCCACAAGGAACCAGGCAACACACCACGGTCCTAGTGTGTCAGCATCTCGGCCACAACCGTGATGCATGCAACACCCTCGACGCCCACAAATGTGCCTACAATGACCTTAGAGAGGGAGCCAGATGCGGCTATCACCCTCATTAGGATAGACGCTACAACAGCGGTGAGGACCGAAG
This sequence comes from Miscanthus floridulus, assembly GCF_019320115.1. NCBI lineage: Eukaryota > Viridiplantae > Streptophyta > Magnoliopsida > Poales > Poaceae > Miscanthus > Miscanthus floridulus. The sequence goes on along the minus strand of NC_089581.1, from coordinate 115,507,196 downwards.
CCCGAGCCCCGGCCTACCAGGGCCCTAGGCCTTCGGCCATCACATCCTCAACGCTGCTTTCCTGCCAAGGTACCGACCACCAACCAATATCCCGAAGTACTCTGGGGAAACAAACCCCGGACTATGGCTCAAAGACTATTGGCTTACCTATCAAGCCGGTGGTGTGGACAATGATGACTTCATTATCCACAACCTTCCACTATTCTGAGCTGATTCAGCATGAGCATGGTTAGAACATCTACCATCCAACGGAATCTAGAGTTACGTGGATCTGAAGGAGATCTTTGTGGGGAACTTCTAGGGCACATACAAGCACCCTGAGAACCCATGGGACCTCAAGAACTACCAACAAAAGGCTAGTGAAACCCTCCATGGGTACATCCAGCATTTCTCTTGATAGTGCAATGAGCCCCCTAACATCGCCGATGCTGATATTATAGGAGCTTTTCTATCTGGGACCACCTGCAAGTCTCTAGTTCATAAGCTAGGATGCAAGGGCTCATGAACCACCAAGGAACTCCTAGACATCGCCACCAGCCACGCCTCTAGAGAAGAAGCGGTTAGAGCGATCTTCAATCGTCTCAATGGCAAGGCAAGGCAGGACAAGGACACCGGTGAAGGCACCTCCAATCATTCTGCCAAAGAGAAGAACAAGAAGCAACAATGCGAGGGCTTGCTCATGGCTGCCACTAACTAGAGAGGTGGTTGGAAGTCTGTGGAGGGCACTCTGAACCATTTCAAAAAATTACTTGAGGGGCCATTCCCAAACCATGCTTTCTCGGTCAAACATCTATACAAGGACTACAGTCTCATGCGATGGTTCTTGTTCGGGGGCTCCAACAAAGGGGAGCACAGAAAGGACCCTAACCCCACCATGGATGACGTTGAGGAGAAGGACGGTGACTTTCCAACACTAGACAGTTGCCTCATAATCTTTAGAGGATCAGCAGCCTACGACTTCAAACACTGTTAGAAGGTCGTGCGCCGCGAGGTTTATACAACCAAACCAGCCACGCCTGCCTTCCTCTGGTGGTCCAAGTTTGCCATAACCTTCGATTAGACTGACCACCCGAGTACATCCCGCATCTAGGGAGATATCTGCTCATGGTCGACACAATCATTGGCACAAAGTGGCTCACCAAAATACTGATAGATGGAGGCAGTGGCCTCAACATCATGTATGCCAAGACACTCGATGAAATGGGCATCAATCAGACATGCGTCCACCCAACTGGAGCACCTTTCCACGGCATCGTGCCTAGAAAGCAGGCCATGCCACTTGGGTAGATCGATCTGCCCATTACTTTTGGGGATCCGTCCAATTATAGGATAGAAACCCTCACCTTCGAGGTGGTCGGGTTCCTCAAAACCTACCACGCCATCCTAGGACGTCCATGCTACACAAAGTTTATGGCCATCCCCATCTATACCTACCTCAAGCTAAAGATACCGGGTCCCGGTGGTGTTATCACCATCGGCACCTCCTTCTAGCATGCCTATGAGTGCGAGGTCGAGTGCTGCGATCATGCCATAGCAATCATCACCTCTAAAGACCTCACCGCCATCAAGAAGGAGGTCACCAAAGAAGCGCCCGACCCCAAGAAGTTGACCGAGTCTTTCGAGCCTACGGAGGGCTCTAAAGAGGTCCTCATAGATCCTAGTAGCCCCAACGACAAGGTGGTGTGCATTGGCACCGTGCTTTCCTCTAAATAGGAAAACATGCTCGTCGACTTCCTCTGCGCTAACAAAGACATCTTTGTGTGGAAACCCTCGGACATACCAGGCATCCTGAGGGAAGTCATCGAGCACACCTTGAAGATCCATTTAGGCTCCAAGATGGTGAAACAGTGCCTACGTCACTTTGATAAGGGGAAATGCAGGACCATCAGCGAAGAGATCACAAAGCTTTTGGTGGCCGAATTTATCAAGGAAGTGCACCACCCAGAGTGGTTGGCCAATCCCATTATTGTACGAAAAAATAGTGGGAAATGGAGGATGTGTGTTGACTATATGGGTCTCAACAAAGCATACCCAAAGGATCCATTTCCTTTGCCACGCATAGACCATATAGTTGATTCTACCTTGGGGTGCAAAACCCTCTGCTTACTTGATGCATACTTTGGGTACCATCAAATTGCGATAAAAGAGTTTGACCAGCTCATGACATCATTCATCACCCCCTTCAGATTGTTCTACTATGTCACAATGTCATTCAGTCTAAAGAATGCTGGGGCTACATACCAGCGCTGTATGCTCAGGTACTTTGGGGACCTCATCAGGCAGACCGCTGAGGCCTATGTTGATGACATCATGGTCAAAACCAAATAGGCCAACCATCTCGTCGACGATCTTGAGGAGACCTTTGCAAAACTCTAAGCAAACGACATCAAACTCAATCCTAAGAAGTGTGTTTTCAGGGTACCGAGGGGCATGCTGCTTGGTTTCATTATCTCCGAGCGTAGCATCGAAGCCAACCCAGAGAAGATCTCAGCCATCATGAGGATGGGTCTGATTTAGAACATAAAGGGGGTACAACAGGTTATGGGGTGCCTCATCATGCTCAGCCACTTCATCTCACACCTTGGTGAATGAGGTCTCCCCCTTTATCAACTTCTGAAGAAGGCCGATCACTTCAAATGGACATCCGAGGCCTAGGAAGCACTTGACATGGTTAAACAGCTCTTGACAAAGGCCCCAATCCTAGTTCCTCCCACCGAGGGAGAACCCCTTCTACTCTACATCATGGCCACCACTCAAGTAGTCAGTGCCGCCCTGGTAGTGGAGCGGGAAGAAGAGGGGCACGCCCTCAAAGTACAGTGCCCTATGTACTTCATCAATGAGGTCCTATCTGACTCAAAGACCCGCTACCCCCAAATCCATAAACTTCTGTATGCTGTCCTCATCACTAGGAGGAAGCTACACCACTACTTCGAGTCACATCCAATGACGGTCATGATGTCCTTACCCCTTGATGAGGTCGTACAAAACTAGGACACCACAGGGAGAACCGCAAAATGGGCGCTCGAGCTAATGGGTTAGGGCATTGCGTATGCCTCCCGGATAGCCATCAAGTCCCATGTGTTGGTTGATTTCATCGTGGAATGGACCGAGGTCCAAATGCCACCAGCGGTCGTCGATCAAGAGTACTAGACAATGTACTTCAATGGATCGCTTATGAAGAAGGGCGCTAGTGCGGGGCTGGTCTTCGTATTGCCCCTTAGGATACGCATGACGTACATGGTCTATTTTCATTTCCCCTCCTCCAACAATGTAGCCGAGTATGAGGTGCTCATCAATGGCCTACGCGTTGTTGTTGAATTAGGCATCCGATGCCTCGACGTTCGAGGAGATTCCCAGCTGGTCGTTGACCAAGTCATGAAGGAGTCAAGTTGCCATGATGCCAAGATGGCCGTGTACTGTCGAGAAGTCCACCGGTTGGAGGACAAGTTTGATGACCTCAAACTCAACCACATCCCGAGGCGTCTCAACGAGGCAGCTGACATGTTTGCGAAATCTATATCTGACCAAGAGCCGGTGCCAACGGGCGTCTTCACCAACGACTAGCACAAACGCTCAATTTGTTATGAGGAGTTAGAATAGGGCGATGATGGTCCATCCAATCTTGGCCCATGGGCTAAACAACTATCGGCTACATCTGGCTCTGAAGTTATGGAGCTCGAAGAGGATCCAGTGATAGAGCCTGACCCTTTGGTCAATAGGAGAATGCTCTGCCTTGACTACCTCCTCCATGACACACTGCCGACAAACAAGATGCTCGATGGCTCACACATCACACCAAGTCCTTTGTTCTTGTGGAGGGCAAACTCTACAAGCGAGGCCACACCGGGATCCTATAGCGTTGCATCCCCATCGAACAAGGGAAGCATTTGTTGAGCAATATCTACGGTGGGGTCTGTGGTCACCATGCCATGCCTAGAACCTTGGTCAAAAATGCATTCCGATAGGGCTTCTACTGGCCTACCACGATAGCCGATGTCGAGAAAATCATACGCACTTGCGAACGGTGCCAGTACTACACTCGGTAGACTCACCTACTGGCTCAAGCACTCTAGACGATACCCATCATCTGGCCATTCATAGTCTGGGGACTCGATCTAGTTGGACCACTCAAAAAGGCACCCAGGGGCTACACCCACTTGCTTGTCACCATTGACAAGTTTACAAAATGGATAGAAGCTCGGCCGATCTCCACGATAAAATCCAAGCAGGCCATGCTGTTCTTCCTCAACATCGTCTATTGCTTCGGAGTTCTGAACTCCATCATCATAGACAATGGCACACAGTTCACTAGAAAGAAGTTCCTTCAATTTTGCGATGAACATCACATCCGCATCGACTAGGCCTCTGTAGCACACCCCGAACAAACGGGCAGGTGGAATGCACGAATGGCATGGTCCTACAAGGCCTCAAACCTAGGATCTTCAACCAGTTGAACAAATTTGGCGCACACTGGGTCGCTGAACTTCCTTTAGTACTCTAGAGCCTGAGGACAACCCCCAGTCAAGCCACCAGCTACACGCCCTTCTTCATGGTCTATGGTTCTGAGGTAGTCCACCCAACCGACCTCGACTATGGAGCACCAAGGATCAGGACATGTGATGAATAGAGAGCTGAGGCACCCCACGAGGATGCCATGGACTAGCTAGATGAAGTTCATGACATTGCCTTCCTCCACTCGGCCAAGTACCAGCAGATATTGCGATGGTACCATAGCCGATGAGTGCAGGGTCAGGCCTTCAACATCAGGGACCTAGTCCTCTACCTCATCTAGAGCAACAAGGACTACCACAAGCTCTCCCCACCATGGGAGGGACCATACATCATTATGGAGGTACTCTGGCCAGGTGCCTACAAACTGAAAACCATCGATGGTGAGGTCTTCAACAATGCCTAGAACATCGAGGAGCTACGTCGCTTTTACCCCTAATAAATGCACATTTTTTACTTATCAGTTTTGTTATCAAAACTCCCCGATCCTTTGTGACATCTGATCCCAACAAACACCAAGGGGTTGGGCCTTACTCGGGGGCTGATATGAGTACATTTATCCTACAAAAATTCTCTATGCCTGCCCTTGTACGTTGAGTCCTAGGAGCTAGGTTTTCGGGAATAAGCTCTGAGTAAAACAGGGCAGACTGCGAGAAACCTATGCCCCAGCGGCTATGGCGCCTTTGCTCACTGGTGTGATCAGAGCTAGCTCACCCGCACTCCCAGCCTTTATGACCTCAACTATGGGAAGGGTCGGAATACACTAAAACCCATTTTACAAAAAGAGGGAGAAGAGCTAAAAACCGTTTGCTATAACGAAGAGCTCATCCATTTTTTGTGCAAATTCAATGCTTGGCTTATTTACCTAACTAAATTCTTGCGCGGAATGTCCTCATCCTCTATTTCCATAGGGAAATCTTGTCTCAATAGGTAACGCGAGTCGATTGTACGGCTTGACCACTAACGAGAAACGAATAAGGAGCAAGCAGAGTCACGCTCATATCAGGGGGAGGTTTTCCAAACCCACCACACTTACCATCGAGCTAAAACTGGTGCCCAGGTCGATCAGATGGTTCAAGACCGCTGCCAAAAGATAAGCATTCTCACTTGCTTACTTTACATATTAATTTCATTACCAAGCTTCCGACCCTAGCAGTGGCAGAGGGTCGGGAATTGCTTGAGGGTGGGCAAGGGTGTCTATTCGCTAGACATTCTCTTTGCCCGACCCCTTCTTACATTTAAAAACTAGAGACACAGTGTGTGGGCGCAAACTTTGAGTAGGCCTGGTCAGACTGCTAGGACCCTATGCCCTAGTGGCTACGGCATTTTGGTCCACCAGCGCAATCATAGTCCTTGTCTCCGCACTCCAAAACTTAACCTCCACCTTCTCGGGAAGGACTTGGAGGGGCCTACCTATAGAATCTCCATCAAGGAGAGACTGTCAGGTCACCCAAATCGATCGAATAGCTTGGACCACTGCCAAAAGACAGATACAGAGGAATGGGAGTCTCATGTAGTTTACGCCAGACGTCGAACCCAAACCCCGTACGGACATATCTGGTAAAGAGCTCCCAGAACTCGTCACTCATGCCATCGAGGTAACATTATCGACCCCCATTTTTTCTTAAACTATGATCATTTATAGATTTGTTTATTCAATCATCTCGTACATCCAAGCATTGCACATGCGATTGCTGTATCACAATGCTTCACGTCACATCATGAAGTAGTAGTCATCTCATTCAAAATGAACGGCGATCGACCAAGGTTTGAAGGCCAGCCCACGAAGGGCTCGAGGCCGCCTCGTGTCAAACAGAGCTAGGAGAAAAAAACTGAGATGAGCCCCAGTGGCCTTGCCTGACCCCGCTCAGAAGCGGACAGGGACATCTCGCCCTTCTCATTCGATTCTAACCTTGAGCCAAACCCACAGAATCTCCAATCGAGGAGAGGCCAATGGGCCACCCAAGCCTATCGAATGGCTCGGGCATCTACCCGGAGGCAGGTTAAGAAGTAGTGGAATGCCACATGAGGGCTCTATCGACCCTGTCAGCAGATGATGGACCTGGATTCCACTCAAACATGACTGTTAGTGAGCTCACTAAGCGTGACACTCGAGCCATCGAGACAAGTGTCGTTAGCTCTGCCCCTCAAATTGTAGAAACCGAGGATAGGGTGACGCATGAAACACGGCTGACCCCTTTCGAACCCCATGAGGCTCAGGGGCTCAAGCCACCTGATCCGAGATCGAGGGATAGAGGTTCTAAGGCTACCCATGAAGGGCCCAAGGCCACCTCGTGTCAAACAGATCTAGGGGAGAAAACATAGATGAGCCCTAGCGGCCTTCGCCCATCCTACCTAGAAGCGAATAAGGTCATCTCAACCTTCTTGTTTGACCCAAACCTCTAGTCAAGCCCATAGACTCCCCATTGAGGGGGAATCTGTTGGAAGGTGGGTTAAGGAGCAACAGAATGCCCCCTGAGGGCTTTGTCAACATCATTACAAGCAACAAAACTAAATTTTGTTCGAACACACCCGTCAGCAAGCTCGTCGAGCGCGTCACCCGAGCCATCAGGGCAAATGACGTTAACTCAACCCTCCTATTGTGGAAACTATGGACGGGACAACATTCACAAAAAATGAGCCAATCCTTGACCAAATCCCCACCACACGTGGGGGCTCAAGGAAGGTTAGACTTACAAGGAGACCTAATGCATGGTCGTAGAAGATAGCTAAGATCCTAGGGAGAGGGTACGTGCGAATACGAGAGATGTATTCTCCTAAGTTTTGTTGTCCTTCCCTCGATTTTTAGTGACATCTGACCCAGCAGCGGCAAAGGGGTCGGACCTCACTCGGGGGCTGATGAAGGTATAAGTATACCTTTTCTGAAATAGTCGCTGTGTCAAACCTCTTCTTCATGCTAAGCCTAGCGGCAAGGTTTGTGGAAACAAATAATTGGTCATGTCTGGCTAGACTACAAAACACCTACGCCTCAGTGGCTATGGTGTCTTTGCTCACCAGCATGGTCGAAGTTCTCCCCTTACACCTTGGGCCCTATGGTCCTAACAAATGGAAGGGTTAGAATACATGAGCCTTCTCTTTTCGCATACAAAAAGGGAAGGAAACAAATTCAATCAAACAAAACAAAATAACAAAGTTACGAAATTGTTCTTATAATACAAAAGGATCGGCAATTGTCTAGGGTACAATGATGCTTATCTAAGATCACCCAACCTAGTTGACTAACTATCCTCTCCAAGGGAGAACTATCTCTTCAACTTTGTCCACAAGGTTCTGCACGACAGGAGCCACCACCTCTATTTCATCCAGCTCGAAGGCTTCATAGCTAGGCGTTAAGCCAAGGCTCATTGTCTCCAAGTCAATACTATCGGCGTAGTGAGAGCAGGCGATGGTGAAGGCTTGGGTGATCCTAGAGCACAGAGCTTCCCTCTCAAGCTGGCGCACCCGTGCCATGATATCTATGGCACAGGCTACAAGCGAGCTAGTTCCCTCCGACCGTGCCACCTCTAGGTCATCGAAGACCACCCCGACAGCAGCATGTAGGAGGTCATGCTCATCGCTCTCTGCCTAAAGGATCCTCCATGCCTCGGCAAGCTCTGTGACTAGCCCGGCGGAGATGCTCTCAGCCTCTAGCCTCTGGGTCATCGTGGTTCCAAGCTCGGCCTAGAGGGAGCTGACCCTCTACTGTGCCTTGTCATGCTCTCGGACAGCCTGATCGCACTCCCTGTGGGCTGTGCCACACTCCGAGTGGAGTCTCTCCATAGTCTAGTGTAGCTCGTCTTGCTCCTTGTGCAGCTAGGCTATTGCCTTGGTGTCCAGGCTCACCATCTGCTGTAGGGTTGTGAACCTCTCCTTGGCTCCCAGCTTGAGCTCCCACTCCTTCTCCACCTCGACCAAGAGGATGAGGACCCACTAGCGGGCCTCACGGTCCCACTGGAGCAGCTCGTCCTGCTCCTTTTAGACTCTGGCACCCTCCTCCTCATCCTATCACACCCTCGCCAACAAATCCTAGAATGCCTTCTCAGCATCCTCCGTGTCCCGATGGGCCTCGGCCTCTTGTAGCTAGAGACTGGCCACCTCCTCGGCCAGGGGAGTCAGCTCGGCCACCCTCTATTGGGTGACAGCAAGCTAGGTGCTCACATCCCCGTGCAGCCAGGCCTCTTTGGCGAGGCGGTCCCATTTCTCCTTCTGCTCATAGAGGAACCGAGATTTCTCCCGGCTACGAGCAATAAGGGACTGAAAAAAGATCAATGTCAAAACACAAAAATACATGAAGAAAGAAGAAAGTGAGAGGAGAGATTAAGTGAATACTCAGCCGATAGGAATGGCGACATCGTGCAGGATGCCCCTGGCCTGGTTCAGAGCTTCCAGCATGGCCGAAATCCCCTCGTTGAGACTCTCTCGCTCTATGCTCTCAGTAGCATCGTCGAGCGAGAAGAGTATTGACGTTAGGTCTTGTGGATCCATCCATTAGAACATTGGCTCGCCCCGCGTAGGCGAATGGCTGCCCCCGACATCAGGGCCAAGGGTGACTCCCCGCTAGTCCTCTCCACAATTGCCACAGCGCCTGAGGACCCCTTGGCCGTGCCTCCCTCTGACTAGCCCGCATCGGGCGCCATCACTTGGGTCGCCGATGGCACAGATCACGCTACTTCCTCGGGCACCGCCATTGCTACGTTCGATTGCACCTGGCTTGTCACAGTCACTGCCACCTCTGTCTGCGTTGGAGGGGCCTCGATCGGTGGTGTCATGACCACAGCGGTCGGCACTACGAGTGCGAGCGGCAACTCCATCCGCTCCAACGTCGGCAGCGGAATCGCTTTCGTCACCGATTGCTCGGCAACCTCCGAGGGCATTTCCAAAGCCCCGGTGACGTTTATCCCACATAGGGCATGGGCACCACTGCATGTGGTGCCTAACCAGTCAACAAGGCTGTCACGCTGGCCCCGCTCTCACCCGAAGCAAGAGCGACATCGGGCAATGGCTGACATCTCACCTGAATGGCGACACTCTTCTTAGGCGCCAGCGCCAAAGAGTGGCCCCATCTCAGGATGCTGCAAGAAACAAAAAGCATGAGTCACACTAAGAACAAAGAAAAATAGAGAAAAACAGAGAAAACAAAGGAGTCAAATGACTTACATTGGTGCTGTCGGTCGGAGGATATGTTTGGGGGATGAACCCCTAGGTCCTTGCTCCACCTTGTCGGTGCGGGTCGTTTTGAGCCCACCCCCTGCTCCCGGGCAGAGGGGTTGGCCACCCTCGCATCCAAAGGCATGGTGTTAGAGCCATCCCCCTCTGTAGGCACCTTGGGGGTGGCGGTAGATCCGCCCGCCCTGTTGGCTCTTGAGGCACGGTAGCGGGGCCACTCCCCTCCACTGGCACCTTGTAGATGCAAAGGCAAGGAGGCAAAGTACAAAACCCTAGGGATGAACCCTTTGGTTTTATAGGGGTGACGGATGCGAGGAAGGCAACCATCCACCTAGATCTCTACACCTGCCATGATCCATCACAACATCACATCACGGGATTGGCGCACGCAATCCCTGTCCTTTCCTTCAAAAAACCTACCGGACGTTTTGCCTCCTCGAACGGACCAGGACTCATTATGAGTATGAGAAAAACAAATAAAAAACACCTCTACGGCCCGTTTGGGCCTAGGAGTCTGATGATTGGCCCATCAACTAGTCCAACAGCCGCCCCAAACACCCCTACGACAAAGGGTGGAAAGAGATGGGCTCCAAAAATGGCCAACACCTAGGCACACGAGTGCCATGGGTATCTTGGCCCACGATTGAGTCTCAGCCGAGCTGACACTGACTGGATCCCCACAAATGGGATGTTAGGATCCCAATTGAGCTATCCGGCTAAACAACCACTAAATCTCACAACCATACCCGCGAAGGGTCCGACCTCGGTGAAGAAGAAATCGCATCTTCAGGGCACGCCGTGGGCAACAATGGAGGGCCAGGGCTCTTAGAATCCTCTCTTTCGGAAAACCCTCTAAAGCAGTACCTTACTCCTCCATAGGCTCGGGGGCTACACCCACTGGGTGCGCTTGCACGCACCCGCTGGCAAGTCAAAAATCCCGCAGGCAATTCTGCTCGAATCACCTAGGGCGCGGGGGCTACTGTTGGGGACCAATATTAGGGTACCCAAAGAGGAGGAGCTAACAACCGTCGAATGCTGACTCATCCGCACAATCAAGAGCGTGACTACACCACTTACCGGGTCACTCCTCGTCCATCCACTAGGACCATGGGCCCCGCCCCAAGCTGACTCCGCCTCGCCCGACGTCCAAGGGTAGACTCCACCTCGCCCAACGTTCAGGGGCTGGCTCCACCTCGCCTGATGTCTGAGGGCAGGCTCCGTCTCGCCCGATGTCCGGGGGCTGGCTCTACCTCACCCGATGTCTGAGGGCAGACTTCGCCTCGCGCGATGTTTGGGGGCTGGCTCCGCCTCACCCGACGACTGAGGGCAGACTCTGCCTCGCCCGATGTTCGACGGCAGACTTTGCCTTGCCCGACGTTCGAGGGCTGGCTCCACCTCGCTCGACCCCCAAGGGCTGGCTCTGCCTCGCCCGACGTCTGAGGGTAGACTCTGCCTCGCCCGATGTCCGAGGGCTGGCTCCGCCTCACCTGATGTCTGAGGGTAGGCTCCGCCTCGCTCAACCCCCAAGGCTGGCTTCGCCTCGCCTGACGTCTGAGGACAGACTCTGCCTTGCCCGACATCTAGGGGCTGGCTCCGCCTCGTCCGACGTCTGCACGCTCCTCCTTCATAACTATGCGCGTAGATAAGGCAAGACTATCAAGTCAACCGCAATACCAAGGACCATACCCTACACACCTGCAGGAAAGTACCGTCAAGATATGACAAGACTGGCGCTTTAAAGCCCTTCCAGACATGTCAGAGCCTAAACAATGTTGTGGGCGCCAACATTTGTATTACAGTGTTGTGGGCGACGCCATTTGCCCTCAGGCGCGGATCCTGATGGAAAAAATACGACAACCACTACAGTCCAGGAGGAGACTCACATCCTCTACAATGACGGACGTGCGGTCACTACGTCGTCCGCTCCCCATAGGGTTACGGATCAACACCCTGGTCCGTCGCACCGCCTACCGGGGCGGGATGAGATGGGACGTGACCACTTGCTGATCAAGCCAGAGCACGGCATCGTCAGCGAACAGACGCCTAGCATGGAGCTATCCCTAGCACCGTCTATCGTGTTAGCAGGGCTCGCTCAGAGGAAAAGGAAGACCCGGCACCTTCTAAGGACCTTCTTTGGCACTGGTTTTTCTTCTTTCTTTTATCTGTAATCTCTGCTTCCCCTTGGTCTATAAAAAGGAAGGTAGGGCACCCCACTATGGACACGACGCGACTCAACACACAACACATCACACATAGCTGAGCAGCGATCAAGCTCTCTGCACCCATTCGACCTCTCCATCAGAGACTTGGGATTTTTCCCTCTCTCGCCCGTTTGTAACCCCTACTACGAACCTTTCAGTGCTAATAACACGAGCAACAGCCGCAAGCTGGATGTAGGGACATTTTGCCTGAACCAGTATAAACCTTGTGTCTTTTAGCACACCATCCGGGTCCAACGCATAATAATATAAATTTACTCATTTATGTTTACTCGAAACACCGACACTCACCATGTGTGAGGATTTGCCACGGATATATGACACGCGTCTATATGCAAGTATCTAACTCACCGAGAGGGTCGGATATTAGCTCTCGATAGAGGGAGGCTTGAGAAAGGGGAAAGAAACGGAGGATAGGGGAAGACAAAAGTGTAGATCAGAACTATGATTATTTAATCGATTGGTTGAAAATCTACAATTGCTTATCTCCTTTCAGAGCTGTTCTCCAACTTATACTCATCATGTTATACATGTGCGAGGGCGCACACACAAAGCTTACAAGGCTAAGACCATTAGGAGATTGAGATGCGAACGTTTACACCGAGAAGTCCTACGAGGCCCATTGCCCGATGCCTGAACACCAAGTGCTTCTTCACTATTATCTTCAACGTCTCTAGAAGTGATAACACTATAATTTTTCTAAATTTATGCAATAGCATGTTAACCATTCTTCTTAAGTTATGAGTGTTAGATGCTCGTGTATGGATATCTATAGTGGATTCACACGACGTGTCTGTACCCACTCAATTTTCCACCTCCACAACTCTATCTGCTACCCACTCTATGCTAGTACTAGGAGGTGGTTAGCCTTCTCTTCTGATAACACTATAATTTTTCTAAATTTATGCAATAGCATGTTAACCATTCTTCTTAAGTTATGAGTGTTAGATGCTCGTGTATGGATATCTATAGTGGATTCACACAGCGCGTCTGTACCCACTTAATTTTCTACCTCCACAACTCTATCTGCTACCCACTCTATGCTAGTACTAGGAGGTGGTTAGCCTTCTCTTCTCCTGTTTGATCGTGATGTATCGCAACAATGCGGACTAAGGGTTTGTTTAATACAACTTAGCTTCGTTACTAGTGAAGCTAAACGTTTGTTTTTAGGGAAGATAACATAGAAAAATCTGAAGAAGCTAGTATATTTTTAGTTTCAGCTAGCTTTACCTAGAGAAATGTGCATGTGAAAGGATCTGAAAAATAATTTTTCAGAGAAAAGCTATTTTTATCCGAATTCGTTTGGCAGGAGAAGTTGAAAACAACCTTGTAAAGCCGGGGAAAGAAGTCGCAGCAAACACGCATGTCCCCGTATGCATCCACAGATTACACATACGCTTCAATCTCTGGACACGTGCCTCAAGTCTCACCTCACAGTCGCAGGACAGACACGCCCCAAATGCCCAGAACAGCGTTCCAACTTCCAAACGCCCAACGGCTCCAGCCCGCCAGGCACGCGCGCCCCACGTGAGGCGCGAGATCCATGCAACGGTTCGTGTCACACCACGCCAAAGCCCGCACCGCGGACGGGCCTCACCCGGACCCACACCGCAGAGACTGAAGCTGGCACGCATAAACTGTGGGGTTGCTCTCGTTCTCTCCGCCGTCCCACTCGTCACTCTCCCTCGTCTGTCGTCTCCCTCCGAGAACAGGGGAAGGCGCCGGCGATAGGCGGGGGCAGCGCGCTACCCACATTCACCCCCTCTGATTTCTTGGGAATCGCGGGTAGGTCCCCTCCCCGGGGCGGCGTGGAACGGTTGAGAGGACCCCCTCGGATCGCAGGAGATGCTGCCCTACGCGACGGCGGCGGAGGCGGAGGCGGCGCTGGGCCGGGCCATGACGCCCGCCGAGGCGCTGTGGTTCCGCTACACCGCGGGGGTGTCCGACTACCACCTCTACTGCTGCAACATTCTCTTCCTCTTCGTCGTCTTCACGGTGGCCCCGCTCCCCGTCGCGCTCCTCGAGCTCCGGACCCCGGACGCGGTCTCGCCGTACAAGCTGCAGCCGCGGGTGCGGCTCTCCAGGGCCGAGTTCGTCCGCTGCTACAAGGACGTCCTCCGCATCTTCTTCCTCGTCATCGGCCCGCTCCAGCTCGTCTCCTTCCCGATGGTCAAGGTCGGTCGGTTCCCTTCCATCCTTCTGTGCTCTCGGTCGGTGATTCCGCGCAATGCGCCTGGTTAGTTCTTGAGATTACGGCCTCTTGGGGGCGGATTCAGTACAAGAGGTCGCGTTTCCATACTGTTCTTGTGCTCTTCTTAGACAAGAAAGAATTCCAATTCATTTCTCTGCATGTTTTCCTCCCCTTTGAGTGAGAGCTTCCTGATCTGGGTTCTGCACCGAGAACCCTTCTTAGATGCCCCCTATCTAGAAGATTCCCCTGAGTTCGCCTAGTCTTTGAAAGCAGAAGAAATTTCCTTCCCTGCATTTCTTTCATCGTGCTAAAATTGTATTCTCATATACAAAACTATTGACTTTTCTTTTAATCAAATCAGTTGGTGGGAATTCACACGAAGTTGCCTTTGCCGTCCCTGGCGGAGATGGCAGCACAGCTGCTGGTGTACTTCCTTGTTGAGGACTACCTCAATTACTGGATCCACAGGCTTCTCCACGGGGAGTGGGGGTACCAGAAGATCCACCGCGTCCACCATGAGTTCACCGCGCCAATCGGATTTGCAGCTCCATATGCACACTGGGCTGAGGTGCTGATACTCGGCATCCCCTCCTTCATCGGGCCAGCCATTGCTCCAGGCCACATGATCACATTCTGGCTCTGGATTATACTCCGTCAGGTGGAGGCTATCGAGACGCATAGTGGGTAAGGACTTTCTCGTCTTTCCCATCTATGGAGCACTTTATGGTTTATGCACAACAATTGAATTCATTTAACATGCTTTTGTAATTATTTTAGATTATTGTGCAACATTGTATTGCTTTTGCGTGGGTTAGTCTTTGTTGCTAGTGACGGATGTAGTTTATGGGTGGAGTTCCTGGGTTACTGTGGTGTGCACAGCACTGACAATGACCTGAGTGAATGGAGTTTCTCGCCAGGAGTTTTTCATTGATTGGAAGCTGATTTGAACTGATGTTGTTATCTGCATAACTGATAGAATTGCCTGAGAGTTCTTAGCCAGCTGTTTACAGTTGAAGGTTTTTTAGTCGATACTTCTTTGGGGTATTCCCTGGTAATGAAGAAAGTATACAGCATGGATTAGCATTGGCTGCTGCTCTGTGGTAATAGGAACAAAAATACACTTACCAATTTTGAAGCTGTAGTTGAAATTTTCCAAATTACAATGTTGCTGCACATTCTTGACTATGGTGGCTAACCTAGTCTTGCCACGCTTTTCTGGCAAGAAAAAAAATCACCTAAGCTTAGGCATAGTTAGGCAAGAAACCTGAGTAGATGTGGGTGAGGATGCTAAGAAGTTAGTCAGCCTAAATTGTGGAGGAATAAAACACTGCCTACTAACTGTGGATGCCTAAGGTTAGGCATGGCAGATTTGAATTAAACTTTTGTTACCTGCAGTTTCACTCTACTAACAAAATGGATACGGCCTATCAATCCTTAAAGGAATGTTTGAAATGATTCTACTACAAAGCTTTGCAAAATCTAAATAACAACGTTTATGCTCGCTATGAAGTATGAATGGAATTAACTCCTGCAGGAAGAGAAAAGTGTAATATGCTTACTTGCAGCTTGAAAAATTCAGGATTTACTGATTCAATACTTTGCTGCAGTTGCACTTGTATTACTCACTATCTAAGTGGGTCATGTTGGAGCAATTATCCTTCTTGATTTATATCTTAGTGGATAGGAAGTTATTTTTTTGTTATCTTGGATGTTTCTACTCACAGGCAATATTGTCTCAAGTCTCAACTTATGCCATTAGCTGGAGTACTATGACCTTTCAACACACAGTATTTATGTTTTTCTTTTTGATAAAAAGGGCACACTATTTACTCTTCATATTGTCATGTTGTATTGGTACATTTCTTGTCCCTATTTTTAGGTGGACATGATAAAAAAATCCTAGTTTCACTATATATGGTTGAAGTTAACTACCATGCCACCAGAATGACCTGTTGTCCCGTTGGCTTGTGCTATGATTGGACCGAGGTCTACCGATACTACCATACATATCACATTGGTCTTTTTTGTTTGCCCAACCTTTCTATACGATTGAAGTTAACTACCATGTCACAGTGTCACCAGAATTACTTGTTGGGGGACTGAAATTCTACTGATATCACGCATATCACATTGGTTCTTTTTGTTTGCCCAACCTTTTGATACAATCCAGTTATGCTTTGTTTAATATTATACATTTCACCATCCCAGCTAGGACTTACCTTAGTTTGTCCTGTTCTGTGCTAGGTACTGCTTGTTATATTTCGCTGTGATCAATGAAACTGTCCATGATAACTACTTTTTTTTGTGCAGCTTCTATAAGGGGAAAACATAACTTGTTTTGTTGTTTTGCAGCTTTGATTTCCCATTCACCCCGACAAAGTATATTCCATTCTATGGAGGAGCAGAATACCATGACTATCATCATTATGTAGGAGGCCAGAGCCAAAGCAATTTTGCTTCTGTTTTCACTTACTGTGATTACTTATATGGGACTGATAGAGTAAGTTTCTCCTTTACACACAGTTTGAAAGGTGGTACTAAGAAGTGATGGAATATCAGATTTCTAATCTTGAGTTCTTTGTGTTTTTCAGGGCTACAGATTCCACAAAGCATACCTAGCGAAGGTATTTTTCTACTGTTGACTGTGTTTTCAAACAATTTTCCATTCTAGCTTTAGAAATAACAAGGAGTTCCCAGATGTTCCCAATGTTAGTTATTGAGTTGATCAAGTAGCTGATTTTTTATTTGTCCTCCCCTCGATGCAGCTGAAGGATCTGGGGCAAAATGATGGCGAAAAAGGAGATGGCAACGGACTCAGCTATGTGAAATTGGATTAGATTGCAAGATACAGTGCATCTCGAGTGTTTCTATGACCATCCACTTCACTGTGGCATTTCGAAATGGGAGATATACTGAGTTGGGCTGGTCACGTGTGTTCTGATTTCGCTTTCAGCTGTTCTGCCTTCTTTTTCCTAGTGTGTGAAATTCTATGGAACTTGTATGTTGACGAATAACACAACTCTCAGAGTAGCCGTTCATCGAGTTTGCTCCATACTTTGATTAAATTAGATCAATTGCTGTATAGTTTTTAAGTGTACCATTCTATTGTTTTTAAGTTTTTAACTAGGTACTCAAACACCAACTTTTACCGGACCACGACAAGTAAAAAAATTACAAGGTAAAGAAACTTTCATTCATCTTTTCAGAAACTCGAAATTTACAATTACCAGGGTGCACCGGGATATGTTTTACAACTCTCGCATTGTTGGCCTGTTGTTTAGGCCACTCTGGCACTCTCCCATGTTGGCCTGATTGTTGTTTATTAGGTAACTCTCCCATTGTTGTTTACAAAACATTGCAACACAGACTCCCTTGCTTGACAATAACTTGCCTGATTGTTGTTTAGGCAACACGTAATTTTGCCATTGTTTGATTAAAAAACTATAAATTATCTCTTATATATTGCTCTTTTAATTATACTAGTTAGTTGTTTAAAATTGTTGCTTAAAAATTCGAGCACCCAAAATATAGCAACTCCCATAATTTGCACAGGGAGCTCCGGCACATCGAAAGGCGAAGTCACAAGAATCGTTTTTTCCACGGGCGCAACCAGTAGCACATGTTCTGATGTTCCAGTTCGAATAATATTAAAAACTCACAGGATGAATTTGAGTTCATAAGGGCAGATATCCCCGTCTTCAAACATTACCATCAACAGAACATCGGAGTCAAGTAGCAAATCCAGAATTACAAATACTGCTGGCGAGTTATGAATCTGAAATATCTATAATCCATTAAGGTTTAGAAATGCATAAAGCAAACAAAAATAAGTGTTCTTGACACACTGGGCTGAAAATAGCTGTCATCTGAACAGCCCTTAGACGTCCTTCAGAAACGGCGAGGGGGGAACCGGTCCATGAGACTCACAGAGGGGCACTCATAAGCCATGTGGCCACGGCCGCCACAGTTGTGACAGATCATGAAGGCACCAGCCATGCAGTCACGACTCATATGGCCAATCTGGTTGCAGGCCCGGCAGATCACGTCACTAAAGCCACCACGGAAGGGAACGCCAACACCACGGAAGGGAGTGCCAACACCGCGGAAGGGAGGAGGCCCACCCCTCTCACCCAATGTATCAGACTTGGGGCACTGACGGGCCAGATGGCCAGCAACATTGCACAGGTTGCAAACAGGATCATTGGTGCAGTTACGGGCAATATGGCCACTCTGCCGGCAATTGTTGCAGGCCTTCTCATTGGTACATTCCTCACGAAAATGCCCTGGTTTGTAGCAGTTGCTGCAAAGGATCACTTCTCCTGGCGGCACTGGTGGAGCAGTGCAGTCTTTTGCAATATGGCCGGACTTCCCACAGTTACGGCATATCCCTTCATTTGGGCAATTGTTAGCCATGTGGCCAGGCTCTTTGCAGTTCCAGCAAATACCTTTGGAAGAACATTCAGCTGCAATGTGCCTGCAACATTAAAACGAATTTAAGTATGAAAAAACGATATCAGCTCAAGAGATAAACATAGCCATAGTGCAGCCTTCCTAATCACATGGAACTACGACGCCTTACAGTTATGCTTCAAGGCCTTTGTAATTATTAATCAACTAAAATATCATAAGAATCAAATCAAATCCTTAATCAGGTCCTATGCAATAAGAGGCTAAAACAATAAAGCCTTGCTTGCATATATGGATTAAACTTCACTAGACAAATGATGCTAGAAGTGACATTCAGGATGACATGAACATTCAAAACAATAACATAAGCTAGAACATGGAGTTTGTGCTCCTAGGGAGACACGAACCCCATGTCCACACTACTGAGGATGCATAAAATGCCCAATAATGGTTAAACATAGCTTCACCGCAAATCATGAAAGAATTCAAAAGAGCACCAATTGAGATGGTTTTGATATAGCATGGGCACAGAGTTATAATTCTACGTAAGGTATCGCTAGAATGGTTGTGCTACAATGATTAAAAGTATGGTAGGCATTGCAAGCAAAGTGCACTTGCATGATTAAAATATTAAAACTAATAACATATAAGAGCATGAATCTGTGCAAGCAGAATACCACAAAGTTATTACCCAGGAAGCCCGCAGGTATGGCAGACAGCCACGCTAGGACACTCTCTAGCAAAATGCCCAGGACGCTTACAATTGTTACACAAATCATTACGAAACCTGCACAAGTGGTAAGGCAAATAACTAAAGGATACATAACCTTCCCAAATGTCTGAATAATAATATATTACAGTTCCATTCGCATAAATTGTTTAGTAATTTCACCATTCTTGTCATGACCCATGTCTAGTTACAATTCCACACAGAGGCTTTCTCCTAAAACCATGCCACAACATGAATTCATCCAAAAAATTTCAATCCCAAATCACTTTACCATACTATATTACATTGTTTTACTAGAGTTTCAGATAAATTATTGCTATCATTAACCAATATCAAGTGCCCTTATTTATGCTACATACATGAACAAGTGATTACAATGGGATAAATATAGGAAAAAGTTACATTTAAATCAAATAAACAATTATGGTTATTCTACCACCCACGAACTTAAACCTTGTGCATGACCCCATTCAAATAACATTTAGCCAAATATATACATTATAACGAGAGGAGGCGATGTTTGGAAGAACAATGCCAAACACTCGTCCTGTTTGACTTAGATTAGCTCAAACCTGCTTGGACCATGGCGGCTGTCCCTCCGATATGGTGCGTCACGGTATGAGGTGCGTTCGGTACGCATCCTGCGATCCTTCGGCGGCGGGCTGTGGCTGCTCATCACCAAATCTTCCCTCTAAACTCCAAGTTCCAACCAAACTGCAACACCATGCTACAAAATCACCACCTTCGATACTCCAACAAACACCACAAACCTCTAATCTTCTTTCTGTCCACAGCAAAACACCAAAACCAGACTAAAATCGAATCCTATGTGGCTTTGTCCCACCCACCAACCTTCACTATGAGCATGCTCAAGTTCCCACGGCAGGTCACAAGGGTGGACCCTGTAAGGCCTCGTTTGGAAGCCTATGGAACAATGTGGTTCGGGGGCAGATCCACATCATGTGGGGTGTGAAACCCATGCCGGGGAGGAAACTGTGTCATGGGCTAAAAGAGCATTTGGCAACGACGTGGGTTGGATTTGTTCTAGTCCAATCCACTTCTCCTTTCCACCTCTTCCCTCTCCCTCTCCTCCCTCTGTGCTAGGGTTTTACATGGTGAATCGCTTGCTCCTGTCATAGATACATGGAGAATGCACAAGGCCGCACTGGGATGCCATGTGGCTCATATGCTTCCAGCTTCCAGCCCGAACGAGCATGATGTTTGGGGCACCTCCAGCCAGGAGAGGCAAAAACCAGCCTCGTCCTAGTGCCTCTTTACAATCCTCAGTACTATTTTCGTTGGGGACAGATTACTAGATTTTTTGGGTCAATTTTGTACTGTTCCCGTCATCGTGATAAATTGGTTCTCTGATAGTATTAGAAAACTTTTTTTTTCCAAACCATAAAAATGTTTTGCCATTTCAGCAATAGAACTTTCAGAAGATAGAGAAACCAATGCCAGTGGATTAAAATGGCTCAGTTTTTGGTCCTCCAAGCTTCTAATACAGTAGTACTGGTAAATATTAAGTGTAGTACTGATTAGTATCACTAGTTGGTTTCATGCTGTGCTAGTATATTATTTTCTAAATGTATGGTGATCAGATTATTTTGAGGTTTTTCTCTTTGATATTCAGTCCATTTTATTTGGATTAAATATCCTAGTGGCTAGTGCTAAAATGATACTTTCACAGAGTTTTTGTAATTTAGTAATTCTCAATTTTAGCTGAAATTTTCTGTGGACAGTATGCTGGAAGAACTTAACACAGAGCTATTTATGCATATATGTTCAGTGGTCAAGCAAAACCTTGTTTTTCACTTTTCCGAGTACAAGCAAAAAGCATGTTTTTGTCCAGCACTCTTTTGTTATGTACTGATATAACACCAATTTATTTTTCTTTTAGAGGAGCACTGATTTAATTTTGCTTAGGCCCCAAAACGAAATCTTCTTGAAATCATTTATTGTTAGTATCTCAATAGAGGCGTCTCTTTGCAAAATGCAAATCGTGAAGTTTTCAGTCATCATTTTTTTTACTAAACAAATGCTTTATTTATCTTTGTTTTTGCAGTTCAGAGTTCCTTAGCCACTGTGACCACTTTTTATTGATTCATTTGTGCTCTCAGTCTCTCAGAGTGCATAAACTGCCGCTTCATAGCCCACCTCTCAGCTTCGGCAATGTCAGTCTTAGTTGACAGATTATTTGAGTTGCTGTTGTTGCCTATTTCTACTTTTATAATTATTCTTCTAAGAAAGTAAGTTTGGTATATTGACCAAGTTGCTTTGTGTTGGGCCTAACTAGACACAATGTCTAGTGTATTACTGAGTCAAAGTTGTCTCTTTTTACGTGATACTCGTTTAGTATCTTATTATGCAAGGGGTAAATGTTACGATTTTTTTCTCCATAATAAATCATGATACTGTATCTTGTTTACTACACTGATTTTATCATGTACACAGCCAAATGGTCTAAAACTTGCCTGAGCCATGAGCCAAATACTGAGATACATGCAAATCCATATCAATCGAAACCTATCCCAAACTAGCAATCAAACAAAATGGATTAGGTCCGACCAGGCAAGAAGGCGATTGAGTGATGGGAGAGGGATCACCCAATCCCCCTCTGGATTGATTCTCCTGTGGATTGTATTGTACCCCGAACTTGCAAATGAAGCCTAAAGGGACAGGTACGCATGATAATTTTTGCAAAAAGTTCGAAGTTTGCAAGCATCGAATAGACAAATAGATTTAAGTTAGGGTTTGGGTGCTCCGTTTCACACAGCAGCAGGGAGGGAACAGAAGGGTAGGAATACCTGGTGGGTGCTCGTCGCCGGCGAAGAGACTAACGAAGACGAAGCCCTCGGGACCTGGCGTAGGGCGTCGGCGGTAACCCACCCAGTCGTCGCAGCGAGCGAGCAAGAGGGGGGGGGGGGGGGGGGGGGGGGGGGGGGAAGAGAGAGAGAGCACGAGGGGGGACAGGGTGAACGGATGCGGGACGGGCATGCGGCGGACGGCGGTAGCCCAGCCCAGGGGGAGCGCACCGCAGGGGCCTTGTCCTGGGCCGATTTTCTCGGGGTTTTTTTTGGCAATTTATCTTTTCTTATTTCTTATCTCTTTTTAATGCTTTCCCATTTTTTGCATGATCTACTTTTTATTTTCTACTCTTCTTGATTTTGTGTTTATTATCTTCGTAGGACACTGCCAAATGTGCCAATGTCCAGTGATACATTGGTTTAAATAAAAGAAACAACAATGATATTTATTAGTGCATTGTAAATAAGCAAATGGAACATTTTTTATATTTATTAAGTATCAAATATAGAAACCCTTTTCAATTGAAGTATGATATAACACTTTTCTCCATAACTAGAAATGATTTTTTTCTTGATAATTTCAAGTGAACGAGAAATAATTTTGTGCTAAATATGGAGCGCTGGTTCCCATGAAACAAGAATATTGTCGTGGTAATTACCACATAGACTTTTTTGAGTGGTTACTTTAGAATATGAATGATTATTGACCCCATTTAACTTGAGCTTGATTCATCCACTTGGCTTCTTGACACTATCTTATATCTTCATATGTGAGCCAAGTCTTTGAATACTTCAAACCAACTCTTCACACATTCGGATGGACGTAGAATGTTTACATCTTTTGTTTCTTGGTTTGAAGTATGCAAAGGAAGCTAATCTTGCTTGTTGTCGAAGTATGAATTGATACCAACCACATTTGTATTTTGTCTTTCCACCAAGGACTGCGCTTTTTACAATCTAATAATTAATCATATTAATAATATTAATTGGAAAGCAACTTCTCACTTTATTGTAGTCAAAAAACACTTCAAAGAATGGTTAATTAGTCTCAAGACATAAGATAGGCTCCCCCTCAATATGTGCATCCAGATACTTGAATTAATTGTAACATGCACTAGTTCTTAAAAGTACATGAAAAGTAATTATGCCAAAAGTTACTTACAACTATGAGACCATGTAGATTTCCATAAGCTCGTGAGGGTACCTACAATACAAGTATTTGTCATCAGGAGAGTCGATCAAAAGTGTCAAAACAACTAGATATCAAGCTCCTCAACTAAAGTCATCTCTCCCTTGGTTAAGTGAAGATAGTGATATCAAATTCAAGGATATGAATAATCCCAAAAAAATTGAAGTGTGCTTGACATATTTGAGTTTATACTTGTTATGGTTATTTGATATACATTTATTTCCTGAAAGAACAGTGAGAAAAGAAGTTGCAATCACCATCCGTGTGTGCATTGAATCTACCGTATAACGAATAAAAGGTATAATGAATTACCTCGACACCTTTAGAGATGAAGGGTTTGCTTTTCATGTGTGATCACTGCCAAAGATATTCTGCATCAGCTAAGTAAGCTTTTGAAATTTGTTACTTTTTTTGTTATCGTTGATATGTCAAGCAGTGTATTAAGGAGTAGATTTAAAGAACTCAAATCTCAAAAATATATATTTGGGTTTTTAATGAGCTCAACAATGTTAAGGTAGTTGAATGCTACTAAGCTGAAGACCGTTGATTAAATTTGCAGAAACTCTATCTAGATGATTCATTTGATGTTGAGGTAAATGATCTAACTCCCGAGTTGAGTGTTATATATTTTACTTTGCTAGAAAAATAAATATATGCTATACATTTCTTTATGCCTATCAGCTTATGTGTAAGCTCTAGTTTGGTTTTGGTGAATTGATAAAACCCTAAGTGCTAACCTAGTTTATCAAGTGATCATGAGATAGGTAGCACATTCCAAGTGATGAAGCAAATGAAGACCATGACATGATGATGGTGATACCACGGTGATGATCAAGCGCTTGGACTTGAAAAGAAGAAAAAGAAAAATAAAAGGCTCAAGGCAAAGGTATAAATGGTAGGAGCCATTTTGTTTTGGTGATCGAGACACTTAGTGAGTGTGATCACATTTAGGATCGATAGCCGTACTATTAAGAGGGATGAAACTCGTATCGAAATGCGGTTTATCAAAGTGTCACTAGATGCTCTAACTTATTGCATATGCATTTATGATCTAGTGGAGTGCTAACACCCTTGAAAATATTTATGAAAATATGCTAACACATGTGCATAAGGTGATACACTTGGTGGTTGACACATTTGAGCAAGGGTTAGAAATTTCATTGGTGGAGTGTCTACCCGTAGAGTGCGGACAGTCCGACGGTGCCACCGGCGCCCTAGACAGAAAAGACGGAGGTCACTGTAAGTGACCGGATGCTGGTCTCGGTTGGACCGGTGCGTCTGGTCAGTGGTAGCAGAGGACGCACAGCGTTGGTCTCTAACCGGACGCTAGGTCACTTAGTGATAGGACGCTGACAGGGTGCGTCCGGTCCTGCTGACGTGTGAAAGCTCTAGTTTGGTTTTGGTGAATTGATGAAACCCTAAGTGCTAACCTAGTTTATCAAGTGATCATGACATAGGTAGCACACTTCAAGTAGAAGAAGCTAATGAAGATCATAACATGACAATGGTGATAGCATGGAGATGATCAAGGGCTTAAACTTGAAGAGAAGAAAGAGAAAAACAAAAAGCTCAAGGCAAAGGTATAACTTGTAGGAGCTATTTTATTTTGGTGATCAAGACACTTAGAGAGTGTGATCACATTTAGGTTTGATAGCCGTGCTATTAAGAGGGGTGAAACTCGTATCGGAATACGGTTATCAAAGTGCCACTAGATGCTCTAACTCATTGCATATATATTTAGGATCTAGTGGAGTGCTAACACCCTTGATAATATTAGTGAAAATATGCTACCACATGGCGCTTTCGGGAAAATGAAATGTCTATTTTCTATTGCGCCGGATGCAAAATTCTTGGTGGTTGGCACACTTGAGCAAGGGTGAAGAAGTTAGAGTTGAAATGGAGTTGATCGAAATGATGCTGGCGTCGGTCTACTGACCGGACGCTGGGTCACTCAGCGACCGGACACTGAAAGGCTACGTCCGGTCGAGCTGTCAGACAGCACAGTGGCTAGGGTTGACCACCGGACGCTGGCTGTGTCCGGTCGAGGTGGACCGGACGCGTCCGGTCGAGGAAAACTAGGTTTCGACCCTTACTGTACTCGACCGGACGCTGAGGTTCCAGTGTCTGGTCAGTTTTAATCGGACGCGTCCGGTCAAGGTCGGTACCTTACTGGAAATGACCAAACGCTGGGGGTTCAGCGTCCGGTCAGTTGAAGGTGCTGCGTCCGGTCAGCGTCATAGCCGTTGGAATCTAACGAACAGCGTTTGAAGGCGATGACATGTGGCGTCCATCTGTGGACTGGACGCTGAGCCCAGAGTTCGATCAAGTGGACCAGAGCGTCCGATCAGAGCGCAGAGTACCCAGTGAAGGGGTACAACGGCTCTATTTCATGGGGGCTTCTATTTAAGCCCCATGGCCGGCTGTGGCTCACATCTTTGGCCATTTTCATTGACATAGCAATCTTGTGAGCTAAGCCAAAACCCTCCCACTCATCTACATCATTGATTCATCATCATAGTGAGATTGGGAGTGATCCAAGTGCATTGCTTGAGTGATTGCATCTAGAGGCACTTAGTGATCATGTTTCACTGTGGATTTCGCTTGTTACTCTTGGTGGTTGCCGCCACCTAGACGGCTTGGAGCAGCGAGGATCATCGAGCGGAGGTGGTGATTGTCTTTGGCTCCGATCGTGGTGATTGTGAGGGGTTCTTGACCTTTCCCCGGTGGAGCACCAAAAGATACTCTAGTAGATTGCTCGTGGCTTGTGTGATCCTCATCTTGTGTTGGTTGTGCGGCACCCTATTGAGGGTTTGGCGTGTGAAGCCAATTAGCGCGTGAACCTCCAAGTGAGTGAATCGTCACAACGAGGACTAGCTTACCGGCAAGCAAGTGAACCTCGGTAAAAAATCATTGTGTTCATCATTGATTCCGAGGTGATTGGTCATCATTGTTATTCATCTTCGTGATTGATTGGTTCATTCATCTACACGGCGGTATAACCCTCTTGATCACTCTCTTTACTTTACCGCAAACTAGTTGACAAGCTCTTTAGTGTAGCTAGTTGTGAGAGCTTGCATGCTTGGATGGTGTGGCTCTTTAGTTAGCCTTTGAGAGCACACTAACTTAAGGTAGTGTCATTGCTCTTGTGTGAATTGACACTATCTAAACTAGAATTGTGGTAGGTGGATTGCATTTTTGAGTAGGCTAGCGCAATACTCGCTTCACCTCATAATTGTCTAACCATTTAGTTAAGTGTTGTTGTAGAAATTTTTATTAGGCTATTCACCCCCCCCCTCTAGCCATTAGGACCTTTCAATGTGGCAACGCACAGGAGAGTCACCGTGTGACCGGACGCTGGGTGTGTCCGGTCGAGCATGACCAGACACGTCCGGTTGTGAAAAATCGTTTCTGGATGCTTACTGGTAAAAAATTATTGTGTTCATCATTTGATTCCGAGGTGATTGATCTTCATTGGTATTCATTCTTGTGATTGATTGGCTCCTTCCTCGACACGACGGTATAAACAAATTGCTCACTCTCTTTACTTTACCGCAAACTAGTTGTCAAGCTCTTTAGTGTAGCTAGTTGTGAGAGCTTGTTAGTTTGGTTAGTGTGGCTCTTTAGTTAGCCTTTGAGAGCACATTAACTTAGTGTAGTGTCATAGCTTTTGTGTGGATAGAAACTATACAGACTAGAATTGTGGTAGGTGACTTGCTATTTTAGTAGGCTAGCGCAACACTTGCTTCGCCTCATAATTTTCTAACCGGTTTGTTAAGTGTTGTTGTAGAAATTTTTAATAGGCTATTTATCCCCCCTCTAGCCAGTAGGACCTTTCAAGTGGTATCAGAGCTGAGGTCACCGTGATTTGAGGCTTAACAACCTTTGGTGTAAAAATGGCTCAAATCAACAATACCAAGAAGCCACCCCAATTTGATGGGTCGAATTATCCCTATTGGAAAGCTAAGATGACAACTTATATTAAGTCAATCAATAGGAAGGTCTAGAAGGTGGTAGAAACAAAGATTGAGATTGAAGATGAAGAGGCTCCCACCACCGTCGAAGAAATACTACTTCAAAATAATGACATTGCTCTTAGTGCCATCCATGATGCTTTGGATGAGAGAACATTTGAGCAAATCAAGAACATTGAGAGAGCTCATGAGGCATGAAAGAAGTTGGAAGAATCATTTGAGGGTACTCAAGCCGTGTGATGAATTGATGAGTTGTGTGATGAATTGATGAGTTTAAGAACACTAGAATTGATGAGTTGTGTGATGAATTTAGAATTAGACATTAATTCTCAGCCAAGTACACTCCATAATCAAATGGCCTTATTGAGAGAAAAAAATAGAACACTCATTGATATGGCAAGGTCTATGCTTAGTGAGTATAATGTTAGTCAATCTTTTTAGGGTGAAGCTATCGATACGGCTTGCTATTGTAGCAACCGCCTCTATTGTCACCCATTGAAAGAGAAGACACTATATGAGCTCTTGAATGGTAGAAAGCCCAACATTGTATATTTTTAGGTCTTTGGTTGCAAATGCTATATCTTGAAGAAAGCCACTAGGTTGGGCAAGTTTGACAAGAAATGTGATGAAGGATTCCTACTTAGTTATTCCACTACAAGCAAAGCATATAGAGTTTGGAATTTGGATAGTGTCACTCTTAAGGAAGTTCATGATGTTGAATTTGATGAAACCAAGGGTTCACAAGAAGAGAATGATAACTTAGAAGATGTTAGAGGCATTCAACTTTTAAATGCTATGAAGAACATGGATATTGGTGAATTGAGGCCTAAGCAAATGAATGATGATGAAGATAATCAAGTGCAAGTTCTCTCTAACTCAAATGTGCAAGATGATACAACTCAAGCAAGCTCTCATGATAATAAACAAGATCAAGTGGCTAGTACATCATCTTAACCTAATGATCAAGCAAGTGCAAGCAATCAAGTTCCAATCCTTCAAACCGACCAATGTTGCAAGGGATCATCCATTGGACATTATCATTGGTGATATTTCTAGAGGTGTACAAACTAGATTAAGATTGGCTTCATTTTGTGAGCATTTCTCATTTGTGTCATCTATTGAACCAAAGAAGATAGATGAAGCATTGAAGGATGTTGATTGGATGAATGCTATGCATGAAGAATTAAATAATTTCATAAGAAATCAAGTATGGAAATTAGTGGAAAGACCAAAGGGACACAATGTGATTGGAACCAAATGGGTCTTTAGAAACAAGCAAGATCAAGATAGGATAGTAGTAAAGAACAAAGAAAGATTGGTAGCACAAGGCTATACACAAGTTGAAGGTCTTGACTTGGAGAAACATATGCCCCAGTTGCTAGATTGGAAGCAATTAGAATCTTGCTAGTCTATGCTTATGGCCACAATATCAAGCTCTATTAAATAGATGTAAAGAGTGAATTTCTCAATGGTTATATCAATGAAGAAGTTTATGTTGAGCAACCTCCTGGTTTTAAAGATGACAAAAAGCCCGGCCATGTGTACAAGTTGAAGAAGGTATTGATGGCTTGAAGCAAGCACCTAGAGCATGGTATAAGAGATTGAGGGACTTCCTACTCTCTAAAGGGTTCATGATGGGCAAGGTTGACACCACTCTTTTCATCAAGAAGATTAGAAAAGATTTATTTGTGTTGTAAATCTATATTGATGACATTATATTTGGATCAACAAATCAAGACTTTTGTGATGAGTTTGGAAAGATGATGGCTAATGAGTTTGAGATGTCCATGATTGGAGAGTTAAGTTACTTCCTTGATCTTCAAATCAAGCAATTGAAGAATAGTACATTTGTGAGTCAAGACAAGTATATCAAGGACATGATCAAGAAGTTTAGCATGAGTGATAGCAAGGCCATTAGCACACCAATGAGAACCAATGGCAACTTGGATAGTGATGCAAGTGAAAATATGGTGGATCAAAAATTGTATCGATCTATGATTGGAAGCCTACTCTATGTGACCGCATCAAGGTCAGATGTCATATTTAGTGTACGCCTGTGTGCAAGATTTCAAGCCTCACCAAGAGAAAGTTATTAGAAGGCTACAAAGAGAATATTGAGGTACTTGAAGCATACACCAAATGTTAGTTTGTGGTATCCCAAAGGAGCAAAGTTTGAGCTAGTTGGTTACTCCAACTCGGATTATGCGGGATGCAAGGTTGAAAGAAAGAGCACCTCAGGCATATGTCAATTGTTAGGAAGATCACTTGTTTCATGGTCATCAAAGAAGTAAAATAGTGTTGCATTATCAACCGCCGAAGCTGAATATATATCTACCGGTAGTTGTTGTGCACAAATACTTTGGATAAAGGCCACTTTGAGTGACTTCGAAATTAAGTTCAAGAAAGTGCCATTGCTATGTGACAATAAGAGTGTAATCAAGTTGACCAACAATCTGATTCAACATGTAAGAACAAAGCACATTGATGCCCGCCACCATTTCATAAGAGATCACTAACAAAAAGTGAACATTTGCATTAAGAGTGTAGGCATCGAAGATCAACTTGTCGATATATTCACCAAGCCATTGGATGAGAAAAGGTTTTGCAACCTAAGAAATGAGTTGAACATATTGGATTTCTCAAATATGTGTTGATGCACCCCCCCACTAATATGACATGCCTCTCCATCGAGCAATCCAAGGTAAAAGTTGATTGGCATGGCATACATCCTTGCTAAGGACATGATTAGTGCCTCTAGTCATCTCTCAATTTTAATAGGCTAATTCATGAAAATCAAATGAATTTGATGTTTGTATGGTACCACTATTGCTTCTATACTTGACTTGATCTAGTGGTAGCATATGACATGTTTATGGGCTTGTAAATCTAGTGTTTAATCTAGAAAATGAGCTCTAAGTGTTTAACTCAACATGGTACAACATAACCCTTATTTGGAGGTGTGAAGAAGCTTGTCCTTGGATTAAACCGAGTTAAATGTCTTTGGCAAGTATTCTAGATTGAACCAAATTTGGGAAAATGATCCTCACCCAATTTATTGACATTGATAATCTCAACCTATCTACTTTTTGAACCTTTGTGGTCATTGATGACAAAGGGGGAGAAAAACAAAGATATTAGTACATGGGGAGAAAAAACAAAGATATTAGTATACTAAGATTATGAAAAGACAACAAAGGGGGAGAACTTGACATAGGGGGAGAGATATGACAAAGGAAAAGGATCAATTAACGAGCACACAAGTAGGGGGGCAAGCTCATGAACTTGTATGGTGTATTTGAATGTGCATTTCATATGTTTGCTTGTATGGCACAAGTTTAAATTTCAATATCCATGCTTGTGTGGTGTATGCTAGTTGTAGGTTTGAATGATGAAATGAAAATCTAGCATGCATAAGTTTATCTAGTGATTTCATTTCCAAGTGTTTCCTAGTGGTATCGAGCTAACCATGGTGCTAAGGATGGTATAATGGTGCACTCCAATTGGTATCATGCTTCAAAGGTCCATCTTTTATACCTTAGCATCATTTGGTAGACATTGTCTCCTATATCTCCTATCTAAGCATATGTGCAAGCTACAATCCAAACTCTTAGCACATATGTAGGGGGAGCAATTGCTACCATTTGGGGTTCATGAAACTTGTCCATATCCTTTTACACATGGTAAATATGCTTAGACAAGCAACATGGATTCAATTTAATTTCAATTCATATCTTTGTAAAAGGGTTGTCATCAATTATCAAAAAGAGAGAGATTGTAAGCTCTAGTTTGGTTTTGGTGAATTGATGAAACCCTAAGTGCTAACCTAGTTTATCAAGTGATCGTGAGATAGGTAGCACATTCCAAGTGATGAAGCAAATGAAGACCATGACATAATGATGGTGATGCCATGGTGATGATCAAGCGCTTAGACTTGAAAAGAAGAAAGAGAAAAACAAAAGGCTCAAGACAAAGGTATAAATGGTAGGAGCTATTTTGTTTTGGTGATCGAGACACTTAGTGAGTGTGATCATATTTAGGATCGATAGTCGTACTATTAAGAGGGGTGAAACTCATATCGAAATGCGGTTTATCAAAGTGTCACTAGATGCTCTAACTTATTGCATATGCATTTAGGATCTAGTGGAGTGCTAACACCCTTGAAAATATTTATGAAAATATACTAACATATGTGCATAAGGTGATACACTTGGTGGTTGACACATTTGAGCAAGGGTTAGAAATTTCACTAGCGGAGTGTCCGCCCATAGAGTGCGGACAGTCCGACGGCATCACCGGCGCCCTAGACAGAAAAGACGGAGGTCACTGTAAGTGACCGGATGCTGGTCTCGGTTGGATCGGCGTGTCTGGTCAGTGGCAGCAGAGGGCGCATAGCATCGGTCTCTTACCGGACGCTAGGTCACTTAGTGACCGGACGCTGACAGGGTGCGTCCGGTCCTGCTGACATGGCAGCGCATAGGAGAGTCGTCGTGTGACCAGACGCTGGGTGTGTCCGGTCGAGCATGACCAGACACGTCCGGTCGTGAAAAATCGTTTCTGGATGCTTACTGGTAAAAAATCATTGTGTTCATCATTTGATTCCGAGGTGATTGATCTTCATTGGTATTCATTATTGTGATTGATTGGCTCCTTCCTCGATACGATGGTATAAACAAATTGCTCGCTCTCTTTACTTTACCACAAACTAGTTGTCAAGCTCTTTAGTGTAGCTAGTTGTGAGAGCTTGTTAGTTTGGTTAGTATGGCTCTTTAGTTAGCCTTTGAGAGCACATTAACTTAGTGTAGTGTCATAGCTTTTGTGTGGATAGAAACTATATAGACTAGAATTGTGGTAGGTGGCTTGCTATTTTAGTAGGCTAGCGCAACACTTGCTTCGCCTCATAATTTTCTAACCGGTTTGTTAATTGTTGTTGAAGAAATTTTTAATAGGCTATTCATCCCTCCTCTAGCCAGTAGGACCTTTCAAGTGGTATCGGAGCCGAGGTCACCGTGATTTGAGGCTTAACAACCTTTGGTGTAAAAATGGCTCAAATCAACAATACCAAGAAGCCACCCCAATTTGATGGGTCGAATTATCCCTATTGGAAAGCTAAGATGACAACTTATATCAAGTCAATCAATAGAAAGGTCTGGAAGGTGGTAGAAACAAAGATTGAGATTGAAGATGAAGAGGCTCCCACCACCGTCGAAGAAATACTACTTCAAAATAATGGCATTGCTCTTAGTGCCATCCATGATGCTTTGGATGAGAGAACATTTGAGCAAATCAAGAACATTGAGAGAGCTCATGAGGCATGGAAGAAGTTGGAAGAATCATTTGAGGGCACTCAAGCCATGAAGGGTGCAAAGGCATATATTCTTAAAGAGAAGTTTGCAAGCTTGAAGATGAAGGAGGATGAGAGTGTGCCAGAGATGTTCCATAGGCTTCAAGTGCTTGTTAATGATCTCAAAGCACTTGGAGAAAAGGTGAAGGACATGGAATTCTCCCACAAGTTCTTGAGATGTTTACCTTTAAGATTTGGCACATTGGTCACTATTCTAGTAAGAAGTGGTTTGGATACCATGACACCAAACCAAGTGTTGGGAGATATAATGACCGATGATACATATAGAGATGATGATGAGAAGGAAGAAAAAAAAGGAGAAGAAAGATGAGAAAAAGAAGAGTGTGGCATTCAAGGCCACATCATCCAAGGGCAAGACTAAGCAAGAAACATCAAGTGAAGATGATGGCTCATGGGATGATGATGATGATGATGATGAGAAGATGGCTCTCTTCGTCAAGAAATTTGTCAAGTTTATGATGAAGAAAGGGTACCATGCTAGAAGAAAGAAATCTTCATTCAAGAACAAGGAAGAGTCAAGAAAGTGCTTCAAATGTGGAAGCAAAGATTATCTTGTTGCTCAATGTCCATACAATAGCGACAATGATGATGACAACAAGAAGTACAAGAAGAAGGACAAGAAGAAAAAGAAGGAGAAGAAGGACAAGATGACCTTCAAGAAGAAGAAGGGTGGTTCATATGTGGTCACTTGGGATAGTGATGCCTCCTCAAGTGATGATGATGATAGTGATGATGATAAGATCACCAAGAAGAAGGCACTTGCAAGCATTGCTATCAATGAGAAGCCTTCTCTCTTCGATACTCCATCATGCTTCATGGCTAAGGCCACTAAGGTACAAACTTGTGATGATGAACATGGTAATGAAAATGATAGTGATAGTGATGATGATGAACCTACTAAAGATGAATTATTTGACATGCTAGAAGATGCCAAAGAACACTTTGACATTAAGAGAAGAGAATGCAAGAGCTTGAATAAGAAGATAAAAGCCCTTGATGAGCTCAAAGCAACTCATGAGAGGCTAGAGGAAGCCCATAAGAAGCTTGGAAAGACTCACAAAAAGCTTGAAAAGGCCCATTCCTCTTTGCTTAATGAGCAAGATAGAAAGAAGCATGTTGAGACTTATGATGTAGGTTTAACTTGTGATATAATTGATGAATCATTATCTATGCCTGTCATTATTGCTCTCACTAACCCTTGTTGTAGTACTTCTACTTCCATCTCATCTAGTAGTGATGGTTTCACTTGTGATACCTCACTAATAGTTGAGAATGAGAACCTCAAGAAGGAGGTCAATAAGCTCACTCACACCTTAGCTAAAGCCTATGGTGGTGAGGACTGCTTGCTTATGTGCTTGGATAGCTAAAGAGCTTCTCTCTACAAAGAGGGATTGGGCTATACCCCCAAGAAAGGCAAGGCGACCTTTCCTCCTCACAAGACTAGTTTTATGAAGAACAATGGTCAGTTTTGCACTAGTTACAAGCAAGTTGGTCATAAAAAGCATAAGTGCAAGAACAAGAGCAAAAACGCTAATGTATCCTCAATTAAGATTAATTCTTTCTATATGCTTACTAAGGGTACAAATGGTGTGAAGGTTAAGTTCATTGGTAAACCATAGATAGGCTCAAAAAAGAAAGCCATTTAGGTACCAAAGAGCTTAGTAACTAACCTTCAAGGACCCAAGCAAGTTTGGGTACCTAAAAAGAATTGATCTTCTTTTATAGGTCAATTACAAAGCTAAAGGAAGGCATTGGGTTCTTGATAGTAGGTGCACTCAACACATGATCGATGATGCAAGAATGTTCAACTCAATCAACACCAATGGCAATGATGGTTATGATAGTATTATATTTGGTGATAATGGCAAAGGCAAGGTCAAAAGACTTGGTAAAATTGCAATATCCAATGACATGAGCATATCCAATGTATTGCTAGTAGAGAGCTTGAACTTCAATTTGCTACCCGTGGCTCAATTATGTGATCTTAGATTCAAATACATATTTAGGGTAGATGATGTAGAGATCATAAGTGTAGATGGCTCTAATTTGATCTTCAAAGGCTTTAGATATGAGAATCTATACTTGGTTGATTTCAATACTAGTGAAGCTAAATTATCTACATGCTTGTTCACTAAGTCTAGCATGGGTTGGCTATGGCATAGAAGGCTTGGTCATGTTAGAATGAAACAATTGAATAGATTGGTTCAGCATGACTTGGTTAGAGGCTTGAAAGACGTTGTGTTTGAAAAGGATAAGCTTTGTAGCTCTTGTCAAGCCGGCAAACAAGTTGGAAACACCCATCCTAAGAAAAGCATGATGAGCACTAGTAAAGCATTTGAGTTATTGCACATGGATTTGTTTGAGCCAACATAATACACTAGCATCAGCGGTAACAAATATGGCTTTGTGATAGTGGATGATTATACTAGATACACATGGGTATTCTTTCTAGTGGATAAAAGTGATGTGTTTGCAATATTCAAATCATTTGTCAAGGGCATTCACAATGAGTTTGAAACAACCATCAAGAGAGTTAGAAGTGACAATGGTAGTGAGTTTAAGAATACTAAAATTGATGAGTTGTGTGATAAA
This sequence comes from Miscanthus floridulus, assembly GCF_019320115.1. NCBI lineage: Eukaryota > Viridiplantae > Streptophyta > Magnoliopsida > Poales > Poaceae > Miscanthus > Miscanthus floridulus. The sequence continues at coordinate 115,472,053 of NC_089581.1, read as the reverse complement.
TTTGAAATTAGACATCAATTCTCGGCCAAGTACACTCCACAATCAAATGGCCTTGTTGAGAGGAAAAATAGAACACTCATTGATATGGCAAGGTCTATACTTAGTGAGTATAATGTTAGTCAATATTTTTGGGGCGAAGCTATCAACACGGCTTGCTATTGTAGCAACTACCTCTATTGTCACCCATTGAAAGAGAAGACACCATATGAGCTCTTGAACGGTAGAAAGCCCAACATTGCATATTTTTGGGTCTTTGGTTGCAAATGCTATATCTTGAAGAAAGGCACTAGATTGGGCAAGTTTGACAAGAAATGTGATGAAGGATTCCTACTTGGTTATTCCACTACAAGCAAAGCATATAGAGTTTAGAATTTGGATAGTGGCACTCTTGAGGAAGTTCATGATGTAGAATTTGATGAAACCAAAGGTTCATAAGAAGAGAATGATAACTTGGAAGATGTTAGAGGCATTCAACTTTCAAATGCCATGAAGAATATGAATATTGGTGAATTGAGGCCTAGGCAAATGAATGATGATGAAGATAATCAAGTGCAAGTGCTCTCTAACTCAAATGTGCAAGATGATACAACTCAAGCAAGCTCTCATGATAATGAACAAGATCAAGTGGCTAGTACATCATCTCAACCTAATGATCAAGCAAGTGCAAGCAATCAAGTTCCAATCCTTCAAACCGACCAATGTTGCAAGGGATCATCCATTGAACACTATTATTGGTGATATTTCTAGAGGTGTGCAAACTAGATTAAGATTGGCTTCATTTTGTGAGCATTTCTCATTTGTGTCATCCATTGAACCAAAGAAGATAGATGAAGCATTAAAGGATGTTGATTGGATGAATGCTATGCATGAAGAATTGAATAATTTCACAAGAAATCAAGTATGAGAATTAGTGGAAAGACCAAAGGGACACAATGTGATTGGAACCAAATGAGTCTTTAGAAACAAGCAAGATTAAGATGGGATAGTAGTAAGGAACAAAGCAAGATTGGTAGCACAAGGCTATACACAAGTTGAAGGTCTTGACTTGGAGAAACATATGCCCTAGTTGCTAGATTAGAAGCAATTAGAATCTTGCTAGTCTATGCTTATGGCCACAATATCAAGCTCTATCAAATAGATGTAAAGAGTGAATTTCTCAATGGTTACATCAATGAAGAAGTTTATGTTGAGCAACCTTCCAGTTTTGAAGATGACAAAAAGCCCGGCCATGTGTACAAGTTGAAGAAGGTATTGATGGCTTGAAGCAAGCACCTAGAGCATGGTATGAGAGATTGAGAGACTTCCTACTCTCTAAAGGGTTCATGATGGGCAAGGTTGACACCACTCTTTTCATCAAGAAGATTAGAAAAGATTTATTTGTGTTATAAATCTATGTTGATGACATTATATTTGGATCAACAAATCAAGACTTTTGTGATGAGTTTGAAAAGATGATGGCTAATGAGTTTGAGATATCCATGATTGGAGAGTTAAGTTACTTCCTTGGTCTTCAAATCAAGCAATTGAAGAATGGTATATTTGTGAGTCAAGAAAAGTATATCAAGGACATGAACAAGAAGTTTGGCATGAGTGATAGCAAGGCCATTAGCACACCAACAAGAACCAATGACAACTTGGATAGTGATGCAAGTGGAAATATGGTGGATCAAAAATTGTATCGGTCTATGATTGAAAGCCTACTCTATGTGACCGCATCAAGGCCAGATATCATATTTAGTGTACGCATGTGTGCAAGATTTCAAGCCTCACCAAGAGAAAGTTATTAGAAGGCTACAAAGAGAATATTGAGGTACTTGAAGCATACACCAAATGTTGGTTTGTGGTATCCCAAAGGAGCAAAGTTTGAGCTGGTTGGTTACTCCAACTCGGATTATGCGGGATGCAAGATTGAAAGAAAGAGCACCTCAGGTACATGTCAATTGTTAGGAGGATCACTTGTTTTATGGTCATCGAAGAAGCAAAATAGTGTTGCATTATCAACCGTCGAAGCCGAATACATATCTGTCGGTAGTTGTTGTGCACAAGTACTTTGAATAAAGGCCACTTTGAGTGACTTTGGAATCAAGTTCAAGAAAGTGTCATTGCTATGTGACAATGAGAGTGCAATCAAGTTGACCAACAATCCGGTTCAACATGCAAGAACAAAGCACATTGATGCCCGCCACCATTTCATAAGAGATCACCAACAAAAAGAGGACATTTGCATTAAGAGTGTAGGCACCGAAGATCAACTTGCCGATATATTCATCAAGCCATTGGATGAGAAAAGGTTTTGCAACATAAGGAATGAGTTGAACATATTGGATTTCTCAAATATGTGTTGATGCACCCCAACTAATATGACATGCCTCTCCTTCGAGCAATCCAAGGTAAAAGTTGATTGGCATGACATACATCCTTGTTAAGGACATGATTAGTGCATCTAGTCATCTCTCAATTTTAATAGGCTAATTCATGAAAATCAAACTAGGACGAAAGGCGTGCTCCGCTGCGCCCGTAAAAAAAAGTGCCCGTAACCACATGTTGTCTCATCATGGTGTACCATAATGACCTATTGAGGTTTTCTAAAAATGAACCTAGTACCAATAACATAATAGTCCTGGTAATAGATAGAACTATAGATTAGTGGTGGGCAAGCAAACAATTAAGGGTGGAAATATTATATTGACTGAAATGATGTCCCAGGGACTACGAATTCCATGGTCAAGGCAATATGCCAAGGAATTCGTAGCCCGTAACTAAAACATAGTACAATCGTTTGGAGTACACATATATGGCATATATATGCATGCACTCTATCACATATACAGACACCAAATGGTCTTCCAATATGTGACGAAAGGCAATATGACATATGGATTGTCGTTGATTATAATGGCCACCATTGTTGGGCTGTAGACTCACAAGGGCACCGCTGAGTTGGGCATGATGAAGAACCTGAGAAAAATGTTGCCACAAGGGTTACATATTAGATTAGATCAGGAAATCCTCTATGGTCCTACACATGGGTACCAATTCTGAGTAGCAGTCTTACAGGGGTCAGTGGCAAATTCAGTAGCAGATATGTTCAGTGCAGGATAGGAAGGTCATGTTAGGGGCATCAACTTAAAAGGCATGAACACGCATCAATGAAAAAATTCACTTGAAAGAAATACATATAAATATATAATAACTCATGAAAAAATGGAACTCATATTTATCCCTGTGCAAGCTAAACACGTGCAAAGATTCTGCTTCCCTGATATGCTGCGAGGCTATTGATACAGTACCATGTTCCAAGTTTATTAATGCATTGATATGCTGCTTATATTTACAATCTTCAAAAAGAACAATGTATATGCTATACAAATTCATACATAAGAAAGGAAAGTTCTTATGTGCAACTAAGGTTACCTATGTAGCTATCCATTGGCATCTCTGTCTCGATCGAACCTGTAGAAACATATAAAATCCATAGAGCGTGAAAACAAAACAGTTTATCGCCTTCAAAGCGCACAGGCTGGCTAGTGGATCGCTGTCACAATGGCAATGGACAGGGAACTGGTGGCACATATTATATAACTCTAAATCTATAGAGCAAAGTAAAAATGAGGTAAAATGCAGAGGGAAATAGCGCAAAGGCATGTTTAGAATGCCTCAAATGGTATGAACCTGATAGATGATGCCTATTCTTGAGCTGAAGCTCCAACTGTCTTTCATAGAGTTGTGATCTGGGTTGGCAAGAACGCACGAGGTCCACCGTCACAAGCAATTACTGCACTGTTCGGTATTTTCAAGTAAAATTTTCAGATATTCTATCAAAGGAAACCAACTGTGTGGTATATGGATCCGCTTCGTTTGCCAGGACTATATGTTCCGCTGCAACGATGGAAAGGCGATACATACCTGTTCAGTAAGAGGAACAGCAAAATGAAAGAAGCGACAGGAATTACTGTCTGTGTGTATGGAAAATTTATGCGATGAAAAAGGTGACATGGATCCTCCACATGTGCCTACTACCAGAGCATTTTTGTCAACCACACTTGAAAAATTGAGATATAACATGCAACCTGACAAATAAAAAGGAAACCGACTGGTTCACAAGATGCCATGTCCATATATATAGTATTCAACATTCAAGTTGGGAGCCCTTTGCTGCCAAAGAGCAATCAGAACAGTGTGTCCTCAGTATTATAATCAAGGTAATAACAATAAAAGAAGTTCTATAGAAAATAATCTACTAATTGCAGCAGAAAATATACCATATGATTTTTTTGAACAATATACCTTTGATCAACAAGATGCACATTGCAAAGTGGGTTTGGTCCTGCCTTGATCTTTTTGAGTCTTACATGAGTACAACTCGTCACAACACCAATTGTATTTGTATTTGTAGATACAACTTATATATGAAGCAACCAAAAGACAAATAGTTGTTAGGTAGAGCTTCAACATCGACATAGTTGGATATACACATAGAAAATTACAACTAAAGTAAACTAAAATTTGTAGAAGTATGTAGCAGAGTAAAGCAATAAGCATACTTATGGAAATGAGGCACCATGGTTTTGATCCTATATACCTTTGTATGGGCAATGAAGCTTATATCAGATAAGGGTGCTCAATAGTTGAGTTCTATGCGTGAGCATTGACAGCCTGAAAAAATTCGAAGCATGGTATAGAGTCCCTTCTTTTAGCTGGGGCATGGACACTGTTATGTATGCTTCCATTGCTGTATTATGTGAGAGCAGTAGTGCCTAGAAATTAGACGGCCTCAATAGATATAACATAATGAACACTTGGGCATTTCTCAGAAGTATCCTGAGTCCTGACAGCTAAATAGTTACCGATTGCATTGACAACAAAGAGAAATTTCTTTGGTCATGCATGCATAGCGTAACATGGTTTCCAAACAAAAGAAGCAAAGAGAAGGACCTTAATAGTGTGCCTTTGAGAATAAGGTGACTTACTTGAAACTGCTATTGAGGTTCACTAAGTCTGTTTGCAACAGCCTTGAGCTGCAATGGGAGAAAAAAAACTTGTTTTGGGATGATTGATGTGACCAGCAAAGTCTTGTCAAGACACATTGGTGAGTAACTCGACATCCCTTCAGCACCAATATTGAAACTGAAAGCAGGTTGCAGAAAATTAGATAGTACTAAATGAAATAGGGTATGTGTTGTTTGAGGCAACGAAGCAAACACATGGTGCGCGCTACGGTCGCGTTCTATGAGCAGCACCTGCAGGGAGGGCACTGCTCATGCATAGCGTCGAGCAGGCATGATACACGATCTGAAACACAAAGAGCAAGAAATATATACACCAATCCAAGAACAGATATATACATCCCAAGGCCGTGGACGAATGAAGGCACAGTTAGGCAGAGCCGTAGAGGGATGGGGATACAACCTGTGTATCGTCCTGGTTGGTAGGTAGTGCCGGAAACAAACGTGCAAGCCGCCGACGCCAGGGGATGCGGCGTGAGAGATGACGATGCGGTGATGGGCCCGCTGTGGCCCACGGCGGTGCAACAGGCAAGCAGAGGAGTCGAGGAGCGTGCGCGACCCATCCTCTGGCCGCCGCTCCCACCCCCACCTGACGTTGCGCACACTGGAGGCGTCAGCTGACCCGCGGAGCACTGACGCCCCTGCCCTTGATCGCTGTGCGCATCTGAGGAGGCGGCGGCAGCGGTTGGAGCAGGTGGGGCAACGGCGGCGGTGGAGAGAGCGGCTTTGACGGACGGAGAGGCCCGTCCAATTAAACGTAGCGAGACCAAACACACGCACGAGTCGGCTGCATACGATTGGTGAACAGTAACCAGATCGCTCTCAGCGCGCGGATTCTAGAGCTTCTGTGTTTAGTCGTAGGAATTTGAATTTTGGGGCTACTATAGCACGTTCATTTTTATTTGGTAAATAGTGTTCAAACATAGACTAACTAGGCTCAAAACGTTCGTCTCGTAATTTCCCACCAAACTGTGTAATTAGTTTTTCTTTTCGTCTACATTTAATGCTCCATGCACGGGCCGCAAACATTCGATGTGACAGGTACTGTAGCAACTTTTTGGAAATTGGGGTGGAACTAAACAAGGGCTCATGGCATTTCGTATGAATTTGATGTTTGTATAGTACCACTATTGCTTCTATACTTGACTTGATTTAGTGGTAGCATATGATATGTTTATGGACTTGTAAACCTAGTGTTTAATCTAGAAAATAAGCTCTAAGTGTTTAACTCAACATGGTACAAGATAACCCTTATTTGGAGGTGTGAAGAAGCTTGTCTTTGGATCAAACCGAGTTAAATGTCTTTGTCAAGTATTCTAGATTGAACCAAATTTGGGAAAATGATCCTCACCCCATTTATTGACATTGATAATCTCAACCTATCTACTTTTTAAACCTTTGTGGTCATTGATGACAAAGGGAGAGAAAAACAAAGATATTAGTATATGGGGAGAAAAACAAAGATATTAGTATACTACGATTATAAAAAGACAACAAAGAGGGAGAACTCGACATAGGGGGAGAAATATGACAAAGGAAAATAATCAATTAACGAGCACACAAGTAGGGGGCAAGCTCATAAACTTGTATGGTGCATTTGAATGTGCATTTCATATGTTTGCTTGTATGGCATAAGTTTAAATTTTAATATCCATGCTTGTGTGGTGTATGCTAGTTGTAGGTTTGAATGATGAAATGAAAATCTAGCATGCATAAGTTTATCTAGTGATTTCATTTCCAAGTGTTTCCTAGTGGTATCGAGCTAACTATGGTGCTAAGGATGGTATAATGGTGCACTTCGATTGGTATCACGCTTCAAAGGTCCATCTTTTATACCTTAGCATCATTTAGTAGACATTGTCTTCTATATCTCCTATCTAAGCATATGTGTAAGCTACAATCCAAACTCTTAGCACATATATAGGGGGAGCAATTGCTATCATTTGGGGTTCATGAAACTTGTTCATGTCCTTTTACACATGGTAAATATGCTTAGACAAGCAACATGGATTCAATTGAATTTCAATTCATATCTTTGTAAAAGGGTTGTCATCAATTATCAAAAAGGGGGAGATTGTAAGCTCTAGTTTGGTTTTGATGAATTGATAAAACCCTAAGTGCTAACCTAGTTTATCAAGTGATCATGAGATAGGTAGCACATTTCAAGTGATGAAGCAAATGAAGACCATGACATGATGATGGTGATGCCATGGTGATGATCAAGCGCTTGGACTTGAAAAGAAGAAAAAGAAAAATAAAAGGCTCAAGACAAAGGTATAAATGGTAGGAGCCATTTTGTTTTGGTGATCGAGACACTTAGTGAGTGTGATCACATTTAGGATCAATAGTCGTACTATTAAGAGGGGTGAAACTCGTATCGAAATGCGGTTTATCAAAGTGTCACTAGATGCTCTAACTTATTGCATATGCATTTATGATCTAGTGGAGTGCTAACATCCTTGAAAAAATTTATGAAAATATGCTAACACATGTGCATAAGGTGATACACTTGGTGATTGACACATTTGAGCAAGGGTTAGAAATTTCACTGGCGAAGTGTCCATCCGTAGAGTGTGGACAGTCCGACGGTGCCACTGGCGCCATAGACAGAAAAGACGAAGGTCACTGTAAGTGACCGGATGCTGGTCTCGGTTGGACCGGCGCGTCCGGTCAGTGGCAGTAGAGGGCACGCAGCGTCGGTCTCTAACCGAACGCTAGGTCACTTAGTGATAGGATGTGTCCGGTCCTCCTAACGTGGCAGCGCACAGGAGAGTCGCCGTGTGACCGGATGCTGGGTGTGTCTGGTCGAGCATGAAAAATTGTTTTTGGATGCTTACTGGTAAAAAAATCATTGTGTTCATCATTTGATTCTGAGGTGATTGATCTTCATTGGTATTCATTCTTGTGATTGATTGGCTCCTTCCTCGACACAACGGTATAAACAAATTGCTCACTCTCTTTACTTTACCGTAAATTAGTTGTCAAGCTCTTTAGTGTAGCTAGTTGTGAGAGTTTGTTAGTTTGGTTAGTGTGGCTCTTTAGTTAGCCTTTGAGAGCACATTAACTTAGTGTAGTGGCATAGCTTTTGTGTGGATAGAAACTATACAGAATAGAATTGTGGTAGGTGGCTTGCTATTTTAGTAGGCTAGCGCAACACTTGCTTCGCCTCATTATTTTCTAACCGATTTGTTAAGTATTGTTGTGGAAATTTTTAATAGGCTATTCATCCCCCCTCTAGCTAGTAGGACCTTTCAAGTGGTATCGGAGCCGAGGTCACCATGATTTGAGGCTTAACAACCTTTGGTGTAAAAATAGCTCAAATCAACAATACCAAGAAGCCACCCCAATTTGATGGGTCGAATTATCCCTATTGGAAAGCTAAGATGACAACTTATATCAAGTCAATCAATAGGAAGGTCCGGAAGGTGGTAGAAACAAAGATTGAGATTGAAGATGAAGAGGCTTCCACCACCGTTGAAGAAATACTACTTTAAAATAATAACATTGCTCTTAGTGCCATCCATGATGCTCTGGATGAGAGAACATTTGAGCAAATCAAGAATATTGAGAGAGCTCATGAGGCATGAAAGAAGTTGGAAGAATCATTTGATGACACTCAAGCCGTGAAGGGTGCAAAGGCATATATTCTTAAAGAGAAGTTTGTAAGCTTCAAGATGAAGGAGGATGAGAGTGTGTCGGAGATGTTCCATAGGCTTCAAGTGCTTGTCAATGATCTCAAAGCACTTGGAGAAGAGGTGAAGGACAAGGACTTCTCCTACAAGTTCTTGAGATGTTTACCTTCAAGATTTGGCACATTGGTCACTATTCTAGTAAGAAGTGGTTTAGACACCATGACACCAAACTAAGTGTTGGGAGATATAATGACCGATGATACATATAGAGATGATGATGAGAAGGAAGAAAAGAAGGAGAAGAAAGATGAGAAAAAGAAGAGTGTGGCATTCAAGACCACATCATCCAAGGGCAAGACTAAGCAAGAAACATCAAGTGAAGATGATGGCTCATGGGATAATGATGATGATGAGAAGGTGGCTCTCTTCGTCAAGAAATTTGTCAAGTTTATGATGAAGAAAGGGTACCGTGCTAGAAGAAAGAAATCTTCATCCAAGAACAAGGAAGAGTCAAGAAGGTGCTTCAAATATGGAAGCAAAGATTATCTTGTTGCTCAATGTCCATACAATAGCAACAATGATGATGACAACAAGAAGTACAAGAAGAAGGACAAGAAGGAAAAGAAGGAGAAGAAGGACAAGATGACCTTCAAGAAGAAGAAGGGTGGTTCATATGTGGTCACTTGGGATAGTGATGCCTCCTCAATTGATGATGATGATGGTGATGATGATAAGACCACCAAGAAGAAGGCACTTACAAGCATTGCTATCAATGAGAAGCCTTCTCTCTTCAACACTTCATCATGCTTCATGGCTAAGGCCACTAAGATACAAACTTATGATGATGAACATGGTAATGAAAATGATAGTGATAGTGATGATGATGAACCTACTAAAGATAAATTATTTGATATGCTAGAAGATGTTAAAGAATACTTTGACATTAAGAGAAGGAAATGTAAGAGCTTGAATAAGAAGATAAATGCCCTTAAGCAAGCCCTTGATGAGCTCAAAGCAACTCATGAGAGGCTAGAGGAAGCCCATAAGAAGCTTGGAAAGGCTCACAAAAAGCTTAAAAAGGCTCATTCTTCTTTGCTTAATGAGCAAGATAGAAAGAAGCATGTTGAGACTTATGATGTAGGTTTAACTTATGATATAATTGATGAATCATTATCTATGCCTATCATTGTTGCTCTCACTAACCCTTCTTGTAGTGCTTCTACTTCCACCTCATCTAGTAGTGATGGTTTCACTTGTGATACCTCACTAATAGTTGAGAATGAGAACCTCAAGAAGGAGGTCAATAAGCTCACTCACACCTTAGCTAAAGCCTATGATGGTGAGGACTGCTTGCTTATGTGCTTGGATAGCTAAAGAGCTTCTCTCTACAAAGAGGGATTGGGCTATACCCCAAAAAAAGGCAAGGCGACCTTTGCTCCTCACAAGACTAGTTTTGTGAAGAACAATGGTCGGTTTTACACTAATTATAAGCAAGTTGGTCATAAAAAGCATAAGTGCAAGAACAAGAGCAAAAATGCTAATGTATCCTCAATTAAGATTAATTCTTTCTATGTGCTTACTAAGGGTACAAATGGTGCGAAGGCTAAGTTCATTGGTAAACCATGGATGAGCTCAAAGAGGAAAGTCATTTGGGTACCAAAGAGCTTAGTAACTAACCTTCAAGGACCCAAACAAGTTTAGGTACCTAAAAAGAATTGATCTTCTTTTGTAAGTTAATTACAAAGCTGAAGGAAGGCATTGGGTTCTTGATAGTGGGTGCACTCAACACATGACCGGTGATGTAAGAATGTTCAACTCAATCAACACCAATGGGAATGATGGTTATGATAGTATTACATTTGGTGATAATGGCAAAGGCAAGGTCAAAAGGCTTGGTAAGATTGCAATATCCAATGACATGAGCATATCCAATGTGTTGCTAGTAGAGAGCTTGAACTTTAATTTGCTACCCGTGGCTCAATTGTGTGATCTTGGATTCAAATGCATATTTGGGGTAGATGATGTAGAGATCATAAGTGTAGATGGCTTTAATGTGATCTTCAAAGGCTTTAGATATGAGAATATATACTTGGTTGATTTCAATGCTAATGAAGCTAAATTATCTACATGCTTATTCACTAAGTCTAGCATGGGTTGGCTATGACATAGAAGGCTTGGTCATGTTGGAATAAAACAATTGAATAGATTGGTTCAGCATGACTTGGTTAGACGCTTGAAAGATGTTGTGTTTGAAAAGGATAAGCTTTGTAGCTCTTGTCAAGCCGGCAAATAAGTTGGAAACACCCATCCTAAGAAAAGCATGATGAGCACTAGTAAAGCATTTGAGTTATTGCACATGGATTTGTTTGAGCCAACACAATACACTAGCATCGGTGGTAATAAATATGGCTTTGTAATAGTGGATGATTATACTAGATACACATGGGTATTCTTTCTAGTGGATAAAAGTGATGTGTTTGCAATATTCAAATCATTTGTCAAGGACATTCACAATGAGTTTGAAACAACCATCAAGAGAGTTAGAAGTGACAATGGTAATGAGTTCAAGAACACTAGAATTGATGAGTTGTGTGATGAATTTAGAATTAGACATCAATTCTCGGTCAAGTACACTCCACAATCAAATAGCTTTGTTGAGAGGAAAAATAGAATACTCATTGATATGGTAAGGTCTATGCTATTTTAGTAGGTGTTTGCTATTTTATGGTAGGTGTTTGCTATTTTAGTAGGCTAGCGCAATACTTGCTTCGCCTCATAATTGTCTAACCGGTTTGTTAAGTGCTGTTGTAGAAATTTTTAATAGGCTATTCATCCTCCTCTATCCATTAGGACCTTTCACTATGGTTTTGGCTTGCTGAAAGAATCTTTTTCAATATTGAAGTTGTTTCTTTTATAAGAATATTGAAGTTGTTAAATAACCAAAACTTGTCCTATAACATGTCTGCCTTGGTGCACACCGGCAGGATTGCAGCTGGAGATGGCAGAGATGCCCTTGCCATATCGGACACGGAAGTTAACGGTGTTGCACCCAAAATCAAGTCGATTTCACGCTCACTTTTATCAACAAGAAGAAAATAAGAAAACGTTTGACGACTAGTCGACCACTGAATACCCAACCTTAGACGAAGGCTCTGCATAAGATGATGAATGTGGTCCACTTGAGGCCACATGTTTTGCCTCTGTCTACAATAATTCTATTCAATGGTCAATGGTGAATGGTAATCTAAAGGGAAACACTACTGTGGAATTGCTCTTCTTTACAGAAAGGATCATGCTCTGTATTTCAAGACCATATACAGGTGAGCTATGTATTTTCTCTGCACCACATTTTCTTCGTTAGTGTCGGCAAGTGAAGACAAACTAGACGGATTCCCCGCGCATTGCTGCGGGATTTAGAGGTGAAATTTCAGGGTAAAGGATGCAAATACTAATGAGTAGATTATTCTATAGAACTTTCCTCAAAATGTAATATTCTTCTAGGCATGCATTAAAGATGATTTAGTATATTTATTGAATATATATTACAGTAAAAGGTAGGATTTTTGTATCTTAAATATTCTTTTGGACATAGTCCTTGAGGACTCAAGTTCTGCAGCAAATCATTGCTTCTTCTTTATTAAATAATTGAGTAGGTATACCCTATTGGTATTGGGTATTTGCATGACGTATTTGTAATGTGAAATTTAGGTATACATATTCTTCAATGCATTGTAGCTCATGCATCTTCTCAAAACAACATATAGAGAAGAAAGTTACAGAAGAAAAAATAAATCTAATACAAAGAACAATATATATACTCTTACAGTCTTACATCATAATCTGCCGCCTAATATACATAAGGAAAATGGCATAACAATTCCAATTTGCCCCTAGAGTGCTTGCAAATTGGGCATGTCTTTTGATTCACCTAGGTGTACTACCATACTGTGCCTAGCAGGGTTGTATTCACAATTTACATTTCCTCGTGCATATCCAAAACCACAAAGGGATGGTATGTATAAGCATGAAACTATGAAAGATAGTATATACCTGGATAAAGGCAAGCTTACCTCTGCGGATAGACGGAATTGCTGGTAATGGAGAAGGCCATCACTGACCGAACTTCTGAGACTAAGAACGCCCCGATTAATTAATATATATTGGGAGTAGAGGACCATGCAAACAGCTGCCCTGAAATATGGCTGCGCATGTGCGATGATGAAGCGAGCGTGAAGACTGAAGAGAGACGATCATGCATATCGGCCTGTTGACTACCTGTGTGATTCTCTTTGGCTCTTGGCTATAAATAGGCCATCATCATGGGTTACAGGCCGGATGGCACCGGGTCCCGCGGAGAGTAGGGCATGCTTTTAATCGCCGCTGCTGCCGACCCATGGGAGGAGATCAACTGCTTCTTGACTCCTTAGTGCATGCTTACTGCTGCTGCTTCCGTTGCATGCATGCATGGGACTATGGGAGAGGAGATGAATTGCTTCTGGACTCCTCGGCTGAACAATAATGCCTGCTGTTGCATTGCGAGGTACTGAAAAGTCTGGTAACTGACAAACCACTTTGGAACGCTGTCGGATGAGATAAATCTTATAGTGGGGTTTTGCTTCATAAGAGTTATCGGTTGTAGAGGGACCAGTCCAGTGTTCTGCTATATGCATCAAGGAGGGCCCCAGGTAGGAAAGAAGTATATACCATACGTATAGCTTATATACCTAATTGGTACACATTTTAAGCACGGGCCCAGAATTCAGGTTTGGTTTTGCAAAGGAGCATCTGATTACGTTTCACTGTAGCAGGAGCAGTGTCCGCATCTGCAGGAAGCTAGATTCTCTAGATCAAGAACAGCCCTCCTATCATACTGATCCAGTACACAAGACGTGAAGTTTAACACATTTTCCAAACAAAAAAGAGAAAAATTTTCTTCACCAGTTACTACCGTCTGCATAATAAGAGACGAAGTTTGACAACTAATAGTAGTAAACCTAAAAAATACCAAAAAGCACAATGTTTACTTTATCAGTTGGTGTCTTGCTTTAAGCAATGCGGCTTGCAGAGTAAATTGTGATTTGTAGTGAAATTGATCCAACTTTGAAGGCCAAACTAAGCACCACTTGCATTGCATCTGGGGGTTTCATGCCATTCATAGAGCTGAACAGTTAGAAACTGAAGCTGATCATTCGTCTTTATTTATAGTAGTTCAGATTTCAGTTTATGTGCAGTGCGTCACAGTATCCGAAACCGGTGCTTGTGATGGAGCTCTGAATCTAATGATTGATGCTCCTGTGCTGCCTGTGACGATGAGGAAGGTGCCAAGGAGCAACCATGCAGATGCATGCTTCGTCAACAGTTTAGCTTCAAGGGAGTTTGTCCTCGTCTTTAAGCTCAGCCGCTTTCGGCACAATCTATCTCGGCATCAGTCCAAATGATGCACCAGCGAAGATTTCGTTTGTGCAAATCACATCTCTGAAATTTCGCAGTGCTACTGTTGAGATTATTGGTGATTAGCAAAATGATCCAAGATGCGAGCTACCACAAAAAGGACTTTTGTCCAATTGGTGTGCCGAAATGCTATGCCTGAGTATGGTATTGCAGGAAAGAACCTATTTTTACTTGGATCATAAGGAAGGAGCGGTAAAATTAATTTGGTTTATTCTTTGCTGTTTGTGGGTAGTAAACCGAAAGTGTGGTGGAATACTTGGCCACCATTGGAAGAATAAAAGCAAGAAACATGTCGGATCTGGCAGCAAATTTAACTGTTGCATGCTTGGATTTCAACACCGGACTAAACAGTGTACAACGCACATCTGTATCTGTCGACAGTATCCACATCTCTTTGCATTTACTTTTGGAGCCAAAATCATGTCCACTCTTAGTACGCCTCACTTGTTCATCCTGGGTCCCAAACCTCCAAAGTTTGTCCCCACTCTTCTCTGCTTAAAAATCAATTCCCATCAACCTATTCCTACTCTGTAAGACCAACACCTTACAACAGGCCTGATCTCATTCTCAGTTCTCACCTATAAAACCTCTTGCAGAACTGAAAATTAGCAACTCATCACACGCACCACACTAGATCACTCACTCACTGGACACATTCACCACGATCACCAAGTCATCTCCCAGATGGCAAGGCCTTGTGATCTTCCGGTGCAGCAACAGCAAGCAGCTGCTCTTCTGCTAGCATGCACGCTTGCTCTGCTCGCGGTGCAGCTGCAGCCCTGCAGAGCCCAGCAGCAGCAGCCTCCGTCGCCGGGCTACTACCCCAGCAGCATGTTCAGGCCGCTGGGCTTCTCCGAGGCGTACCGCACGCTGTGGGGCTCGCAGCACCAGACGCTGTCGCCGGATGGCAAGTCCCTGACGCTCTGGATGGACAGCAGCTCGGGCAGCGGGTTCAAGTCCGCGCGGGCGTACCGGAACGGCTACTTCGGCGCGTCCGTCAGGGTGCAGCCGGGGTATACCGCCGGCGTCAACACCGCCTTCTACGTGAGTGAGAGTGATGGATGGGTGGTATTGTTAGATCTCTATAAGAAATGCATGCAACAGATGCTCTGCTGGTGCTGATGCAATGCATGGCTGCTGCAGCTGTCGAACAGCGAGGAGTACCCGGGGCACCACGACGAGATCGACATGGAGATGCTGGGGACGGTGCCGGGGGAGCCGTACACGCTGCAGACCAACGTGTACGTGCGCGGCAGCGGCGACGGCACCATCGTCGGCCGGGAGATGAGGTTCCACCTCTGGTTCGACCCCACCACCGACTTCCACCACTACGCCATCATCTGGAACCCCGACCAGATCCTGTGAGTCT
Organism: Miscanthus floridulus; assembly: GCF_019320115.1. Classification (NCBI taxonomy): domain Eukaryota; kingdom Viridiplantae; phylum Streptophyta; class Magnoliopsida; order Poales; family Poaceae; genus Miscanthus; species Miscanthus floridulus. The sequence goes on along the minus strand of NC_089581.1, from coordinate 115,456,595 downwards.
CCGTACGTCTCCCCTGCGTGCAGGGCTTTGTTACTAGCTGCCTGCCCGGCCAGTCACATGACACGAGCTGCGTCTGCACGCAGGTTCCTGGTGGACGACGTGCCGATCAGGCGGTACGAGAGGAAGACGGAGGCCACGTTCCCTGACCGGGAGATGTGGGCGTACGGCTCCATCTGGGACGCCTCCGACTGGGCCACCGACGGCGGCCGCTACCGCGCTGACTACCGGTACCAGCCGTTCGTGTCGCGGTTCGCCGGCCTCAAGATCGGCGGGTGCGCCGCTGACGCGTCCACGGGCTGCCAACCAGTGCCGGCGTCGGGGACGGCGGCGCTCATCAAGCAGCAGGAGGCCGCCATGCGGTGGGCGCAGCGGAACTCCATGGTGTATTACTACTGCCTCGACGCGTCCAGGGACCACGCGCTCTACCCCGAGTGCTGAAACGCTGCAACACTGCTACACCTACAGTAACGAGCTGTTAGGGTCGCACAGCACAGCGTTATGCAACTGTGAGCAACTCGCAATCCAAACGCACATTTGATTATAACTTGGAAGAAGAAAAACGATCCAATCTGATAGAATTATCATTATCAAGTTATGTTATGAAAAAATGAAATTATAATTCCGTCGAAAGAACACCAAGGTATAGAAAGAACAAGTGAAATGAATACCAAGGTCCAGACTCCGTACAGCGATTCATCACCATAGGCAAACAGATGCTGATTGCCTCCGCAGGGAATGATTGCAGACTTCGACATTCGCAACTCACTTACGCTACCACTGCAGATATGGTCCTTGAGTCCTTGACAAAGGATGTGGTGGTGGTCCTCCTGAGGAGTGTGTGGCATCCTAGCTTTCCTGAACCAGTGAGTGCCGGTGATTGTGTAGCCGCTTGAGGTGTGGCACTATCATCTGGCAGCTCAACTTTCGGGCGATACGAAGCCACCAGGAGATCACTTGATGGAGAGGTGCACGCAAGAGATATGCAGACTCCTTGGTTTTCCACCCCGCTTACCAAGCTTGGCCTGAAAAAAGAGCCCAAACTCATGGGAACTACAAATAACCAAATCCTAATTTCAAAGACCATGAGAAGCACATCAATAGGAACTGACGAACTGGGTACAGCATACCTGTTTTCGCTGACATCCCAAACGCAGGGTCCTATAGAAGAAGCAGAAAAAAGCTTTCTGGAACCACTGTCATCTACAGCACAGTGTATTGTATGAACTGGGTGTGTCGATAGACCCATGCTAGAATACAAAGGTGCTGAAGTTTGACGAATATCAAAGACCAATAGCATGCCATTCTGAAAAAAATAATAAAAAAAGAATATCCATTGAACCCTCCAAAGAGCGCCAAAAGCTTAGAAGAATCACAAGGCATTCCAAAAAATAAACCTGTAATCCAGCATAAATATGAGTTGAAGTAGTATAATCCCCTGAACAGGACCAACCAGGAGCCTGCAAGACGTCACAATACAGAAGATTAGCAGGTCAGCATAAACAATTTCACATTTTTACTGGTTCACTTACTCCTACTTAAGCAGCTCTTAACTATTCAGTACCTTAAAATCAATTTAAGAAAAAAGTATACATGTCTCTGTCAAAAAACAAGTGCTCTGATTACCAAGCACTTGTTGATCTTCTTAAAATTAAAATACATAATGTAGTGAATGTATAGTGATCGTTTTTTTCAATATCCAAGAGCTGGAGCTACTACAAGAGAACAAATAGAAATGGAACAGACTTGCTCATACCTAGTTCTAAGTAATAGAAAAGACAATATATACTTTTGGTAGCATGAAGAGCATAAAAATAGCTGCAAGTTTTGTGAAATTGCAAGGTCGAAGAATTACCGGTAGATCATATTGAAGGACAACATTGTTGGTGGCCACGCTGGGATATAAAACATGCGAACAAAGGTCAGAGATTGGAGTAAATGTAGCCAAGAAACCAGTGAAGAATAAAACTTGCACACTTTCTTTACAGACCTGAAAAGAGACAACTTCCTGCCCAGTGATGCAAAAACAACATCACCCCCAGGCAGCACACAGATATCCCTAATAGCTTTAGTATCAGGTGGGAGGTAGATCTTCTCCATTCCATGTCTATGAAAATGTTGATCTGTTGAAATTAAGAATTGATTTGCGAAAGGTGAATAATCAACAAAAGATTACTGTAAAAATTATTACTTACCTGAAGTCATTAAGCAAAAGCTTCTATTAAGACTTGCACCTTTGTAAGGATGTGTTCAGCACCAACTCCATGTGCCCTTCCCGAAGTGAATATAATCTTACTGGATGCGTCTATACCCATGACTCGAGCTCCATCAACCAAAACCTCATTCTACAAAACATGCTGCAATTGTGAGTTGGTGAATGACAAAGTTCCTTCATAACTCTACTGCTATAGTGATGCTGCTGTTCCACTGACTGTATGATTGAAGTTGGCATGGTAAGAGGCACATGCTTCATAAGTAATAGTAACCATTAAACAACTATAGTTACATTAGGCCACTGAAATCTCTAGTTTGGTTTTGGTGAATTGATGAAACCCTAAGTACTAACCTAGTTTATCAAGTGATCATGACATAGGTAGCACATTCCAAGTGACGAAGCAAATGAAGATCATGACATGATGATGGTAATGATCAAGTGCTTGGACTTAAAAAGAAGAAAGAGAAAAACAAAAAGCTCAAGACAAAGGTATAAATGGTAGGAGCTATTTTGTTTTGGTGATCAAGACACTTAGAGAGTATGATCACATTTAGGTTTGATAGCCGTACTATTAAGAGGGGTGAAACTCATATCAAAATACGGTTATCAAAGTACCACTAGATGCTCTAACTCATTGCATATGCATTTAGGATCTAGTGGAGTGCTAACACCCTTGAAAATGTTTGTGAAAATATGCTAACACACATGTGCACAAGATGATACACTTGGTGGTTGGTACATTTGAGCAAGGGTTAGAAACTTCACCGGTGGAGTGTCCGCCCGTAGAGTGCGGACAGTCCGACAGTGCCTCCGGCGCCCTATACAGAAAAGACGAAGGTCACTGGAAGTGACCGGACGCTGGCCTCGGTTGGACCGGCGCGTCCGGTCAGTAGAAGCTACAAAGACGCTGGCGTTGGTCTCTGACCGGACGCTGGGTCACTTAGTGACCGGACGCTGGAGGGCTGCGTCCGGTCCTGCTGACGTGGCAGTGCACAGAGGAGATGCCGAGTGACCGGACACTGAGTGAGTCCGATCGAGCATGACCGGACGCGTCCGGACGTGTAAAATCGTTTCTAGATGCTTACTGAAAACGACCGGACGCTAAGGTCCAGCGTCCGGTCACTTTGAGCTGCTGCGTCCGGTCATCACTTGACCGTTGGAATCAAACGCTCAGTATTTGAAGAGAGGGGACACGTGGCACGCATTGCGTGACCGGACGCTGAGGTCCAGCGTCCGGTCGATATGACCGGAGCGTCAGGTCACCCCATGTTGTGCCCAGTGAAGGAGTACAACGGCTCTATTTCGTGGGGGCTTCTATTTAAGCCCCATGGCCGACTCTAGCTCACTCTCTTGGCCATTTACATTGACATAGCAACCTTGTGAGCTTAGCCAAAACCCTCCCACTCATCTCCATCATTGATTTATTATCTTTGTGAGAATGGAAGAGAATCTAAGTGCATTGCTTAAGTGTTTACATCTAGAGGCACTTGGTGTTCGTGTTTCGTTGCGGGATTCACTTGTTACTCTTGGTAGTTGTCATCACCTAGACGGCTTGGAGCAGCGAGGATCGTCGAGTGGAGGTTAGTGATTGTCCCCGGCTCCGATCATAGTGATTGTGAGGGGTTTTTGACCTTTCCCCGGCGGAGAGTCAAAAGGTACTCTAGTGGATTGCTCGTGGCTTGTGTGATCCTCATCTTGTGTTGGTTGTGCGGCACCCTATTGAGGGTTTGGCGTGTGATGCCAATTAGCGCGTGAACCTCAAAGTGAGTGAATCGTCACAACGAGGACTAACTTGCCGGCAAGTAAATGAACCTCGGTAAAAAATCATTGTGTCATCATTTGATTCCGAGGTGATTGGTGTTCATTGTTATTCATTCTTGTGATTGATTGGCTCCTTCCTTGACACGGCGGTATAACCTTCTTGCTCACTCTCTTTACTTTACCGCAAATTAGTTGTCAAGCTCTTTAGTGTAGCTACTTGTGAGAGCTTGTTAGTTTGGTTAGTGTAACTCTTTAGTTAGCTTTTGAGAGCACACTAATTTAATGTAGTGTCATAGCTATTGTGTGGATAGAAACTATATAAACTAAAATTGTGGTAGGTGGCTTGCTTTTTAGTAGGCTAGCTCAACACTTGCTTCGCCTCATAATTGTTTAACCGGTTTGTTAAGTGTTGTTATAGAAATTTTTAATAGGCTATTCACCCCCCCCCCTCCTAGCCATTAGGACCTTTCAGCCACATAATCAAATGGAATTAGAAAGAGGGAATCAGACAACACTGAAAACAGACCTGGAGAGCAAAACTTGACAGATTGTTGTGATCAATGTTCTTTGTAAGTGAGGCAATTGGCTCTGCCCCTGGTATTCCATCTGATGACTGCTCTGTCACTTTCTTCACAGTTGATTGTAAACATGTTAACATTAAAGCTTCTATTACAATGATTAATCGTTAAAATTTGAGTGATACTAGTGCTTACCTGTCTCTTTGAGCTTGATTCATATATTATATTTTGTTGCAACATAATTATCCTCTGCAGGTGATATTAGGAAACATAAAGGATTGAACACGAAACTCTACTAAGCGTGTAGGGTTTATGAACAGAAAGTATTGCTCAATTTAATTTGTAACAAAATACATCAGAAGGAGTCACCCATGTTTCCTTAGAAAAATTGGTCAATTCAGTTACTGAGACAATATTTCATTTTTGCAGGTACCTTATACTCTTTTATCTCCTCAAGTAATTTTGCTTGCTGCATGGAAACATAAAGAAAGCATAAGCTTTGGGAATAGGATATGCAATTTGTATCAATTGCTCCGGGACAGAATGACCCTAATGCCAGCTTAAAGTGGAAACATAGATTGTACAAAAGAGGGTGCTTACTTGCTTCTCAAGAGATTCATTTTTCTCTCTCAAGGACAATACTTGCTGCATAAATCAAACAAGCATCACTAGATGGCCACAACTCAAATACCTCCAAGGAAAGCAAAGAAGCATAACTAACCTTTTCAAGATCATTACTGGGAACAGCAATCTCTGGTACATATGGGTTGATGATGTTGTTCTGTGTATATCTCTTGCCACACTGAGGACACTGAGTAAGTATAAACAATGAATCTGATCAATCAGAAGGATCCCCAAAACAACACTATTATTCTGAGCTCAATAGTCAGCATACCGGTGCCTTTTTCTTGCCGTACTGCAATAATCATGTCTCTAAGCAATGTCTGCCATAGACATGCCCACAAGGGATGCAACTAGACGTGGAATATCACACAGTTAGCAATTTAAGATCCTCCACTCAGAATGATATGAATATAAGCAGGTATATAGGCCAATAAATCAGCAAAATCCTAACGAATGAATGAAAGATAAGTTGTCTTTGCATCACTAGCAATTTTCTAGGTGCCCTAATGATAAGAAAATAATAATAAAATCCATGGCCCTTCACATGCTTCATGCCTATATCCCCTATAAATCACTAGGCTAGCGGACTAATGGAACCAGGACCATTCGCTTGCATACTATTTAGACGATAACCCCTTTTCTAGCATAGCAATACAAGTACAAATCAGGCTCAAAAAAATACAAGTACAAATCATAAAATTAAAGCTATTTCTCTTTGCACACAATTTGTAGCGTTTTATGAAAGTGACATGCTCAAGTAATCTCCAGCGAATTAGTGCAGTTATATTCAGATCCAGAGACTTCTAAACACATAGCAATTGTGCACTCCTAGAGATTAACCCATACAACACCCAATTACAGTGCTCATGAATCAAAAGGGTCACCATCTAAAACATAAACAGCGACTGGTTAGAAACCATAGTAAGCTGATTCCGAAATTCATAGTTTCAGCCAACCCACACCACACCGGTACTAGATCAGCGAATTATTAGAAGTTGTGAACCACGCGAGACAAGGAGCTGGTCCGCAAATCCTCAAAATCACTGAAATATACAATTCATCCTCACCTCACGCGATGCGCGCCATCGGCGGTCCACGGGACCATACAAATGGGGCAGCTGGGAAGGCACGGGTCCTCCGCCTCGCCTTCGCTCTCCGCCGCCTTATCCTCGGTGGCCGAGCCGCCCCGGCCCCTCGAACCTTCACCGGGTCCCTCGCTCCCCTCCTCCTCCTCCTCATCGCTCCCTTCCTCACCCGAGCCGGACGAGCTCACTTGTACAACCGGGGCAGCGGCCGGCCGCGGCCGCCTGCCCCGGGAGCCCGACCCCGACGGCATCGGGTCGGGTGGCCGAGCTTCGCCGCGACCGGATTGGAGAGCGGCAGGTGAATGAATTGGGGAAATTTTTTTCTGAAGCGCCGGTCGGTGAGCGGGCAACGAAAAGGTTGGCGCGCACGAGTCGGAAAATTTAATGGGCTTTCTTCATGGGCTGCAGAAACCAGCCCATCATCAAAATAACGAACCGACTCCCCCACTCGGCCACTCCCGCAGGCTGCAGAACCAGCGCTCGCGCGGCAGGGTAACTGGGTGAGGCGCGTTTTGATTAGTCCCACCTCGCCACCTGAAGGTGCGTGGGACGCCCCGGCCCACGTTGCAACATACTTACCTGGACGGGGTCGACGGGCGATCATGAAGGCCCGTGGCCTAGGTCAGCGGCCCACATTGCACTTGGTGGGTGCGTTGGCTTACCATCTCCTTAGGGAGAGTGGACGTCATAATTTGTGGCAAGAGGGGGTACGCGTTCGCGCGGCCCCTGCCAATTCCTCAAATTAAATTTTGGTCCAGTTCACATACTGCTCTTTGGGCCAGGTCAATTATTCAGAATTCTTGTTGCTCTCTGGGCCAGGTCCAGTAAGCAGCCTCCGATACACTGGAGTACAAATTTAAGAAATGGAAATCAAAATCGTAGAATTCATTTTTCATCACTACGTAAAAAGGAGGACCAGATTTAAAAAAAAAGGACCACGAGTTCTGATTCTTTGCCTGGCCGACGGCGAGCAGTGAGGGTTGGGAACGGGATGGCGCGGAGCGTGGCGTACGTTTCGGCGGCGAAGCTGGTGTCCATGGCGCGAGGCAATCCCCGCCTCGCCATCATCGACGTCAGGTACGCTCCCGGGCCGCCTCGGTTGTCCGATCCTGTCCTACGCCTCGCCGATTTGGAGACTGGAGACTGATTCTTGTTTCCCACCGGAAGGGACGAGGAGAGGAGCCACTAGGCGCACATCGCGGGTTCGCACCACTTTGCCAGCGGCAGCTTCGAGGCGCGGATGCCGGAGCTGGCGCGGGCCGCCAGCGGCAAGGACACCCTCGTTTTCCACCGCGCGCTAAGCCAGGTCCCAGATCCTCCGCCCTCGCTTCTCTCAATTACTCTGCCCCGTTCGCTGTACTTAGGAATCTGATTTCCTAGGCAAAAGCTGCTTAAGATGCTCACCGCACCTAGGTTGGATTGATTCACTTTTGCACAGTTCTCAGGCTCTCAGCCAATTATGAAATATTATTGTGTGATGATTGATGAACCACAGTGATACCGTGGACCTTATGGGAAAACCAATAATTTGCAAGTGCGAAACCTTATGTTGACATGTTCACCGGACTAAATAGTAGCTAAACCAACAAGAACTTTTGTGGGGGCAATTTGTTCTCAGGCCTTGTTCTTCATATATCTTCCTTTGATTGAACTGATTTACCCTTAATTTTGTTAGTGTGAACATACTGGCCTGCACCTTCAGATGTACACTTTTTTTCCACCGTTAACAAGTTTTCATGTTTGAGTCAGATTCAGCTTGGGATAAAATGGTTTTGGTCTCAGCCACTTATGACAGTATGAGCCACAATGGTATTGCGGATCTTCTGGGAAAACTTATAATTATCCATACCCCAATTGACCTTATGTTGAGATATTCACCAGACTACAGAATACTTAAGCCAACAAGAGCTTTCGTTATGCCAATTTGTTCTCATGCTTGTTCTCCATATATTTCATGCTCTGACTAAATTAACTTCATTACCCTTGTAATTTTGTTAGTGTGATCATACTGCACAGTAGACCTTCAGATGTCCTGCTTTATTTCCTGTTAACAGGTTTTCATGTTTGTGTCAGATTTGGTTTGGGATAAAAAGGTTTAGGTTATGCCCAGCTAGGAATTAGGATACATTTTACCAAGGGTTTTTCGTTATTAAATTGGATTAGGTTCCAGGATCTTTGATATGAGAAACAAACAAAATATATTTTTCTAAAATTTTGATAGCTGGAGGTATTTCTTTTTTTTTCCACTAGGATTGGTTGTACCAAATGGCCTAGTAACTCTTTTCTATTGGGGAAAAGCACATAAGGAGTTTTTTTTTTTTTGGGGGGGGGGGGGGGGGGGGGGGGGGGGGGGGCGGGGGACAAGTCACACAGGAAATTACAGTTAATATTCATATAGCTATTAACATGTGGCATTCCAAGGTCTGTGTAAAACTCTGTCTTGTTTTGCAATGCAAATGGACTGAGGTTGCATACCCTGGAATTTTTTTAAAAAAAAACTTTGCTTGTTAAGAAATGCGTGTGAAATGGCAAGTGAGTTTGTGTTTGTGTGTTAAGATAGACAAGCTGTAATGCTACTTTTATTTTCATATTAAATAGTAGGCCTCTGATGTTTCACTTGCCCTGCAGGCTGCAGTTGCTGATTATTGTATCCATGGCTTTGCTAACCATTAAGCCATGTTCGCTTTTCTTATGAGCCGTACTTTTTCAGTGAATGAACAGTGTTTTCTCTCACAACCAATCAGCGAACGGTACTTTTCAGCTCGTCTTTTCAGCTAAGCGAACAGGGTTGACCATTTGAACAGCCTGCTCAACTCAATGTCTCAATCTAATTTTAGCTTTGCTTCCACCTTTAATATCGTCTTCTGGAACACAGACCTTGTACAAATTTATTCTTCTAGTAGTGAATAGTGATGGTCATATACTCATATCTCATTTGCGTTGTTATTATCCCAGATTGTGTTAGCTATGCAGCACCCTGATCAATGCTGATTGTATAAACTTGATGCCTAGTTAATAAAAAAAAAAGCTATGCAGCAGTACCGCTATTATGTGATGGCATGAACACCAATGCACCAAATCCCATTTTCTCTATTTTTTTCTTTGTTTCCATGTTATACCCAAATCTCTCTGATTTTTCCCTTTCATGTTATCTCTATGTAGGGAACATATGCAAAAAAGTTAAAAAATGGATGTATTTCCCCCTTGCTAACTCTTGTGTCATTGCGCTCCAGGTGCGAGGTCCAACTTGTGCTCGAATGTTCTCAGACTATCTATTTGGAGACCAAGGATTCAGGGATAAAAAATATCATGGTACTGGAGCTTGGGTTTAACGGATTAACGGATGGGAGGGTTCAGGGCAGCCTGTCTGCCGCTGCACCGACGCACCTTAAAAAGGGTCTCCGTTCCTGTTGTCGCTTACATCACCTCATTAAAATGATAACACACGACAGATTATTGGGTTGGCAACTCCATTTTTGTGGGAACTACATGCATAACTAGTACCACCGAACCACACTGTCAGACATAGACACTCCACCTCCACGGTGTATTTCAGATCGGCTGGATTGTGGATACTGTTTTTTTATTCTGTATGTGCCATGTAGCTCTGTGCATTGCATCAAACTGAAGTAGTGTTTGGAGTTTGGTTCGGGAATTTGAGGTGTTAACTGTTCATAGCGTAATCTGACTCCATTAAATTTTGTTCGGTTCACTTAGGGCCTGTTTGGCAGGGCTCTGGCTCTTCTGAAAATGGCTCCGGCTCCGGCTCTTCTGAAGGAGCAGCTCCTCTGAAGGAGCTGAAGCCGTTTTGGAAAACGTTTGGCAAAACGGCTCATTCGTACTAGACAACGTGAACCTACAGCAAGGAGCTACGCGAAACTTGTTTTTAAGGCTTCTTCTGCGTAGGCAAAAATGGCTCGGCTGAGAGGATGCGTACCTGATGTGATCTGGCGTGGACACGGCCGCAAAGAAACGATCCAGCATGGCCCAGCATGGCCGCGGCGGTGAGGGAAGGAGAGCGAGGAGGGTGACGGCAAGGTGCCTTGCCATTACGGAGCTCATTTCCCCTAGAATTAAATTAAACAAAATGGGAAATTGATTTGTGACCATCACCCCTTTTATTTCATACCGTTTAGTATCATTTCTGAACCAAGCACCTGAGCATCTTTCCCCAGTCACAGAATTTACTGTCATCCTCTCGTCGCTTGAGAAATTCAACTACACCAAAGAAATGTTACAATAAAGAAGGTCCCAAGAACAGGAACTCGATTACAGAGTCTCTCCCAGATTGCTCAAAATTGCCAAAGTAGCTTAAAGTGGTTCGCCGGAATGGCGAAAACTTTTTTGAAAAAAGTTGCTTAAAGTTGTTAAAAAATGTCGAAAATGAGCATTTTTCTTTGCAGTGTCAGAATGAGCTCGCTCGAGCCGCTGACCACACGGTTGCGAAACCGAGACCCAAGTCCCCAGCCCGGCGCGGCCCACGCCGGCGTGCGCCGTGCCGTGCGCAACAAGCCGAACGGCAGCCGACCGCCGCGCCCACGCGCCCACGCCTTTCCCCTTCCGGCCCTTCCGCACCGCAGTCCGTAGCCTCCAGATCCCACCAGACCCCGACCGGGGACCCGATCCCATGGCCTTCTCGCGGCTCCTCCCCTCCCGCAGCCGCCTCCTCTCCACCCTCCTCCACACACCGGGACCCATCCCCACCTCGAGCGCTACCGCCGCCGCCGCCACCCCGCTCGGCCCCTTCCTCCGCAGCTTCGCCTCCGCCACGCGGCGGTCGGGGCCCTCCTCCCGCCCCCGCGCCGCGGACATCGGCGCCCGCGCGCGGCAGCTGCAGACGCGCCGCCTCTGGTCCTACGGGCTCGCCTTCGCCTGCACGGCCGGGTTCGTGGTCACCGTGCTCGCCACGTTCCAGGACCAGCTCGTCTTCTACGTCACGCCCACCGACGCGCTCGCCAAGTTCACCGCCGACCCCTCCAAGTCCCGCGTCCGCCTCGGCGGCCTCGTCCTCGAGGGCTCCGTCGCGCACCCCTCGCCGTCCTCCCCCGAGATCGAGTTCGTCGTCACGGACCTCATCACCGACGTGCTCGTCCGGTACGAGGGCGCGCTGCCCGACCTCTTCCGCGAGGGCCACTCCGTCGTCGTCGAGGGCCTCCTCAAGCCCTTCACCGACGACCTCCGCGGCGACGGCGGGAGGAAGGTGACCGAGAAGGCGCGGGAGTGCGCGTGCTTCTTGCGCGGCACCGAGGTGCTCGCCAAGCACGACGAGAAGTACATGCCCAAGGAGGTCGGCGAGGCGCTCGAGCGAAACAAGAAGCGCCTCGAAGGCGAGGCAGAGGCGGCCGCCGCTCAAGGGTCCACTGTGGCTGCCGCGGCGGAGGGAGCAAAGGCAAGCTCGTAAGATTTTACCCGCGTTCTGGTTTGAGATTTACTGGATCTTGAGTATGAGGCATCCGGCATAGGTAGATTTGGATTTGATTTCACTCTGGCGCTGGGGGATATCTGCAGCGTGATTGAATTTGATTCTAAGCTGATGTGATTGTTGAGCTGGGGATCAGGCAATTTTTGTTAGGGGAATAATGACAAATGTTGATTGAACATAGTATACGTGCTCGTTTTGAAGTAATACTATTGGTATACTCCTCCCACTGAGTGATACTATAGGTTTACTAGATCATAAGCGTGAGCTATAGGTGGATTTGAATTTGATTTCACACCAGAACTGGGGATATCATGATTTGGCTTAAGCTATGTGATTGTAGTACTTTTGGCCAGGGGATAAAGCAATTTTTTGTTACGGGCTGATTGAGCATGGCTCTATGTATTGTTTCTCAAGCATTATTATCAGTGATACTATTTTAACTGAGTAATATGGTTTTTGTGTTATCCTTGGGATTTTGTAGTGGGAAGTGAGAACCCAAAGAGTCAATTATACTGGTGTCTGTGCCTTCATGGACATGTGGTTTAGTTTTAATTTATTCCATATATATTCATATTGGCTGTGGTTGGCTCCTTTTGTCGAGCAGTATCATTCGATCTCTGTTTTTTTTTACTTAACTAGGTTTAGTTGTTGTCTTGATCTGATACTATTCTCAAGTTGCAAAGCCAACTCTATGCAAATACATCTTGAGGCCATTTTAGTGCTTGAACAAAAAAGGTAAATCTTAGCCAATACCCCCATCCAAGCAGGCATGCCTAGATGGCTAGTTTGCATACCTTATTTTGATTTGTGAATATGTGATAGACGGAAGTGATACTATCCCTAGGGTTTATTTGTATGGTACCTGAGTCATCTAACCGGAGTTTGTAAAAACTTGTCAAAAATACTAGTTGATGCTTATATGCTGCCTACCTGTATATATGTTACGCATACTACTGTCTCTTGCTAATTAAGCATACTAGTTCAGTCTGCACTGCAATGTACAATCGCTCTTTACCCTCATCAAACCAAGCTGGACAAAATCCGTTTTTTATATTATTTAATCCATTTACTTCCAATTCTGAAACAGGTCTTAGTTGAGTGAATTGCACGAAACACTAGGTATTGGAAGTTGGAACCATATTTCCACATTGCACTAGTTTAAACATTCTTTCACACACCAGGTTTGAAATCACTTTACACCACCTTTTATCTCTCACCTAGCAAGAATGACCTTAAACTGCTACACATGCCAACTCATATCATACAAATTGTATGGATTTCAAATAGAAACACCATGAACCGTTGAAATGAGTGTATTGCATTCCCTTAGTACTTAAAAGTGACAATATTTCTAAAATGATCTCTTACAACAGTATAATTGACGTTTGCCTTTTGACTGTGTAATTTGAGAATGCACCAGTTAACCAAATTCTTCCTTTCATTTTGGTTAAGTGTTATTTCAATCTGGTTATCCATAACCCAGAAACGTCTCTGTATTTGCTTTGGATGACCAATATTGCTGTGAAAGAGGGCATTGATTTCCTTTCCTTCGCTGTCTATTTGGTTTGCAAAAGGAAGTTAGGCCATCAAGAATTACATGGAAACCTAGCTAGTAATTTGAATTCTACAGTACTGACACTATAGAAAATTAGGGACCAATGGTTGATCTGGTGACTGGTATTGACTTGTTTGGCTGTTTCACTTGAAACATCTTTTGGATTTAAAAACCTGTGTAAAATCAATTTTACTGCTGTGGAAATGGAGGATTTAACTGGTGATCAATGACACCAGAGACTTCCTTTGCTACTGAGAACATCGCATTTTATGGATATATGGGGATCAACAAATGCAACTATTTATATTTTGGAACGGCAGTTCAGCAGTGGGGCCGGCAGCATTCTGCATTCTACACTATGCTTGTGAAGTTTTACTCATGAACTTATGAGTTGAGATCATGTTTATTACTTTAGATGCTATTATACCAAAGTCATCTGCTTTGTTTTTGGAATAGATGTGTACAGGACTATGAAGTCTACAAGAATGTCACTCAGCCCTTGCAGATTGTATCCAAATAACCTGCCAAATTTTTTTCACATAGTGGAATTATTTGAGGGATCGTTAATGGAAGATTTGACTTGTCTAGAGAAACATTGATCTTACACGAACAGATGCTTAGCTACCAGTTAAAAATGCAAGTGAAGACATCCCCGTATCTAATTCGGGAGTTTTGTAGCAAATGCTTGTGAGAGAGTACCGTTGAAGTGGCTGAAATGAACAATAAAAATGTTTTGGAATGACTTCAGAAAAGGCGGCACTGCATTTTTGGAATGACATTGGCTCTGGTTCCTAGAGGATTAGCACCTTGCGGCGCGATGCGTGCTATCCTTCGATGCTCTTGTATTGTATATACTGTGTATCTTTCGTTACTACATGCTGTGTTTCTTGCAATGATCGTGGCATGCAGCGGACGCGTCCTGCAACAAGCTCCAGGCTGCTCACCTGCCTGTTGTGCTGTGCTTGTGCACGGCCGCACGGGTGGTCAACTGGTGATGTCGTTGTGGGCTACTAACGCTGTTTCATTGTTGTGCGCTTCAGATCGTGCCCGTTTGCCTTCCGATTTGGATCGCGCCAGGCTTTGTGATGCAGTGTGTTGTCAGAGTTGCGTTGCCTGAAAATTACTCACCATATGCACTTTGCAGAAGTCAAGAGCAGCATCGCCTCCAATGCAACACTGCTTTGCGCGGCTTACTGTCAAAAGGCCATACCCATCGGTTACCGTCAAAAGGCCCTAGCAGGGAATAGGATACCCATCGGCCATCGCCTAACACACATTCGCTTGGTCGCTTGGCTTATAAGCTGTACTTTTTCAGGCAACGAATAATATTTTTCTCTTACAACAGTACTTTTAGCTATGACTTATCAGCTAAGCGAACAGAGCAATTACGCGGTGTCTCCTGAAAGGGCACCCACAAATGTTGGCAAAAAGCGTTCCATAACCCAATAATAACCCAACGAGATTGAGTTGCTCAGCAACTAAAAACCGCGACTGAAGGAAGATGTATGGTAATAGCATAACAGGTCATAAGCATCACAGGCAGACCGTGAGCAGTGTATCAGGGATAAAATTCACTTGTACTTTTTGTTACCTGAAGTACAAAATATTGGTAGAGAGTAAGATGCAAGAGCATTTGTGTGACATAACAATCACCTTGACCTGAAGTACAAAAATGATTCACCATGACCTAAGATGCAATTCAGAACACTTTGTAAACACCAGCATGAACAAAGATCCCTTGTCATTGTAAGAACAGGGTTTTAACTGCATGACACACACAATAGTACATTCAGGTCACACCTTACAAAAAATATGCTACACATTATTCTAGTCTACTACTCAGAACACAAGCCACAACCCCCCGGCTAAGACAAGTTGGTGTAGCTGAACCTTACACACAATATGGTCCCTAGCCTCACCACAGTAAGAAGGTAGCAACACACTAAGGTGGCAGCACCAGAGGAAAGGGCGCCCAGTGCTACATGAACTTGTCAAGGATCCTTGATGCTGGAACAGATGACATGGTATCATCGATGCTCAGCAGGTCTACAAATATTGCCTTCCTTGGCTTGAGAACAACATCCTGGTCAGATCAAATAAGGGATCGATCAGATTAAACATATGGCAAAGGAAGGTGAAACTAGCAACATGTGAATACCATATCCCATGAAATTCAGATAGAAGCTTATCTCCTGTGTAATTATACCACAATGTAGCAAGACAATGCTGCTACTAACCCTATTAAAAAAAAAGGGGCAAACCCAGTGCCGGAGGCTCCCACATGAGTGGGGTCTGAGGAAGGGAAAAACCGAGGCAAGCCTCCCCCGCAAAATCTACGGAGAGGCTGCTTCGAACCCACGACTTCATCCACGACTTAGTGACTCAATGAGATAGCTCTCACCACTGCACCAGGCTTGCCCTTCCTACTAACCCTATTAAAATTAAACTTATTAAAAAAAGCACTCGTAATAACAAAGAAAATGTGTGAAAAATGAAGTAGACCCAGCTTACTTTTCAATGCTACCAGCGGTCAGTGGTGGGTAGTGTGTGCATTATGTGCCATCTGCATTTAGCTAGTTCAGTCAGCATTGCCGCCCTCAGATTCAAGTTACATCAACTGTGCGCTTGCTCCCTCACAGATGAGTAGGCAGATGGTAGACAACAAGGAAGACCTGTTGTTACAAATAGGAACAGCACGAGAGAAAAAAACAGTTTTAATGCCCAAAATTTCATAGCAGAAAAAACAAACAAACATGGATAGCTTGTACTTTTTCCCACGCCGAGAAAATTTGCAGTACTAGATCGAACAGGAGTGGAAAATCTAAGTTTGGTCGAGACAGTGAACAAAATTTTGGTTTCCCCACATCAGTTGCCCCCTCAGATAAATTTCTGGCAATCTGGCTGGTGCTGGTACATGAAATTGAGGAACTGCAGATTGATATTAGTAGAAGGTAAACAATTTTCCCCAAATAAAAAAATTGTTCTACTAATCTTCTTTGTTTTTTTGCAAACACACAAGAGAGTTGAGTATCTTTATATTAAGAAAAAATAAAAAGGGCAAGAGAGCTCTTACAACATGCGCCCCAAACCCTCGGTTGTTCGACTAATATTGTTATATTTTGGATTTTTTCTGTATTGTGTGCAAAACAAATTTATAACTACACATGGGCGAGACATACTAACACAAAATCCTAGAAATTGTTTCTCCAATCAAGTCAGCAAGATCTGCAATGCAGACATTTTTTAGCAAAAATGAGTAAAATGCCCTAAATAATTAATTAAGCCTGCAGACCTTCATCGGGACAGGAAATGAGTGATCCTAATCATATTCATCATAATTCTCCAGCCTCTTACATGTTGCTGTCTTTTGCATGTGATCCTAATCACAGTCATCATAATTGTGCAGTTCATAACAGTTACATATGAGTTGTTTCTTCATCTCGTACATGAAATGAGTGGTTTCATGAATTCATTGTTAATTTTATAATCTACTGCCTTCAACTCTGGATTTTCCATTAACGATGATGTAATAAAAATATAATCTCTTGCATAATCAAACCTCCATCGGGAGCAGTAGCTAGCAATGCTAAACACATGAGTTTTGCATATCACCGGTGCCCGAGGTCTCCTTATGATCATCTGAACCATATCCGGTGACTATCTTCTAGAATATCATTCTGACAGCTACTGTATCATGAGTAGGAAATATCATAAATGTGATCCATTTGAGCCCAAAGATAACAGACAATGTCCACTAACCTTCAGTATTGGCCGGCACGCCAACTACATTGAATGCCATGCCGCCTCGCAAATCCATCGGATGCCACCTCACCAAGGCTTGGCCATGTCACTGGGAAGATTTTTTCCGGCCACTCAGATAAGACTGCTGTTGTTCCTTGCGTTCATTCAGTCCAGTTACTATGATCTATAGTATATCTGCTAGGGCATCTATCAGTGATGGTATGCAAGCTCGGTTCACGGAATTAACTGTCAAGACTGCAGAGTATGGCCATGTCACTGGGAGGATTTCGTTTGGTCACTCAGATAAGACTGCTATTGTTCCACATTTTCTTCCATTCAGTCAAATTACTAGTATGCAGATGATGTTGAGGTCACTTTACATGTTAATTTGTTATTTTCATCCTAATTTAACACTCAAACAAGTAGACAAAAAGACTACAAACCTCTTACTAAATAGTGACTTGTGTCAAGGGCGTATCATGTAGCGCCATATAGTATGAATCTATGAATGCCACTAATAATGAAATTTCACCTGCAGGTTCTATTTTCGTGCATCCTAGATTCCTAGCATTTCTACAATTCTACTGAACTATACTATCTTATGGAATACAACCCTGAGTTCTGCACTCACAAGATTGATGTGGCAACGTGAATGTATGGCTGCAATCCAGCTATCCCACTCAAACCAACAGTTCAACATACAAAATATTATGTAGTGATCTTCATGCTCACCTATGTGTTTGTGTGGCACACATGTTTTAGGATCCTAAGTGTGTTGGAGGTGTGTGCGGTGTTGCAGAAGGTTCTTACCCCATTTTTCTTCTTAATATAATGATACACGGCTCTCCTCTCCTGCATGTTCAAGAAAAAAACCTTCATGCTCACTATTTCTGGGGTATTTCTTCGCCGTTGGATTGGTTGGATGTTATTTAGTGGGTTTCCTTTTGGTCTTGTAAGTTTTGAGCTTGTTTATTATGCATCATTTTACTCTTTAACCTCCCACTGAATACTGAGCACGAGTTTTGGTGTGGCAGCTTGATGTTATCGGTCAAGGACTAGGCTTTATGGGCTCTGGATTGTATGCCTACTACAAGAGCAAAGTAAAGTAGGTGTTGATGACTAGTAGGATCAGATGGAAGTAGTTTTTTTATTCAGGGGGGGCAGTGTGCTTGAACAAAAGTAGCGTCGTTCATGCTATTTGCTCCAGCATATGTGAGATTTTTTAAGGTTTTCTTGTATGCATTATTAACCTTCAGTCCTCATAAACGTTACAAGAATGATTAACGAAATAGAATACAGTGAAGAATGATGCAGAATGATGTGATGCATTACCCAACTTCTAGCCTGTCAAGGCTCAAATGCGAAACATGTCTCAATCCAAAATCAAAATTCATTTGACAGGTTCTGTGTAAACCCAATTGATGCTTCATCATTTCATAATTCCAAACTCAACAACTTCACTAATGTATTTGGTGTTTACCAGAAAGTGCAGGAGATTCTTTGCCGGTAGTTAAAATTACCAGTAAATCAGTGCCATGGCAAAAATGCAGAACACCAGTGTATGCAGAAACAAAAAATCTTGCACCACTCTCTGCTAGCCTGCTTCCACCCAACAAATAAAGAACAGTAGCTTGTGCAAATTTATCATTACCCATTTCACAATTCCAAATTAAAGCAACAGATTTGGAATCCTTAGAATTAGCCAATCACGACTAATCTCCACCACAGTTCCTCAATTTCCAACAGCCCGTAGTTTTCCCTACTTCGTGACTTCAGATAATAGAACGAACAAAAACGAATGGATTTGGTCCTGACTAGCTGAATCAGCAACGAGAACTGAACAACATGGTCGAACTTTTGCAGGTTATTAGAGAAGGAAAGAAGAGCGTCAATGTTGCTAGGGCAATTGGAGCGGCGTGTAATACAGATCACGAATAACGCAAGTACAGTAGATAGGGAAGCGTCTAGTGCCAAGGCCGCGTCGATTTATTCTAGCACCCCAGCACGCGGAGGAAGAAAGAGGATAGGCTGAGGCCTGTTTGACAAGTTTCCTCTCTAGCTTCGGCTCTGGCTGTAGAGGAGTTCTGTCTGAAGAAGTTATTTTTGAAGAAGCCGTTTTTTTTAGGGCTTGTTTGGCACGGCTCCTCCTGAGGGGCTCCTCCGGAGGAGCCGGAGCCGTTTTGGAGGAGCCATAAATTATGGCTCCTCCAAAACGGCTCCGGCTCCTCTGTTTTTTACTGAAAAAACGGCTCCTCCAAGAAAACGTTTGGCAGGGCTCTTTTGGAGGAGCCGGAGCCGGAGAGGAGCCCTGCCAAACAAGCCCTTAGTAAAAGACAGAGAAGCCGGAGCCGTTTTGGAGAAGTCACCAATTGTGGTGTGGCTCCTCCAAAATGGCTCTGGCTTCTCTGGAGGAGCCTCTCAAGAAGAGCCATACAGCTTGTTTGGATGTGCATATATTCATCTCAATTCACATGTGTTGAAGTGGATTGGGGTGGAATTAAATTAAATTCCATTTCATTCTACTCTAACACATGTGGATTGAGGTGGATACACATGTATTCAAACAAGGCCTTACGCACCTACCCCCGGCTCATGGCAGGCAGAGATCTCCGGTGGCGGCCCTCATGGAAGCTATTCCCTCCATCCCAAAATAGATGTCATTCTCATTTCTCGAGAAGTCAAACACTTTTACCTTTAAATAAATATATATATATATAATATAATATAATACATATTTAGTATCATTAGGTAGATCGTTAAATATATTTTTATAATAAACTTATTTGAAGATATAAATATTACACGTATTTTCTACAAATCTAGTCAAAGTTGAAAAAGTTTGACCTATACGCATTTCATAACGACCTCTATTTTGGGATGGAAGAAGTAGCAACGTGCGCCCCTCCTACACTCAGACCATTGCTCATCCACACAGTCCTTCTCGGCTGCCCATCCGATCCTGCGTGCAGCTGCCGGATGCCTGCCACGCACGCACCCATACCCCGCTATGCCTTCTTCCACCCACCTGCCATATCCACGGCTCTGCCCCTAGGGACACCGCCGACCAAGAAATCGCGGCTCCGACATAACAAAAAAAGAGTGAAATCCACTAGAGGTTCTTGATCCTGTCACGCGTTCTCAAATAAGTCCATATATTTCTTAAAAACAGATTTTTGGGTCCATAAAATTGCTAAATGTATCACAAGAAGCCTAAAACGGTTTTGGAACCCTGGTTTTGCACACGTGACGTCACGCTGCTCTCGCTCGTTAATAGCGTGTGTGGCAGGATCGTCGTCGAGTGGCGCGGGTTCGTGTGCGACCTATTACAGAGACGAGGCAGCATGACGGGCCATGTGGCCACCGTTTAAGGGATCGCATGTGTCCAGCATGAACATCACATCGGCGGAGCCGCGATCAGCGCGGGACACGTTCACGCGCGGCGTCTGTCCAGTTCGTGATGGTTCAGGCGACGACTGCGCTCGCGCTGGCGTAGAACCTCTCCGCATCCGCGGCGGCGCCCACGGCGCTGGCGCCGTTGGGCATGCACGACTACGCCGAGCTGCTCGGCATCAGCCTCGCGTACCCCTGCAACGCGCTCGTGGGGTCCGTGGCCGACGCGGACGGGGCCACAACATGGCTCAGCGCCGCGCTGACGAACTAGGGCACGTGCCGCGACAGCCTAGCCACCGTGCCACTGCCGGACAATCCTGCAGGGAGCGACGCCGTGCGCAGGCAGGTGGCTGCACTCACACGGTTCGTCAGCACCGTGCTGGCGTTGCACGTTAGGAAGGCCAAGGTCGGGAGAAGTGGCGGCGGCCCGCCGTCCATCGAAGCTGCGCCGTCACGTGAAGGCACCACGTTCCCATCTTGGCTGTCCGAGCAGGACAGGAAGCTCTTGAAGTAGCCGTCCCGATGACCACCAACGACATCATCGTCACGCCGGATGCCGAGCTGGCGCTGGACGGCAGCAGAACGCACACGAGCATCAATGAGGGATACACCACCTAGTCCTCCACCACAGACCCACAGTCGGTACATACTATACATGGCACATGCACTGATGCACGCGGGCATGCATGCATCACAGCATCAGCCATTTGCACGAGCACATACCACGTACCCGCACTCACCGACGGCTTCAATCTGCAGGACCTGATCGCCGTTGTCATCCAGTGCTCCTGGCAGGCAGAGATCTCTAGTGGCGGCCCTCGTGGAAGCTACTCCATCTGTCCCAAAATAGATGTCATTCTCACTTCTCGAGAAGTTAAACACTTTTAACTTTAATCAAATATATATATATATATATATATATATATATAATGTAATACATATTTAGTATCATTAGGTAGATCGTTAAATAAACTTTTATAATAAACTTATTTAGAGATATAAATATTGCACGTATTTTCTACAAATCTAGTCAAAGTTGAAAAAGTTTGACCTATACGCATTTCATAACGACCTCTATTTTGGGATGGAAGAAGTAGCAACGCGCGCCCCTCCTACACTCAGACCATTGCTCGTCCACACAGTCCTTCTCGGCTGCCCATCCGATCCTGCGCGCAGCTGTCGGATGCCTGCCACGCCCGCGCCCACACCCCGCTATGCCTGCTTCCACCCACCTGCCATATCCACGGCTCCGCCCCTAGGGACACCGCCGACCAAGAAATCGCGGCTCCGACATAACAAAAAAAGAGTGAAATCCACTAGAGGTTCTTGATCCTGTCACGCGTTCTCAACTAGGTCCATATATTTCTTAAAACAGATTTTTGGGTCCATAAAATTGCTAAATGTATCACAAGAAGTCTAAAATGGTTTTGGAACCCTGGTTTTGCACACGTGATGTCACGCTGCTCTCGCTCGTTAATAGCGTGTGTGGCAGGATCGTCGTCGAGTGGCGCGGGTTCGTGCGCGACCTATTACAGAGACGAGGCAGCATGACGGGCCACGTGGCCGCCGTTTAAGGGATCGCATGTGTCCAGCATGAACGTCACGTCGACGGAGGCGCGATCAACGCGGGACACGTTCGCGCGTGGCGTCTGTCCGGTTCATGATGGTTCAGGCGACGACTGCGCTCGCGCTGGCGTAGAACCTCTCCGCGTTCGCGGCGGTGCCCACGGCGCTGGCGCTGTTGGGCATGCACGACTACGCCGAGCTGCTCGGCATCAGCCTCGCGTACCCCTGCAACGCGCTCGTGGGGTCCGTGGCCGACGCGGACGGGGCCACAACATGGCTCAGCGCCGCGCTGACGAACTAGGGCATGTGCCGTGACAGCCTAGGCACCGTGCCACTGCCGGACAATCCTGCAGGGAGCAACGCCGTGCGCAGGCAGGTGGCTGCACTCACACGGTTCGTCAGCACCGTGCTGGCGCTGCACGTTAGGAAGGCCAAGGTCGGGAGCAGTGGCGGCGGCCCGCCGTCCATCGAAGCTGCGCCGTCACGTGAAGGCACCACGTTCCCATCCTGGCTGTCCGAGCAGGACAGGAAGCTCTTGAAGTAGCCGTCCCGGTGACCACCAATGACATCATCGTCACGCCGGATGCCGAGCTGGCGCTGGACGGCAGCAGAACGCACACGAGCATCAATGAGGGATACACCACCTGGTCCTCCACCACAGACCCACAGTTGGTACATACTATACATGGCACATGCACTGATGCACGCGGGCATGCATGCATCACAGCATCAGCCATTTGCACGAGCACATACCATGTACCCGCGCTCACCGACGGCTTCAATCTGCAGGACCTGATCGCTGTTGTCATCCAGTGCTCCTGGCAGGCAGAGATCTCTAGTGGCGGCCCTCGTGGAAGCTACTCCATCTGTCCCAAAATAGATGTCATTCTCACTTCTCGAGAAGTTAAACACTTTTAACTTTAATCAAATATATATATATATAATGTAATACATATTTAGTATCATTAGGTAGATCGTTAAATAAACTTTTATAATAAACTTATTTAGAGATATAAATATTGCACGTATTTTCTACAAATCTAGTAAAAGTTGAAAAAGTTTGACCTATACGCATTTCATAATGACCTCTATTTTGGGATGGAAGAAGTAGCAACGCGCACCCCTCCTACACTCAGACCATTGCTCGTCCACACAGTCCTTCTCGGCTGCCCATCCGATCCTGCGTGCAGCTGCCGGATGCCTGCCACGCCCGTGCCCACACCCCGCTATGCCTGCTTCCACCCACATGCCATATCCACGGCTTCGCCCCTAGGGACACCGCCGACCAAGAAATCGTGGCTCTGACATAACAAAGAAAAGAGTGAAATCCACTAGAGGTTCTTGATCATGTCACTCGTTCTCAAATAGGTCCATATATTTCTTAAAAATAGATTTTCGGGTCCATAAACTTGCTAAATGTATCACAAGAAGTCTAAAACGGTTTTGGAACCCTGGTTTTGCACACATGACGTCACGCTGCTCTCGCTCGTTAATAGCGCGTGCGGCAGGATCATCGTCGAGTGGCGCGGGTTCGTGCGCGACCTATTACAGAGACGAGGCAGCATGACGGGCCACGTGGCTGCCGGTTAAGGGATCGCATGTGTCCAACATGAACGTCACGTCGGCGGAGGTGCGATCAGCGCGGGACACGTTCACGAGCGGCGTCTGTCCAGTTCATGATGGTTTAGGCGACGACTGTGCTTGCGCTGGCGTAGAACCTCTCTGTGTCCGCGGCGGCGCCCACGGTGCTGGCGCTGTTGGGCATGCACGACTACGCCGAGCTGCTCAGCATCAGCCTCGCGTACCCCTGCAACGCGCTCGTGGGGTCCATGGCCGACGCGGACGGGGCCACAACATGGCTCAGCGCCGCGCTGACGAACTAGGGCACGTGCCGCGACAGCCTAGCCACCATGCCACTGCCGGACAATCCTACAAGGAGCGACGCCGTGCGTAGGCAGGTGGCTGCACTCACACGGTTCGTCAGCACCGTGCTGGCGCTGCACGTTAGGAAGGCCAAGGTCGGGAGCAGTGGCGGCGGCCCGCCGTCCATCGAAGCTGCGCCGTCACGTGAAGGCACCACATTCCCATCCTGGCTGTCCGAGCAGGACAAGAACCTCTTGAAGTAGCCGTCCCGGTGACCACCAACGACATCATCGTCACGCCGGACGCCGAGCTGGCGCTGGACGACAGCAGAACGCACACGAGCATCAATGAGGGATACACCACCTGGTCCTCCACCACAGACCCACAGTCGGTACATACTATACATGGCACATGCACTGATGCACGCGGGCATGCATGCATCACATCATCAGCCATTTGCACGAGCACATACCATGTACCCACGCTCGCCGACGGCTTCAATCTGCAGGACCTGATCGCTGTTGTCATCCAGTGCTCCTGGCAGGCAGAGATCTCTAGTGGCGGCCCTCGTGGAAGCTACTCCATCTGTCCCAAAATAGATGTCATTCTCACTTCTCGAGAAGTTAAACACTTTTAACTTTAATCAAATATATATATATATAATGTAATACATATTTAGTATCATTAGGTAGATCGTTAAATAAACTTTTATAATAAACTTATTTAGAGATATAAATATTGCACGTATTTTCTACAAATCTAGTCAAAGTTGAAAAAGTTTGACCTATACGCATTTCATAATGACCTCTATTTTGGGATGGAAGAAGTAGCAACGCGCGCCCCTCCTACACTCAGACCATTGCTCGTCCACACAGTCCTTCTCGGCTGCCCATCCGATCCTACGTGCAGCTGCCGGATGCCTGCCACGCCCGCGCCCACACCCCGCTATGCCTGCTTCCACCCACCTGCCTTATCCACGGCTCCGCCTCTAGGGACACCGCCGACCAAGAAATCATGGCCCTGACATAATAAAAAAAGAGTGAAATCCACTAGAGGTTCTTGATCTTGTCACGCGTTCTCAAATAGGTCCATATATTTCTTAAAAAACAGATTTTCGGGTCCTAAACTTGCTAAATGTATCACAAGAAGTCTAAAATGGTTTTGGAACCCTGGGTTTGCACATGTGGCGTCATGCTGCTCTCGCTCGTTAATAGCGCGTCGGTAGGATCATCATCGAGTGGCGCGGGTTCGTGCGCGACCTGTTACAGAGACGAGTGAAAGGTCCTAATGGCTAGAGGGGGGTGAATAGCCTATAAAAAATCTACAACAACACTTAACAGACTGGTTAGACAATTATGAGGCGAAGCAAGTGTTGCGCTAGCCTACTAAAATAGCAAGCCACCTACCACAATTCTAGTTTATATAGTTTCTATCCACACA
Source organism: Miscanthus floridulus (assembly GCF_019320115.1). Taxonomy (NCBI): domain Eukaryota; kingdom Viridiplantae; phylum Streptophyta; class Magnoliopsida; order Poales; family Poaceae; genus Miscanthus; species Miscanthus floridulus. The sequence goes on along the minus strand of NC_089581.1, from coordinate 115,431,418 downwards.
ATAGCTATGACACTACACTAAGTTAGTGTGCTCTCAAAAGCTAACTAAAGAGCCACACTAACCAAACTAACAAGCTCTCACAACGAGCTACACTAAAGAGCTTGACAACTAGTTTGCGGTAATGTAAAGAGAGTGAGCAAGATGTTTATATCGCTGTGTCGAGGAAGGAGCCAAACAATCACAAGAATGAATACCAACGAAGACCAATCACCACAAAATCAAGTGATGAACACAATGATTTTTTACCGAGGTTCACTTGCTTGCCGGCAAGCTACTCCTCGTTGTGATGATTCACTCACTTGGAGGTTCACGCGCTAATTGGCATCACACGCCAAACCCTCAATAGGGTGCCGCACAACCAACACAAGATAAGGATCACACAAGCCACGAGCAATTCACTAGAGTACCTTTTGGTTCTCCGCCGGAGAAAGGTCAAGAACCCCTCACAATCACCACGATCGGAGCCAGAGACAATCACCACCCTCCGCTCGACGATCCTCGCTGCTCCAAGCCGTCTAGGTGGCGGCAACCACCAAGAGTAACAAGCTAATCCCATAGCAAAACACGAACACCAAGTGCCTCTAGATGCAAACACTCAAGCAATGCACTTGGATTCTCTCCCAATCTCACAAAGATGATGAATCAATGATGGAGATGAGTGCGAGGGCTTTTGCTAAGCTCACAAGGTTGCTATGTCAATACAAAATGTCCAAGAGAGTGAGCTTGAGCCGGCCATGGGGCTTAAATAAAAGCCCCCATGAAATAGAGTCGTTGTACCCCTTCACTAGGCACAACATAGGGTGACCGAACGCTCTAGTCATATCGACCGGACGCTGGACCTCAGCGTCTAGTCACACGATGCATGCCACATGTCCCCTCTCTTCAAATGTTGATCACCCGATCTCAACGGTTAAGTGATGACCAAACGCGCTGCTATGAAGTGATCGGACGCTGGACCTTAGCATCTGGTCATTTCCAGTAAGCATCCAGAAATAATTTTTCATGACCGGATGCGTCCGGTCATGCTTGACCGGACCCACCTAGTGTCTGGTCACTCAGTGTCTCCTCTGTGCACTGCCATATCAGCGGGAATAGACGTAGTCCTCCAGCATTCGGTCACTAAGTGACCTAGCGTCCGGTCAGAGACCGACACCAGCGTCTTCGCTGCTTCTACTGACCGGACGCGCCAGTCCTTCCGAGACCAGCGTCTGGTTACTTACAGTGACCTCTGTCTTTTTTGTATAGGGCGCCAGTGAAGTTCCTAACCCTTGCTCAAATGTGCCAACCACCAAGTGTTTCACCTTGTGCACATGTGTTAGCATATTTTCACAAATATTTTCAAGGGTGTTAGCATTCCACTAGATCCTAAATGCATATGCAATGAGTTAGAGCATCAGCCATTTGCACGAGCACATACCACGTACCCATGCTCGACGACAGCTTCAATCTGCTAGACCTGATCACCGTTGTCGTCCGGTGCTCCTGACAGGCAGAGATCTCTGGTGGTGACTCTCATGGAACCTACTCCCTCCGTCCCAAAATAGATGTCATTCTCACTTATTGAGAAGTCAAACACTTTTAACTTTAATCAAATATATATATAATGTAATACATATTTAGTATCATTAGGTAGATCGTTAAATATACTTTTATAATAAACTTATTTGGAGATATAAATTGTAACACCCTCAGTGTTACACTGTACTATTTTTGCTAAAACATTGCATGTGCATCATGTTCATATGATAGTGTATAAATTATAGAGTGTAAATCAATTTCTATGGCTCGAAACATTCATCGGAAACGCGAAACGAATGTTATGTTTCATGTCGTGTTATGTCACTTAGGGATCTAAATGAACAAAAATGCTATAGAATGCATACCCAGCACTTGAATAAAGTTTGTGGTACAAACTTCGTAGGTGGCAGTGAAATACTTGTGGTTGAGAATGAGATTCGCTAGCTAGCATACTTGATAGCTTGAAAATCGAATTCGACGCGAAACCGATAAGAACTTAGTCAATTTTCGTAAGTCAGAAAATGGTTCGACGAAGCTAAGTTCGATAATTTTTTAGAAATTTTGGGTTAAGCAATGGTAGGGTATTAGGGCTTGTTTCAGTAGTTTAACATACCCTCTTGAGTGTAGAAAAACTGGTTTAGCAATTGGATCCTTAAGTTGGGTTTTAGGACCGCTTTAAAAAGTGTGCACGACACATTTTCTGTGTCTAGGCGTGGTCACCGTGCTCACACGCCGTACGTACGCCACCGCGCTGGTCGAGCCTGCTGCTGGTCCCATGCTGTGGGCCACTATCACCCGTTGCCACACCCTAGCTCATGCTCACGCTTGAGCATGCATGCACGCCGTGCCCGGTGACCTAGCCACTCAGCCACCACTGTCGTTGTTGTAGGCCCGCTACTCTAGCTAGCCCACTGTCGCCGCTTCGATGTGTCACTGACTCCATTCATCGCGACACCCCACTGCTGCTGGCTGTGGCCTCTTGTGTGAGGTCATCTGTGTATGCTCTGCCACCGCCATCATGTCCGCCTGGCCACGCTGCCGCCTCATGCTCATGTGGCAGTACCGTGCGCTCATGGCCACGCTTGGCCCTACCCACACGTTGCCTTGCCCACCTACCTAGCCATCACACCCACGTTTGTTGTGATGCTACGCTACTATCTCCCCTAATCGGTGCCATGCCACTATGGCGCGTAGAACCGAGCGCCATCGTCGGGTTGTAAATTATGGCTATACGGCCCACTGTCCTGTGCACGTTGGCCATTTCCCCATCGCCCCATAGCCATACATGTTTGTGCACCGATTGACAGCCGCGTCCTGCCATGGCAACACCACGCCAAGCCATGCCATCCGCCCCCCCCTGTTCCGCTATCGCCATGGACGCTGGTCCCGTACCTCTCAATTCAGTCTGGTGGAGCCACCTCAATCCAATTAACCCCATCCTCGGCTCCGCTAAGTAGCCAGCCACCCACCTAAACCCACCTTACAGCGAGCCACACCGTGTCGTGCTCCAATTTGGAGTGGCCATTCCGCTGGGTCAATAAGACCGTGTCGGTCTACGTCAAAGGCAAGCTCCCTATCCAGTGCAGCTCGTGTCAATTCCTTGCACTGCTAGCTTTGCCTCCACCTGCTAATCACCCTGCGCACCTTTGCCGAATTGCTACCACCGCCTAACCTCCCCTAACATAGCTTTGTCATCGCCATGTGCCACTGCATAGCCCGTGCACATGCGGCCAGACTCGCTCGGTCCATCTTTGGTTAATCCACCACATCTGGTAGGTTTGGGGTGAGTCGCTGATGCCCATCCTTGAGCTCATTCATGTTGTCTGCACCTTGGCTCATGGGAACATGGTCGTCGTTGCATGGAGGAGTCCGCCATCATGGAGGGAGCTCGGGACAGCATCTCCATTCGCCACGTCGCCGCCCATCACTTTGGGTTTACACCTAGGTGAGTATCGGCTCACATTTGGGGGTGGGAAGGGGCCAATATGGCCCGCGTAACTGCCTTGTGCCAGCGCCGCTGCGTCGGTGCGCGCGCACGGGTGCCGAGGGTGTCGTCGTTGTGAAGACAAGTTCTTTCGAGGGTTTATCTGTGAAGTAGCTGACTATAGGAATAGTGCCATGGGTCTTAGGGTGATTCATCAGTAGGTCAGGGTCCTTTTCATAAAATAGCCAAAGCGTGCGGGCCTCCCCGTCGTGGGCCACCATCGCGTGGATGGGCCACGCCTATGGCAGAACCGCCCGAAATACCATGCTTACGGAGGTGCTTATCTTCCACCAGACACTAAGCACCCCAAAAGCAAGCTACAGCGGGCGGTATCCGTCAGGCACAACCCAAGGGAGAACTCGAAAGATCCACATTTTTTCCCAAGGATCTAATAATGAGAACGAGTTACAATACTTGTCCATTTCATACATCAGAGTTTCTTAAAATACATTATTACAATACCAAATGTCAGAGTGCGGAATGATAAATAGCAGAATTTAAAATAAACAACTAACGATAAGAACGAGGACCCGTCTGAACCCACCAGAAGAATCCTCCACACAACGGTACTTCTCAAGCATCACCTACAACAAGGGTAAATGAACCCTGAGTACACAATGTACTCGCAAGACTTATCCGACTAGTGGGAATCATTTCCCAAGTCCAAGGAGTATGAGAAGCTTTATGGTTTGCTGGTTTTCTTTAAGCAGAAAGCAATACTAATAGTGAGTCCTTATTTATGTTATTATTATCAGTCGTATTAAGTTATTATCTATCCATTCTATATAAGCACCTGTTCTACCTTCAAGCAAGAGTTGAGCAATCAGTTCCATTTCTTTTTCTTTCAACTTTCAGTTCTTACTACGATGCTAGAGGTAAGACAGGCCGTACCTAATCGGCGGCGATTCGCGAATCAATGTCCCTAGCTGGGTGCCTCAAAAACACATGCCCTGCTTGCACTCTAGGCACAAGCAGGACTAACCCATCATCCTCCTATCCTAGGTGTCTAGGTCCCTGTCCAAACTTGGACTCCAAGCCCCCACTTCTGAGTTCCAGACTCAGTGCGGTGCAAGGACATCCACCATCCCCGCCTCTAATCAGTTGATCTAGAAAGAGCTAGATCCATGATAAGAGAGCAACAAGTATTCCCTGCACCCATACCGAAGTATGTGCTTAGGACAATAGATCTATGACTTGCCTAGCGTCTGTTGCAATGACCGGTCCTTAATTGACATAGACAGGGAAAAAAGTGTACCGAGCTATGCCATGTTGGCCATAGGACACAACCCTTTACACCCAACAGTACCCAAACCATATCCCTACCCGGTCACCATTTTCTTTTCCACCATTTTATCATGAGTGATCATATTTATCACCTATTTGCTAGTAACGGTAGGTTACTCACGCTACTGATATCCTGAGCATGGCAACTACTCGACCTATACTAGTAGGACTCATGGGTAGATATATTTATGCATGTAGTTTCCATAAAATGCCTGTAACTTAAATGCACCTTATATAAATATATTCGGTGGTCATAACATAGAGTTATGCACCGGGGCTTGCCTTAGGCAGGCGACGGGTCAGTGACGCTAGCACCAAAAGGCTCTAGGGCTCCCTCCTACATGAGGATCTCCTCCTCGTACTCCTCGATGACCTCCTCGTACTCCTGTTCGTCCACTAGCATGAACTCTACCAACTCGTGATCTATATGTATGAAATGATAATGCAACACTTAATATTACGGCAACATCAATTCTTAAAATAAGAATACATCTATCAAACTACTAAGTGAATTCTACCCACTAAAGTGCTAAGCTACCTACTATTACCACTAACAAGTATGAAGCATGGCATAGATTATTATAGCAACTATAGGCATTCTCACTCCTAATACTGATTTACTCTATATACGATAAAGCAAGGATAATAGCTACTTTATTTAGCAACCTACTCTAGGGCTAAAAATTTTACAGCAAGTACATAATAATCTAGTGAGCCTACTGTAAAATTTTCATAACTACAGCTAACACCAATTTACCATAAAAATTCCTACAATTATTAAGCAACATAATACTAAGCTATCTAGTTTGAATTTATGAACCTACCACTGTCATAGCTAACTATAATCTAACTACACTAACAAGTGGATGGTATTTTTGTGAATCTAACAAACTTGGTTTCACTATTTTTGGACATCTACATGATTTACTATGATTTATTAAAGTTTAGCTCAAACTAATATTGAATAAACATTCCTGAGTTTTGGCTCTGTGTGGTTGAGAGACAAAGGTGTTTCCTCAACCTGATGTGACTTTCGACTCAAAGCATCAGCTACCACATTAGCCTTTCCTGGATAATAATGGACTTCCAAGTTGTAATCCTTTATCAATTCTAACCATCTCCTTTGCCTCATATTCAGCACCGACTGAGTGAAAATATACTTGAGACTCTTGTGATTTATAAAAAATGTGCACTTTGTTGCCCAACAGATAGTGCCTCCAAATCTTTAGAGCGTGGACCACGGCAGCCAGCTCTAAGTCATGGGTGGGGTAATTCACCTCGTGCTTTTTTAGTTGGCGTGAAGCATAAGCTATCACATGCCTATCTTGCATAAGCACACATCCCAACCCCATCTTCGAGGCATTACAATATACATCAAAAGGTCGGTCGATATCCGGTTGGGCCAACACAGGAGCAGTGGTCAGAAAAGTCTTCACAACTTGGAATGCTTCTTCGCAGGCTGGGCTCCAATCAAACTTAGATTCTTTTTAGAGCAGCTTAGTCATTGGCTGGGCTATTTTGGAGAAACCCGAGATGAAACACCGATAGTACCCAGCGTGACTAAGGAACTGATGAATCTGGTGCATAGACTTGGGAGACTTCCAATCCAACACATCTTGCACCATGCTGGAATCTACTGAAATGCCTTTAGGTGTCAACACATGCCCCAAAACTGCACTCGATCTAACCAAAATTGACACTTGCTTAATTTAGCATACAACTTGTGCTCCCTGAGTCGAGCCAGTACTATCCGAAGGTGTTGGGCATGCTCTTCATCATTCTTGGAATATATCAGGATATCATCAATGAATACTACCATAAACTTGTCTAGCTCCGGCATAAAAACTAAATTCATCAGGTACATAAAGAAGGCAGGAGCATTGGTGAGACCAAAAGACATCACTAGGTACTCATACATCCCATACCTAGTAGAAAAAGGCGTCTTTGGTATATCATGTGGTCTGATCTTGATATGATGATAGCCTGATCGGAGGTCAATCTTTGAGAACACCTTGACACTAGCTAGCTGATCGAACAAAGTATCTATGCGGGGCAAAGGATACTTGTTCTTAACTATTACCGCATTAAGAGGGCAGTAATCCACACACATCCATAGAGTGCCATCCTTCTTCACAAAAATGACTGGATAACCCCATGGTGAAGAACTAGGATGAATGAAACCTTTTTTATCAACTCTTCCAGCTACTTCTTCATCTCAGTCAATTCCATTAGAGCCATGCGGTATGAGCATCGGGAGATAGGAGCAGTACCTAGCTCTAGCTCAATGGAGAATTCTACCTCTCTGTCCGATGGCAATCCAAGAAGATCTTTAGGAAAAACATCTGGAAACTCACATACCACAGGGATGGGGGTAAGGTCAGGAGAGGCTTCAACATGGGCACCAATAGGTAAGACTAGATCTAAGGGTACAAGCAGAGACATCCTATCCTCAGAAGAAGGAAGCCGTAACTCCACACTTCTCTGCTTCAAATCCAAGACTACCCCATACACCAGCAACTAGTTCATTCCAAGAATAGCATCAATGCCTTGCCTAGGCATTACCATGAACTATAGGCGATAAGTGTGGGTGGCTAATACCAAGCGTACTGTGTTCATTCAGGGATTGATGAACATTTGTGAACCCGCAATACGGATTCTATAGGCATACGGTATAGCCATAAATGGTAAGTTGTGTCGATCTACAAATCCCATGCTCATAAAGGAATGTGATGCACCAGAATTAAACAACACATAAGTTGGATGGGAATTGATGGTAAACATACCAGCCATCACCGGTTTCTGCTGCAATATCTGCTCAGCATCTATGAAATGTACCTATCCAGGTCTGCTGGGCGCTTTCTTCTTGACCACAGTCCTCCTGACTAGCCTAGAGTTTGCTAACAGTTGAGCAGACTGAGCTGGCTGGTTCTAGGGACATGCTTAGGCATAGTGACCATCTTTGCTACACTTGAAGCAAGCACCAGGCTTGTTTCCAAAATCCCTAATGAGGTGGGACCTACTGTCCCTAAGGCTTCTGGGGCTGCACCTGCTGTGTGGGTGCATGATACTATGTGGAAGAAGTCTGAGAAGTCTACTGGGCCTGCCAAAACGAAGGCTCGCCTGATGATTGATAGGGTCCCCACCGGACAACCTATACCTTCTGAGTATGAGAGTGGCTGGAAGGCCCCGCAACCACCCACTTCCTCTTCCACTCTGCCTAGGAATCTCGCTGCAAGCCCTCCATGGCGATGGCAGCGTTCATCAGTGCCCTGAAGGTCTGATAGTTCACCGTGTATAGCTTCTCCTGAAGGATATAAGAGAGGCCATGAAAGAAGCAGTCCTTCTTCTTCTCGTCAGTGTCCACATGAATACCAGCATATTGGGACAAGTGATTGAACTTATTAACATAGTTCATCACTATCATACTCCCCTATCGTAGCTCTAGAAACTCAGTCAGCTTTCGGTTGATGACACCAGTAGGAGTATAGAACTCTCTAAATGCTATGGTAAACTCCTACCAGGTTGCTGAATGATCTGGCTGTTGCATGGCATGGAAGGTATCCCACAATGTACTTGTGTACCCCAATAGTTGTTGCACTGCAAAGCGCACTTTCTGCTCATCGACCACATTGAGCAACAAAAACTTCTGCTCCAGAATTCGAAGCTAGTGCTCCGCATCAAGGGCTCATCTGTAAGTGTGAAAGTGGGTGGGTGGGTCTTGAGGAAATCCTGGTAAGAGGAGGGTCCCTCAGGATGGTGGGCACCACCCTGATTCCCACCATTGCCCCCGTGGCCCCAGCGGCAAAGCCAGCGACAGCTTGTGCCATTATCTCCATGGCACCGGCTGACTCTCGGTGAGCAGCCAATAGTTCTACCATCATCTCAGCATGGGTCATTGAAGGCAGTGGTGGCGGAGGAGGAGGAGCCAGAAGTGGAGCCCCATGGCTCTCCTCGTTGTGCTCATTGACCTGGCCACTCTCGCCTTGGCCCTCGCCAAGACCGTTAGCCGCCCCAGCACTGGTGCTCCCACTTCTAGACCTTAGATTCATCTATAAGAGATAGGAACCATCCATTTAGAACAACCTTCCCGATCATAAGCAAGAGATTAGAGAGGTGACATCATATTTAATTAAAGCATTCTTTTAATTAATCCTATCACTTTACTAATCCAATTATATGTGTAGGGGGAATTTTAGTTTAAGCAAAATGCTATTATCATGATGCATGCTTCGGCCTATACGTTCACTCAAGCCAGAATATAGTGGCATTCGTTAAGTTTTTAGCACAATGCACACTCACTTTCTGTATACTAAGCGATTCTTACGCAACGTAAGTCAGTGTACCTGTAGAAAACTAATTAGATAAAACCAGTGCCGCTATCCTAGATAGACCATATTGCTAGAGCTTATACTTATTTAACTAACTTAATCATATCCTACTTTTTGCAAAACTTTTGTTGGACAAATTTTTAAGTTTTGAAAAAGAGTGATGAAACTCGTAACCATTATTGGCTCTAGTACCAACTGTGGTAGAACCGCCTGAAATACCATGCTTACTGAGGTGCTCGTCTTCCACCAGACACTAAGCACCTAGAAAGCAAGCTACAACAGATGGTATTCGTCGAGCACACCCCAAGGCAGAACCCAAAAGATCCACATTTTTTCCCAAGGATCTAATAATGAGAACAAGTTACAATACTTATCCATTTCATACATCAGAGTTTCTTAAAATATATTATTACAATACCAAATGTCAGAGTGCAGAATGATAAACAGTGGAATTTAAAATAAACATCTAACAATAAGAATGAGGACCCGTCTAAACCCACCAGAAGAATCCTCCACACAACGGTACTTCTTAAGCATCACCTGCAATAGGGGTAAATGAACCCTGAGTACATAATGTACTCGCAAGACTTATCCGACTAGTGGGAATCATTTCCCAAGTCCAAGGAGTATGAGAAGCTTTATGGTTTGCTGGTTTTCTTTCAGCAGAAAGCAATACTAATAGTGAGTCCTTATTTATGTTATTATTATCAGTCGTATTAAGTTATTATCTATCCATTCTATATAAGCACCTGTTCTACCTTCAAGCAAGAGTTGAGCAATCAGTTCCATTTCTTTTTCTTTCAACTTTTAGTTCTTACTATGATGCTAGAGGTAAGACAAGCCATACCTAATCGGTGGCGATTTGCGAATCAATGTCCCTAGCTGGGTGCCCCAAAAACACATGCCCTGCTTACACCCTAGACACAAGCAGGACTAATCCATCACCCTCCTGTCCTAGGTGTCTAGGTCCCCATCCAAACTTGGACTCCAAGCCCCCACTTCTGAGTTCTAGACTCAGTGCGGTGCAAGGACATCCACCATCCCCACCTCCAATCAGTCCGTCCAGAAAGAGCTGGATCCATGACAAGAGAGCAACAAGTATTCCCTGCGCCCATACCGAAGTATGTGCTTAGGACAATAGATCTGTGACTTGCCTAGCGTCTGTTGCAATGACCAGTCCTTAATTAACATAGATAGGGAAAAAAGTGTACCGAGCTATGCCATGTTGGCCGAAGGACACAACCCTTTACACCCACCAGTACCCAAACCATATTCCTACCCGGTCACCATTTTCTTTTCCACCATTTTATCATGAGTGATCATATTTATCACCTATTTGCTAGTAACGGCAGGTTACTCACACTACCGATATCCTGAGCATGGCAACTACTCGACCTATACTAGTAGGACTCATGGGTAGATATATGTATGCATGTAGTTTCCATAAAATGCCTGTAACTTAAATGCACCTCACATAAATATATTCAGTGATCATAAAATAGGAGTTATGCACTGGGGCTTGCCTTAGGCAGACGACGGGTCAGTGACGCTAGCACCAAAAGGCTCTAGGGTTCCCTCCTACATGAGGATCTCCTCCTCGTACTCCTCGATGACCTCCTCATACTCCTGTTCATCCACCAGCATGAACTCTACCAACTCATGATATATATGCATGAAATGATAATGCAACACTTAATATTACGGCAACATCAATTCTTAAAATAAGAATACATCTATCAAACTACTAAGTGAGTTCTACCCACTAAAGTGCTAAGCTACCTACTATTACCACTAACAAGTACGAAGCATGGCATATATTATTATAGCAACTATAGGCATTCTCACTCCTAATACTGATTTACTCTTTATACGATAAAGCAAGGATAATAGCTACTTTATTTAGCAACCTACTCTAGGGCTAAAAATTTTACAGCAAGTACATAATAATCTAGTGAGCCTACTATAAAATTTTCATAACTACAGCTAACACCAATTTACCATAAAAATTCCTACAATTATTAAGCAACATAATACTATAGCTATCTAGTTTGAATTTATGAACCTACCACTGTCATAGCTAACTATAATCTAACTACACTAACAAGTGGATGGTATTTTTGTGAATCTAACAAACTTGGTTTCACTATTTTTAGACATCTACATGATTTACTATGATTTATTAAAGTTCAGCTCAAACTAATATTGAATAAACATTCCTGAGTTTACTGGAAAATGAAAACTAATTCCTATCCCGTGGCCCAACTCGAGCGCCTCGGCCCAACCGGTGCAACGCACGTGGGCGCACGGCGCGGCCCACGTGAACGACAGCCCACGGCGGGGAGGACCCGCATGCGTCGGTCAATATACAAAAACACCCTCAGACTCCTCTGTAATCCCGCATGAGCTAAACACACTGTTCCGCTAGTCTACCATCTTACAGCTACGCCCTCGGAACTTCCTACCTTCATGACAACGACACCCCTCGGGCACCCGCACGTGCCTCAGCGCGGCGGCGCTAGCACCGGGTGGCTACACCGGCAAGTATAGCTCCTCTCCACCCTAACTACAGGACCGATGCTTACCTAGGAGTGAACACGAAGCACCGGGCGAAGGAAGCATGAGCCGAAACATAGCAGCGAGGTCGGACCATGGTGATGGGGACCCTACAGTCACGGCGGCGGCGTTCCAGTGAACGTCAGCAAAGCCAGGGAAAAAAGGGTATCTAGTGAGCTCAAGTGACTCACCACGACACCCCTCGAGGCGGTGATTCATCCAGAGATGGCCCGAGCCAAGCTGGCCGTGTGTGTGCGGGCGGTGCGGCGGTGCACGGTGATGTCACGACCATGTCAGGGAAGGCTAGGCTATGGTAGCACTTCGGCCGAGGTGTGCAGGGTGCTTAGCAGGTGGAGACAAGGCTAGAAGCACAAGGAATTTCCATGAGCTGCCTTGGATACATGGCTTGCCGATGGCGCATGCCCGTCTGGTCTTAAGGACTCAGCGGAGTGGCAGCTCCAAATTGGGGCTTGGCAAGGCAAGGTTCGCTACAAGGTGGGTCGGCTGGGTAGCTGACTACAAAGCGGAGCCGAGGGCGGAGTTAATTGCACTACGGTGGCTCCACTATGGTGAAAATGGAGGAGCGATCTCGGTGACATCGAAACAGGGAAAGTAGGCAGAGTTCGGCTTGGCGCTATCATGGCGGAATCAGCCGTCAACTCCAAGTACAAGCGCGCATGGGTGGTGGGGAATAGCGAGGCATGCACAAGATGCTTGGGCACACCGTCATAGCCCACAAGCCGATGGCGGCATGGCACTATGCCGTAGTGGATGGCGTCGACCTAGGGAAGCAACATCCAAGCGCAGCAAGATAATGTGCCCAGGGACGCCAGAGTGAGGGTAGAGCATGCGGCTCTACCATGCATGGCAAGACAACGTGCGATAGAGCTAAGCGTGGCTAAGTAGCAGCAACATGGCACCATCGGCGAGCGCGGGGCAGTAGAGCGGCCAGCGCATGGTATGGTGGTGCAGGTCTGTGTGGCTATGCATGAGCGTGTGCGTGCATGGCGTGCCAGGGTAGCAATGCTAGCGTGGCCTACATCGCAGGACCAGCAGCATGGTCGGCCACAATGGTGTGGTGATGGTGGCTAGAGGCAGGCCCGATAGCGGTGCGTGCGGTGCGATGGTGAGCCGTGGGCTCAGGCGGACGCGACGGATGAGGCGGGGTAGCCAAGCTTGCTGGGCCCAACAGGTGCGTGCACAAGCGGTTAGTGTGCCAGACGCGGCAGCGGCAGTGCGGCCAATGCGACAGTGCACGTGGGCGCACCCGGGGCGATCGGTGACACCGGCTGGGTCACGGTGACCACGCCCAGACCCAAAACCGACCGGCGTGCAGTGCCTTGCACGCATTTTAAAGTTTCTACAAAAACCAACTCGATGATCCCGTAACTATATGATGTAGACTAGGCCTGATCTTCCGAAAGGTATGATAGCGTCGATTGGTGGAGACTCGACGTTCATGATTTAGGCTTTGAACCATGACTGATTCGGACCCCCGCAACCATTACACCACTGCTCCATTGGTTATCAACCATGCGAACGCGATTGACCTCACTGAGAAGGCTTTCCTACAAGCGAATCGAGAACACAAGGTATGATAGCATCGATTGGTGGAGACTCGACATTCATGATCTAGGCTTCGAACCAAGACTGATTCAGACCCCCGCAACCATTACACTACTGCTCTGTTGGTTATCAACCACGCAAACGCGATTGACCTCGCCGAGAAGGCTTTCCTACAAGCGAATCGATAACACAAGCAAGAATGAGATAAACGCAATCTGAAATTACAAATAAATATAAGGGAGTTCAAGTCTTTATTCAAAAGGACTAATCGCCACAGGCGAACAAGATCAAGAACTGGGTCCTTGGTTCACAGCAAGCGGCCTTGGCGGTGACATTTGCAACAAAACAACGTCTGTTTCATGAGGAAATCAAGAACTAAATAAAACTCAAACCCTAAGGAGAGCGACAGCTGGTATTTATAGAGTCTTGGGCGTCACCCCCTGGACACGCCCCCTAATGGGCCCAAACACGATACACGGTCCAACGGACCAAAAGACGGTGTCATAGCACCCTAGCAGATTCTGGACGCTGACTTGTTTCGACGATTCCTGTTGATTCTGAAGGTCTTTTTACGTGAAACCACTTGGATTGGCTTATTTATCAAATTAGCTTTCCAACCATATGTGGATTGTCAAAAATGGAGTCCGGATGCGTCCTAGGTGACTAGTTTAAGGTAGACTAGTCTTGGAGGCCGAGGTAGACTTGAACTTGAGTTGCTTTGGGCCTCCACCTCGGAGACTCGAACCGAATTAGCCTCGGACCTCCTTCTTGACTTGGACACCCTTGCTGGCCTCCTACCCCTCCATACCATGTGCCAAACATGGTCATATGCATGGGTGTCATGTCCTCATCATCCTCCCCTTCTTGATGAAAAGTCGTCTTCGGCGTTGATTGTGCTTGAAACTGATCCTGCACAACATAAAGGAGAATGGGGTTGCGAAAACAAAGGGAACTAAAATAATTGTGAGAAGGAACATGACCATGTTTCCAAGTTTGTAGCATGTCATCTCGCATAAAAATTTCAGCAAGCATGTAGACTCCATGATCCAAATGCACACGAAGTATGTCAACACTATCCTGCAAAAGATTAGAACTAACCAAAGATAATGTAGGAATAGATGATCTAGCAGACATAGGTAGCAACCAACAATGTTCCCCTTCTTGGAAGTGAACTTGTTTCTTTGAGGAACATGAGAAATTGTTTGTATTATTATGGTTGCCCTCTAAACGATCATAATCTTGTACAATAAAAGGAGAATTCATATTACTACGAATGTATACTCGATGTATTATATATTGTCCCTTGTTGTTATATTTGTCAATAACATAATATGTATGTTTATAAAACCAAGGCAAATCAACATATTTAAATAGGCTCTCCTCCAAACAATCTAGGTTACACAAAACATCAAATTCAATGTAACCCAAAATATGTAAAGAAGACAACAGTTTAAACTCATCAGTTTTAGTAGCAATATGAATAACTTGTTTATTTTTAGAACAAGTGACTAGTTTCAAAACATATAAAATTGAGGCATCATCAACCAATTCATCTTTATCATAAGGAACTTCAAGCAAATTATCATGGGATGGAGATAGATCAAGAGAGGGTTCCACTAAAAGTTGCTCTATGATAGCATGATTTGTGGAAGAATTTAGTACATTAAAACTATTCTCACCTTCCATGAGTGTAGCACCATGGACATTACCTGTGTTCTCAGTAGGAGTAATAGGTGCATTGTGAAGTGATGGTTCTGAATTTGCATATGAGGTTGTGAGTTCCTCATTTTCTTCCATGTCATCCTCTCGCTTATGTATATTATCCTATAGAAGATTAGTCATAGCAAGAGGAATAACAACAGACTCATCCTCTAAATGGTGCACCTCAGCATATGAAGTCAAAACAGGAGGTGGATTAACAAAGGTTTCTCGCATAAGAAGTTTCATATCATTCCAAGTTTGAGGTTTATCAGAAGGATCTAAAGACTCCCACCAAGATAAAGCAGAATGTCATAAAACACTAGCTGCATTTGTTACCTTCCTCCTTGGACACATAAAGCGAGTAGCAAATATATTATCTATAGCAATTTCCCACTCCATGTACTCATCAGCACTTATACCATTATAAGTCGGTGGATACGAACAACCTATCATTGTTAGAAGACAGCAAAAGACAACACAAAAATATTATCCCTATCAACTACTTAGGTTGTGGATAAGGAAAAAAATCAAGGCACTCAACTCTCAAGCGTCTTACCATGGTCTTACAAGTGTTCTTACCAAAGCAGCAGGCGGTGCAATCGGTCGGTAACTGTGATATCGTTGTAGCTTGAGTGTAACAGTTGCAAGGCGAACCTGTACTTGGTTAGAAGAAAGTGGAGCTTGGACAGGCACAATATAGTAGTAAGAAATAGCAAAATTCGCAACTGAATAGCAAAGCTGAATAAGTATCCCAAGTACTTATCTTAGTTGCTGGCCTACTCATGTTCCAAGTCCCAGATGTATCAAGTGATGTGAACAACAAGAATATAATTAGGAACAAGGTAGAAATTAGCGCACGCAAACATAGCTCAAATGGCGCTCTCTTTGTGCTCCACTAGATATTGTTCCTCTTTTGCCCCTCTTTTTTTTCTATTTTTTTGGGCTATCGTTATTTTTTTGGGAAATTTTGACTTTTTCTTTTTATTTTTTTGATATTTTTTCTTCACTTAGGAGCATAAAAGAAGTAACCACAGAAAATATGAGCTTAAACAAGTGAAAAACGTGGCCTGTGGAATTTCCAGAAGACGTGCTCGAAATCGACAAAAACTTTGTGACCACGAAAAGAGGATCTTATGACCACTTTTTGACCAAAATAAAAATCTTCGACCCTAGTAAGTCAGGGGATGGACGGATCTGAATTTTTTTTGATCGATTTTGATATATGGAACGTCGAAATCCGAGTTCGTATGCGAAAACTAGACCAGTTTTAAGAACGGACTCCGAATTAGAGGACAAAACGGAAATAATGCGCGCAAAATTGGTCACAACAGCAATGATTTGATGGAAACAGTGAAGACAAGTGTAGGAAATTAGATGGCGTGGACTAGGGTTTGATGGATACAAAGGAAACTCAACAAGATTTGGAGATGTTCATGGATTATGATGAAAAACAAAGGGGAAAACACAAACTGGACTAAAAAACGATCTAAAACCAGCAACCAGAACTTGACCTAGGGCACAAACTTAACAACGCAAAACAGAGACAAAATTGCACGGCACAATGAGGCTATAGGATAGGGAATATGTGACGATGTATATTTTTTGGCTTTTTGTGGACTATAGGTAATGCAAAAATAGTAACAAATCTAGAGGAGAAAACAAAGTTATACCTAATGG
Source organism: Miscanthus floridulus (assembly GCF_019320115.1). Classification (NCBI taxonomy): domain Eukaryota; kingdom Viridiplantae; phylum Streptophyta; class Magnoliopsida; order Poales; family Poaceae; genus Miscanthus; species Miscanthus floridulus. The sequence continues at coordinate 115,414,807 of NC_089581.1, read as the reverse complement.
GCAACAAGGTCTCTAATACCACTTGATGTAGACTAGGCCCGATCTTTCAAAAGGTATGATAGCGTTGATTGGTAGATACTCAACATTCATGATCTAGGCTTCGAATCAAGATTGATTTGGTCCCCCGCAACTGTTACACCACTGCTCCATTGGTTATCAACCACGCGAACGCGATTGACCTCGCCGAAAAGGCTTTCCTGCAAGTGAATCGAGAACACAAGCAAGAACGGGATAAATGTAATTTGAAATTGCAAATAAATATGAGGTTTATGATAATGAGAAAGAGCTCAAGTCTTTATTCGAAAGGACTAATCACCACAGGCGAACAAGATCAAGAACTGAGGCCCTGGTTCACAGCAAGCGGCCTTGGCGGCGACAGTTGCAGCAAAATGATATCTGTTTTACGAGATAATCAGGAACTAAACAAAACCTAAACCCTAAGGAGAGCGACAGCTGATATTTATAGAGTCTTAGGTGTCACCCCCCTGGACGCGCCCCCTAATGGGCCCAAACACGATACACGGTCCAACGGACTAAAAGACGGTGTCGCAGCACCCTGGCAGATTCTAGACGCTGACTTATTTCAATGATTCCTGTTGATTCCGAAGGTCTTTTTACGTGAAACCACTTGGATTGGCTTACTTATCAAATTAGCTTTCCAACCATATGTGGATTGTCAAAAATGGAGTCTAGATGCGTGCTGGGTGACTAGTTTAAGGCAGACTGGTCCTGGAGGCCGAGGCAGACTCGAACTTGAGTTGCTTTGGGCCTCCACCTCGGGGACTCGAACTGAATTAGCCTCAGACCTCCTTCTTGACTTGGACACCCTTGCTGGCCTCCTACCCCTCCATACCATGTGCCAAACATGGTCATATGCATGGGTGTCATGTCCTCATCACTACACCACCTATTTTACGTTGTTTCTGGTATATAAGGCTACTAGAGGAAACCCCAAAACCATGCCACTACATAATTCGATCGTTCTACAAAAAATGTCAAACTTTGCTTCATCGATCCATTTCTTGACTTAGGAATTTCCACCAAAACACGATCGGATTCACGTCGAATTTGATTTCCAAGCCATTCGATGCACTAGCTAGCAAATCCCGTTCTCAACCGCATGTATTTCATTGCTGCCTACGAAGTTCATACTACAAACTTTATTAAAGTTTTGTCTGTGCGTTCTACAGCATTTTCATCCACTAAAAAATCGTCTAGCACTCTTAGCGATAAAACGCGACATGAAATATAATATGTGTTTCGTGCTTCCGATAAACATTTCAAGTCACAGGAATTTATTTACACATTATATTTCATACACTATCATATAAACATGATGCATATGCAATGTTTTAACAAAAAATTACAATGCAACACCAAGGGTGTTACAAATCTACCCCCCTAAAAACAAAATCTCGCCCCAAGATTTCATGTGCCTAGTGTGAGAAGGAGATAGGAAATACATTTTGACACAATAACTAACTATCAGAACCAGAGAGGAGGTGGGGATAATGCTTCAATAGGTAACTCTCTTGTTCCCACGTGGTCTCATCCTCTGAATGGTTTTGCCATTGCACTTTGTAGAACTTTACCACACTGTTCCTCGTCACTCTTTCTTTCTCATCTAGGATTTTTACAAGGTTCACAACATAAGTCAAATCTGGCTGGAGGGGAAGCCCTTCAATTTCCATAGCTTCCTTCGGTACCTACAAACATCTCTTCAATTGCGATACATGAAACACCTTGTGTACCGCAGATAAAATCTCAGGAAGCTAGAGACGATAAACAACGGGGCCACATTGCATCAAAATTTTGTAAGGACCCACATATCAGGGAGCTAGCTTGCCATGGATACCAAACTGATGTACTCCTCTTATAGGAGATACCTTGAGGTAATCATAATCCCTAACTTCAAACTCCAAGGGCCTTCTTCACTTGTCTGCATAGGCTTTTTGTTGGCTCTGAGCTGCCGTCAAATGATGCAGGATAAGGACAACTTGTTGTTGAGCCTCCTTGATGAATTCTAGCCCAAAGTATCCACGGTCTCCCACTTCAACCCAATTAAGTGGCGTCCAGCATTTCTTCCCATACAGAGCTTCAAATGGTGTCATGCGAATGCTCTCTTGGTAGTTATTATTATAAGAAATTCAGCAAACTTTAGGCACACATCCCACTTCTTAGGAAAAGAAATGGCACAAGCTCTCAACATGTCTTCGAGCACTTGGTTCACCCTTTTGGTTTGGCCATCAGTCTGGGGTGATAGGCTGAACTACAGAGGAGACTAGTTCCAAGACACTCCTAGAGTTGCCTCTAGAAGCGAGAGACAAAAATTGATCCCCTATCGGAGATGATAGTGAGGGGAACTGTAACAAAACCGACCAATTATACGAAATTAAGTAAGAAAATCATCCGCCAGAGCAGACGATTTAGCAAACTTAAGCCCGTATAACCCGGTAGTCCGTGAAATCACGAAGGATTTCAAACCAACTTCCATTCCAGCCAAGATCGTAATAAGTTTAGCGGTCACCATCACATATTACATAAGAGTTCACAATCTTAGATACATCAGAGTTTCAACATAGTTATTACAAACCAGTTTGAATAAAAGTAGCGGAAGTCATTTGTTCAAACCACACACACACTCACGCGGAGTTTAAATATAGTGCCAGTGAATGATCATCTCCAACAAAAGCATCAAATGAGACATAAGGAATGACCATGCCCATGGTCCTAAGCATCACCCATCGCAGGATAAAGGCAGTTGATATAGTAGCCGTAATACATCTGCCCATCTACAACAAGTGGGAATAAAACCCTGAGTACGAGAAGGTACTCAGCTAGACTTACCCGACATAACCGAAAATAAATGACACCAAGGATTATGAAGGGCTTTATAGTAGGGTAGCTGACTCATTTGCAAAAAGAAGCATTTTTAACATTTCAAGAACTTTTCGAAAAGCATTATTGCCAAGTTAATTATTATTAACCTATTGACTAGATTTGCACCTATACTAGAGTAAACATGTGATTAATCAGATAATGATAACCAATGATCATTAAACAACTTCCATACTGTCATATTCATTATAACTGTCCAAGGGTTCCATAATATTTACTACGATGAAGTAGCTCAAGTCAAGTGCTCACTATCCAGGAGCGATGGCGATTCGAATCGATTCCTAACCAGCTGGTGATTTATTCCTTACACAAACCTCACTCACCCGCTAAAGTGAGATATTGATCACCGAGTCAACTTTCCAGGAATCTCGAGTTTGCCAGGAACCACATGTACCCAGGGGCCGACCGACTGCACTTTGGTCTTATCATCCCACCCCCGTGTCCTACCACACCTGCTCTGGCACAGTGCGTTGCGGGCAATCTACTCGGCCCGAAAAATCTCCTAGCTTCATGGTCGAAAGGTACTTTATCCGGCCAGCTAAATGTAAGGCATGCGTTCAACATGACTCGAGGCCCAACAACGGTCGGTCCTTAATCGACACAGACGGAAAGCACTACAGTCCAAAACTCTGCAAGTCTTCGTCCGGTCTCAACTTCATTTAACACTTAGTTATACCATGACTTCATAGTCATCCAAGCAGATCTAGGTAACCACCTATAGCTCATTGGTGACAGGAAATCACCCGACTTCTACCGGTCTAAGCCAGCTAAGCATTGACTCGACTGCGGATACCTGGGTAACAAGGATATAGTATAACAAAGGTAGACAAGGTATAATGCAGCAACGGTTTCAAACAACTCCTGAATGTAATGCATCAATTAAAGTAAAGCATTTAATTAAATAATTGCAAACTGGGAGAAAAATGCTCCGGGGCTTGCCTCTCTCGAAGGAGCTCGGACGGTGATCGGGGCACTCCGGAAGTTCCTCAACGTCCTCCTCGTCGGCTTCTGGCACTTCCTGCGGCTGCACCTCGAACTACTCCTCTGGCTCCTTGGGTATGACGACCGGGATCTCGGTTTGCGATCCTATATGATGCAATGCGCATAAGTGCTTATGCAAACGGTGCATCGAAGGAGATGAATGCAATGGATATATTTAAATGCAAGGTAGTCAACATCATCCAAGAAAATATACTACAAGCACATATCATCTACTGCATTCTCTTCTACTACTAATATGTTTAAGTCAACACACCTTATCAAATGCTTCAAAGATACACCAAAGCTATTATTATTAACTAACCTTGTATTAAAGAGGATTATTTTATTTCCTTTTTAATTAGGGCTACAACAGCAATCTATATTTCTGGTGCTTATAAAAATCTAAGAAAATTACAGTAGCATGGTACTACTCTAATTAGACTACCATCAGATTTTCATGGTGTTTGAATGAGTGGATTAGCCTACACAAAAATAACAAGCTATGACATGATTTTGTACATGAAAATACTTTGTACTGTGAAAAGTGTCAAACAACAGAATTAATATTTTTCCTAGGTTCTTCATAGCATACAATGATTGTACAAAAATTATCACATGCATGTTTTATACAAAGTTTGCTCTCTAGCAAAAATAACAAAAATCAGCCATTAAAGGTACTTGAACTACACCTCCAAAGTTTTCCACAGCACATGCATGAAACATATTTTTCCTAGGAAGTACATGACATAAGAAGATTAACAAACTTGAAATCATATTTTTCTACAGACTATGGATTTTTCTACATATTTTTCAAGTTATCAGCAATATCCATGATTAAATAAAATCCTATAGAAAAGTATCCCAAAAATGACATGCAATAATTTTCCCAAGTAGATCTGGTGATAAGGAACCTAGCAAAATTTGTTTCAACAAATTTGGAGCAAATTTGAGTACCCAAACATTTTCCAAACCATTTCTATTTTCAAATAATAAAGAGAAATTGAAAACGAATTATTTCTACTCCTACTAGGCCGGCCCGTGGAAACGAACTGGCCCACGGCCACAACCGGCCTGCTCAGTCCGAGCGAAGGGGCGAGCGGCGGCCTGGTAGGGGCTTCGGCCCACGGTCGCTTTGGCCCAGCTCGACCGAAGCGAAGGGGCCACGCCGGCGCCGAGGCTTCGCGACGGCGCGGCTCGGCCAGCGGCCGGCGGCCATTGTCGGCCGGGTCAGGACAAGCGAGTGAGCGCAGGAGGTTCACGAGGCGTAGGTGAATGTGAGCAGGCAGCTAAGCAGGGTGGAGAAGGTGAGGAAGAGGGAGTTCCACGGCGGCCGAGCATGGCGGCGCCATGGCCGACGGCGGCGAAGCTTGGAAAAAGCGCTACCTCAGCTCAAACGACGGCACAACCATGAGCACCAGGTGCCAGAGAGCGAGGCGGAGTTGCGGGCGAGAGGAATCGGGGAATCGCGCAGTGGTGCGGGAGCTCGACGCCGGCGAAGCGCGTTGGCGAGATCGGCAGCACGGGCGCGCGCTGCTGCTGTTGCTGCGCCTGAGAGAGCGGGAGTGCGAAATGAGGTATGCAGCGAGGGCAGCAGATGTAGGTAGGTGCGTGGGAGCGGCCGTGGCTGCCGCGCGGCATGCATCGCCAGCACAAGGCGGCCACGCGGCGGGCGTCGCCTGACGCGATCGGGAGCGTGGCGCGGCAAACGGCGCGGCGTGCGGGAGAAGGGGCCAGCGCGTAGAGGTAGGCCGGGCTGGCACGGCATGGGGCTGGGCTGGGCCAAGGCGAGGCACATGGCACTGCGGAAGGCTCGTTGGGCCGGCTTTGGCAGGCGGGCCAGAAGCGATGCGGCGGCCCGCGAAGGAGGAAAAAATCCTTTTCCAAATAAAATTTTCAAGGAATTTTTAAATGCCATCTTTCAAATATTATTTTGAGCAAGAAAATGACCTCTTTTGAAAATGTACCAAAAATGAAAGTTGTTTAGAATTTAATTCTCAACAACTTTGCTTTTATGACCAAAGCCAAATTCTTTCTAGATTTTGAATTGTAACATCAAAGTCCACGTCTAGCTCAAAACCCTAATTTTTGGAATTTATTTTTGAAGCCAAATTTTGAATTAATTTGAATACAAACATTGCTCCAAAAATTGAACTAAACATTGCTAGAGGATTTACAATAGTAGCCAAACATGTTTTACTAACCTAGCAAGAAAAAAAATCAGGGCAAAACAATTCTTAAATAGGTGTATGCAACATTCAGGTTTCACGCATGTTTTAGGTGTTTCAAAGCAATGTTTCAATTGTTATTCACATGATTAGGCATGTATGATTTGGATGCTTGATGATGCATGATATGCGTGATTTGTAGTGCCTAAATGCAGGCATAACACCGGGGTGTTACAGCCCTCCCCCCTTATAAAAATCTTGTCCCGAGATTTGGGTTACGAACCATTTGTTATAAAAATCTTCATAAGCTTTTTGTAGATACTCTCCTATTTCCCAAGTTGCATCTCCCTCATCATGATGATTCTATTGTATCTTGTATGTTTTCACCACACTATTCCAAGTAGCACGTTCCTTAGTATCTAACACCCGGACTGGTTGCTCACGATACACCAAATCTAATTTGAGTTGAATACCTCGAGGTTCTATTCTTTCCTCCGGAACACGCAAACATTTCTTGAGATGTGATACATGGAAAACTAGGAAAACGGTACTCATTGTTTCAGGTAACTCTAACTTGTAGGCTACCGAACCTCTTCGTTCCAAGATCTTGTATGGTCCTATGAATCTCGCAGCAAGCTTTCTTCGGACTCCGAACCTTTTCTTTTTCATTGGCGTGACTTTCAGATAAACATAGTCACCAACTTCAAACATAAGGGGTCTCCTTCTTCTGTCTGCATAGTTTTTCTGACGTGATTGGGCTGCTTTCATATTCTGCTAAATAATATGAACCTTCTTCTCAGCTTCTTCTACAAAGTCAGTGCCATAATATCTTCTATCTCCAGGCTCGACCCAATTCAATGATGTTCTACATTTTCTGCCATATAAAGCTTCGAATGGGGCCATCTTGATGCTTTCTTGATAACTATTATTATAAGAAAACTCAGCTAACGGTAACCATGACTCCCATGATCCCTTAGAAGACAATACATAGGCTCTTAACATATCCTCTAAAACAGCGTTTACTCGTTCAGTCTGACCATTTGTCTGAGGATGATAAGCGGTACTGTGAATCAAACTAGTTCCTAAGCCTTTGTGTAAATGTTCCCAAAAGTGAGCCGTGAACTGTGAGCCTCTATCAGATACTATGGTCTTTGGTATACCATGCAACCTCAAAATTTCTACGATATACTTCTCAGCATATTGAGGTGGTCGATAATCTATTTTGATAGGCAAGAAATGAGCGGTCTTGGTAAGACGATCCACAATTACCCAAATCGAATCATGTCCTTTTTGAGTAGTGGGCAAACCCATGATAAAATCCATACTGATATCATCCCACTTCCAACTAGAGATTGATAAGGGTTGCAACATACTAGCAGGTTTCATGTAAATAGCTTTCACTCGACAACATGTGTCACATCTGACAACATATGCTGTAATTTCTTTCTTCATTTTGGTCCACCAATAGCAAGATCTTAATTCTTGATACATCTTACTACTTCCGGGATGGATAGATAGCTTAGAAAGGTGAGCTTCATCCATGAGTTTATTCCTAAGCTCTCGATCCTTGGGAACCACAAGACGGTTGTCAAACCACAACACTCCCTGTTCATCCACTTTAATGTGTTGAGATGGCTTCTCTTTTATTTTCTCTTTGATGTGGAATATCCCCTTATTGATTTTCTGGCCTTTGATTATCTTACTTTCTAAGGAGCAACTAATCTGAATACTATGTAACACAGCAGGATGCATTAGATTGAACCCATCTTCAAGTAATGGCTGCACATTCAAGAAATGTGACTTTCTGCTCAAAGCATCTGCCACTACATTGGCTTTACCAGGATGATATTGTACATTTAAGTTGTAATCCTTTATCAATTCCAACCATCTACGCTATCTCATGTTTAGCTCTGATTGGGTAAAGATATATTTAAGACTCTTGTGATCCATAAAAATATTGCACACATTACCAAGTAGATAATGTCTCCAAATTTTTAGGGCGTGCACAACTACAGCAAGTTCAAGATCATGTGTTGGATAGTTGACCTCGTGCTTTCTCAATTGTCGTGATGCATAAGCAATGACTCTCCTTTCTTGCATAAGAACACAACCCAATCCAGTCTTCGATGCGTCGCAAAACACATCAAATGGTTTCTCGATATCTGGTTGTGCTAGAACAGGAGCAGTGGTCAATAGTTTCCGCAAAGTGTGGAAAGCTGCTTCACACTCCTCTGTCCACACAAACTTGTGATCCTTCTGTAGGAGGCTTGTCATCAGTTTGGCGATCTTCGAGAAATCTAGTATAAAGCGACGGTAATAATCGGCTAGTCCTAAGAAACTTCTAACCTCAGGAACTATGGTCGGTGCTTTCCAATTCATAACTTCTTGCACCTTACTTGGATCGACTGAAACTCCATTCTCTGACAGAATGTGACCAAGGAAAGGAACTTCCTTCAACCAGAATTCGCATTTGCTAAACTTAGCATACAATTGATGATCTCTAAGTCTGGTCAAGACAGTTCTCAGATGCTCTTCGTGATCTTTCTCGTTCTCGGAGTACACCAGAATGTCATCAATGAACACTACCACAAACTTATCCAACTCTGGCATGAAAACTGTATTCATCAAAAACATAAAGTATGCAGGAGCATTTGTCAAGCCAAAGGACATGACAAGATACTCATACAACCCGTATTTGGTGGAAAATGCAGTTTTTGGTATATCCTGTGGCCTAATCTTGATCTGATGATAACCGGATCTCAAATCTATTTTTGAGAACACCTTGGCCTTGGATAATTGGTCAAACAGAACATCAATATGTGGCAAGGGATATTTATTCTTGATGGTCACAGCATTGAGTGGCCTATAATCTACGCACATTCTCAACGTGCCCTCTTTCTTCTTTTTCACAAACAAAGCGGGACGTCCCTATTCAGACTTGCTTGGCCGAATAAACCCCTTTTTTGACAAATCTTCTAATTGCTTCTTCAGCTCAGCTAACTCATCTAGAGGCATCCGATAGGGTCTCCTTGAAATCGGAGCTATTCCGAGGACTAGCTCAATTCCAAACTCAATCTTCCTATCTGGTGGAAGACTAGATAGCTCATCCGGGAATACATCTGGGAATTCACACACTACCGGAATCTAATGAATAGGAATGACTGCCGTAGCACATGTAACACTTATCAGGTCTATTCTCCGAGGCAATGGTACTTGAAAAGTACCCTCACCCAGGGGATCCTTAAGGGTAAGTACTCGACTTCCAGTATCTATGACTGCTCCCCAATCCTTCATCCAATTCATCCCTATAATGACATCCAAGACTAACCCAGGTATAACTATCAAGTTCACTCGGAACTTCCTGCTACCTAATTCAAGGGTTGCCCCTCGAACCATCCGGTTGGTCAAAACATCAGCCCCTGCTGAACTTATACGATACCCATAACCCAATTCTGTGCATAGTTGTCCATGTTTCTGTGTAAATGCTTGACTCATAAAAGAATGCGATGATCTAGAATCAAATAGAACAACTGCAGGGTTTTCGTTGACAGGAAACTTACCAGCAGTGACGGGCTCTCCCTCAGGAATTTCATCCACTGTTGTACTATGCACTCTAGCATTATAAGTCTGCTGCTTCTTCTTGGGCGGGTACGGACAAAACCTCGAGAAATGGCCGGGTTGATCACAGTTATAGCAGGGTCCTCTCACTATCCCGGTAGATCCCACAGCTCCCTTGGAACTGCCTTGTACCATAGTGGTGGCTGCTTTGTTGGGCTATACTACCATCTTGTACGGCTTTTGAGGTCCACGGAAATTCTGACTTCTTTGCTGAGGTGGCCGGAACCTAGCGCCAGGTGCCGATGGGCGATATGGGGGATGACCTCCCATAGGGGCTCTAGCTTGAGATGGCCCACCTTTAAAGGCTCTCTTGCATGTCTTGGCTGCGGTGCTGGTGTTGTTATTCTTCTCCTGCTTCAGACAGTCGCTGATGAAGTCATTGAATCTGATGCGGTTGTTGGTACCAACATGCTTCATCATTTTTGGATTGAGACTCCTCTTAAAACTAGCTATTCTTTTAGCATCTATGTCAACCATGTCGGGAGCATAGCGACACAAGTTGTTGAAGGCATGCAGGTATTGCGTCACAGTCTTGGTGCCCTGGTTCAACGCCAGAAACTCTCCCAACTTCATCTCGGTCAGCCCTAGTGGAATATAGGCTCCACGGAAGGCCTCAGCAAACTCTCTCCAAGAAATCTGAGCATTTGGAGGGAAGGTGGTGCGATGGTGCTTCCACCACATTCCCACCGGTCCCTGCAATTAAAGTGCAGCATACTCTATTTTTAGAACCTCAGTCATTCTCAACACACGGAATTTATCTTCCATCGTGTTGATCCATTCCTCAGCATCGAGTGGCTCTGTTGCTTCCTTGAATACTGGCGGCCTAGTGTCCATGAAATCTTTGAAGCTGCTATATTGGTTCACTCCCATGCCACCACCTTGATTGTTACCACGTTGAACGTTGTTGGCGATGGTTCGAAGAAGATCCTCCATGTTCTTCTGGGATTGTTCCGCGTTGCGCTGACTCTTGAGTAGCTGTGCGAGGAACATCTCGGGGGTAAACGGGGGAGGAGGTGGCAAATGTGGTTCATGGGGAGGTTCATTGTTGTTGCCGTGGTTTCCACCACCACCACCAGTCCCCACACCATTAGCACCTGGCTCAGTGGCCTCATACGTGGTTCAGCGAGTGTTTGTCATCTGCATATTTCAGCCACAAGTAACAATTGAGTGAAGCTGTAATAATTGCGAGTGAAGGAAAAATTATGCCGTATTGAATTTACTGGAGAGAATAAATTCATGCAATAAAACAGAGGCACAACAATCGCATCCCAATTAAAACAACAGCACTTAATCGAATTACTTAAATGGCAAACATCGCGTCCATACAATCAAATTGCCAGCATACATACACTGGACTTTTTATGCGTTCAGATATCGCATTCGAAAATTAGTTCCAACCACATGCCAAGTCTCATACGTTCGAAGCAACATACAATAGGTTACATGCCAACAAAAGAAAGGTCATCGCGATGAGACCTAGATACTAGCGCAAGGCAACTAGCCTACTCCTCGGGGCCATCATCGGGATCGGAGACGTCACCATTGCCCCTAGGTGAAACTGTAGGCTCGTCCTCGTTGTCATCGTCGATGTCCATGCCAGCGGCGTCTGGTGGAGCATATGGGCCAACCCCATTGTAGAGCGCGTGAAACTCCTCGTGTAGGTAGCCGTTGTATTCCTCTAGCTCATCGACCCTCTACAGCAGAAGGTTTCTTGCGTTCCAGGCTTCATTCCTTTCCTGAACCAGCTGTCCAATCATGCAGTCTGCATTGTTGTTGGCTTGAGTCAACATATGCACTCGCTGCATAGCTCTATCACCTCTCTCAACCACCTGATCTCGCTGTAAGTTCATATCAGCCAACTGCTCCTGCAAGCTAGCTATAGCATGTGCCTGTCTCTTCTTCTGCTTCTTTCCTTTTAGCTTATCCTCACTACGCAAGCCAGTCAAAGTCCAGTAGGTACTCTCGAGACCTTCATATGCTCTGATGGCGGCGAACATAGCACTCATTGCCTGGTTGTCGCTAGCCTGTCCTTCAGCTGGACCTTTGACCAATGCACTTCCTTGAGGCTGAACCCAAATGGCATCATGAGGATCATCCCTAGGAAAAGTACCAGCTAGAGCTGCTGCAAGCTCACTAGGAAATCTGCTCATGATGTCCTTGATGACACGGAAGGCTGCTCCCTCTGCACCCTCAGCTGGAGTGCGACCCTCAAACTCCAAATGCCAACCATCCCAATCTAGAGCATCACCGAGAGCAGGAACCGTGATCTCCACCACTGCAAGTCCATCCTCTGCTAACTGGCTCTCATTCCAAGAGTACACTGGCTCTTGACCCTCTGGGTACCCCACATCATGGAGCACTCTCCAAAGCAAAGTTGGCTTGCCAAACTCGCTCAAGAAGGTGTCCGTGGTGCGGTGCTCCCTCAGGGCCAACAGACGTCGAGGTGCTCTTCCTCCAGTGGACTTACGGGCGGTCTGCTTCGTGCGGGCCATCTGTAGCAAAAGTTCTTTTATTACCTCGGGGAAACATATTTTAGGTGATACAACTTTTATCAAAATGAGATAATCCATTTATACGGGGAGGAATGCATGACATGAATGAAATGCACAAGTAACATGATGTATGTACGTGCCGTACATTCTCACAAACTTAGGAAATAAATAATTTCTAACGACGAATTCAATGGCATACAACGATCTCTCAATACGTAGCTAATACGTTCTACACGATAGCGTTGTTATGTACCTGCAGAAGATTCATTTCAGCCTAATTTCCAATGAATGCATAAAAGCAGTAAAGTTTTATCTACACGCTCTACACGAATCCCCAGATACGTGTACAACGGTAGTAACTACCTGAACCATCGTCCTATTGACGGCATCGCCTTAATAGACGGAAGACCCATACATGAGATACCTTGGTAAAACATGCGTAGAACATGTAATTACTCCAGCATCATATAAGCATTCACCCTAGATCGGCGGTGTATCCGATCATGCTCTCACAACTCACACTTACCGACGCGTAGAGGCAAATGATCCATTCATTACCACTCAAACAAGTGGCACTCATACAATAGCACGCCGTATAAGCGACAAAAGAGAAATATGATGCAAGAACCCCAAGTCAGTACTTAATTAAGCCACCTAAAGTCCTTAACTAGGCATAAAGGATATGATCACTGGCATACTTTATAGTTTTAAAATCACGTTTTCCAAATGCCTTTTTGTTTTAAATACACTTGTGAACAGTAACACGCTAAACCATGCTCTGATACCAGCTATAACAGAACTGACCAATTATACGAAATTAAGTAAGAAAATCATCCGCTAGAGCAGATGATTTAGCAAACTTAAGCCCATATAACCCGGTAGTCCGTGAAATCACGAAGGATTTCAAAACAACTTCCATTCCAGCCAAGATCGTAATAAGTTTAGCGGTCACCATCACATATTACATAAGAGTTCACAATCTCAGATACATCAGAGTTTCAACATAGTTATTACAAACCAGTTCAAATAAAAGTAGCGGAAGTCATTTGTTCAAACCACACACACACTCACGCAGAGTTTAAATATAGTGCCAGCGAATGATCATCTCCAACAAAAGCATCAGATGAGACATAAGGAATGACCATGCCCATGGTCCTAAGCATCACCCATCACAGGATAAAGGCAGTTGATATAGTAGCCATAATACATCTGCCCATCTGCAATAAGTGGGAATAAAACCCTGAGTACGAGAAGGTACTCAGCTAGACTTACCCGACATAACCGAAAATAAATGACACCAAGGATTATGAAGGGCTTTATAGTAGGGTAGCTGACTCATTTGCAAAAAGAAGCATTTTTAACATTTCAAGAACTTTTCAAAAAGCATTATTGCCAAGTTAATTATTATTAACCTGTCGACTAGATTTGCACCTATACTAGAGTAAACATGTGATTAATCAGATAATGATAACCAATGATCATTAAACAACTTCCATACTGTCATATTCATTATAACTGTCCAAGGGTTCCATAATATTTACTACGATGAAGTAGCTCAAGTCAAGTGCTCACTATCCAGGAGCGATGGCGATTCGAATCGATTCCTAACCAGCTGGTGATTTATTCCTTACACAAACCTCACTCACCCGCTAAAGTGAGATATTGATCACCGAGTCAACTTTCCTGGAATCTCGAGTTTGCTAGGAACCACATGTACCCGGGGGCCGACCGACTGCACTTTGGTCTTATCATCCCGCCCCCGTGTCCTACCATACCTGCTCCGGTACAGTGCGTTGCGGGCAATCTACTTGGCCCAAAAAATCTCCTAGATTCGCGGTCGGAAGGTACTTTATCCGGCCAGCTAAATGTAAGGCATGCGTTCAACATGACTCGAGGCCCCACAACGGTCGGTCCTTAATCGACACAGACGGAAAGCACTACAGTCCAAAACTCTACAAGTCTCCGTCCAGTCTCAACTTCATTTAACACTTAGTTATACCATGACTTCATAGTCATCCAAGCAGATCCAGGTAACCACCTATAGCTCGCAGGTGACAGGAAATCACCCGACTTCTACCGGTCTAAGCCAGCTAAGCATTGACTCGACTGCGGATACCCAGGTAACAAGGATATAGTATAACAAAGGTAGACAAGGTATAATGCAGCAACAGTTTCAAACAACTCCTGAACGTAATGCATCAATTAAAGTAAAGCATTTAATTAAATAATTGTAAACCGGGAGGAAAATGCTCCGGGGCTTGCCTCTCTCGAAGGAGCTCGGATGGTGATCGGGGCACTCCAGAAGTTCCTCAACGTCCTCCTCGTCGGCTTCTGGCACTTCCTGCGACTGCACCTCGAACTGCTCCTCGGGCTCCTCGGGTATGACGACCGGGTTCTCGGTTTGCGATCCTGTATGATGCAATGCGCATAAGTGCTTATGCAAATGGTGCATCGAAGGAGATGAATGCAATGGATATATTTAAATGCAAGGTAGTCAACATCATCCAAGAAAATATACTACAAGCACATGTCATCTACTGCATTTTCTTCTACTACTAATATGTTTAAGTCAACACACCTTATCAAATGCTTCAAAGATACACCAAAGCTATTATTATTAACTAACCTTGTATTAAAGAGGATTATTTTATTTCCTTTTTAATTACGGCTACAACAGCAATCTATATTTCTGGTGCTTATAAAAATCTGAGAAAATTACAGTAGCATGGTACTACTCTAATTAGACTACCATCAGATTTTCATGGTGTTTGAATGAGTGGATTAGCCTACACAAAAATAACAAGCTATGACATGATTTTGTACATGAAAATACTTTGTACTACGAAAAGTGTCAAACAACAGAATTAATATTTTTCCTAGGTTCTTCATAGCATACAATGACTGTACAAAAATTATCACATGCATGTTTTATACAAAGTTTGCTCTCTAGCAAAAATAACAAAAATCAGCCATTAAAGGTACTTGAACTACACCTCCAAAGTTTTCCACAGCACATGCATGAAACATATTTTTCCTAGGAAGTACATGACATAAGAAGATTAACAAACTTGAAATCATATTTTTCTGCAGACTATAGATTTTTCTACATATTTTTCAAGTTATCAGCAATATCCATGATTAAATAAAATCCTACAGAAAAGTATCCCAAAAATGACATGCAATAATTTTCCCAAGTAGATCTAGTGATAAGGAACCTAGCAAAATTTGTTTCAACAAATTTGGAGCAAATTTGAGTTCCCAAACATTTTCCAAACCATTTCTATTTTCAAATAATAAAGAGAAATTGAAAACGAATTATTTCTACTCCTACTGGGCCGGCCCGTGGAAACGAACTGGCCCACGGCCACAACCGGCCTGCTCAGTCCGAGCGAAGGGGCGAGCGGCGGCCTGGTACGGGCTTCGGCCCATGGTCGCTTTGGCCCAGCTCGGCCGAAGCGAAGGGGCCACGCCGGCGCCGAGGCTTCGCGGCGGCGCGGCTCGGCCAGCGGCCGGCGGCCATTGTCGGCCGGGTCAGGACAAGCGAGCGAGCGCAGGAGGTTCGCGAGGCGTAGGCGAATGCGAGCAGGCAGCTAAGCAGGGTGGAGAAGGTGAGGAAGAGGGAGTTCCACGGCGGCCGAGCACGGCGGCGCCATGGCCGACGGCGGCGAAGCTTGGAAAAAGCGCTACCTCGGCTCAAACGACGGCACAACCATGAGCACCAGGTGCCAGAGAGCGAGGCGGAGTTGCGAGCAGGAGGAATCGGGGAATGGCGCGGTGGTGCAGGAGCTCGACCCCGGCGGAGCGCGTCGGCGAGCTCGGCAGCACGGGCGCGCGCTGCTGCTGTTGCTGCGCCTGAGAGAGCGGGAGTGTGAAATGAGGTGCGCAGCGAGGACAACAGATGTAGGCGGGCACATGGGAGTGGCCACAGGCCGTGGCTGCCACACGGCGTGCGTCGCCAGCACAAGGCGACCACGCGGCGGGCGTCGCCTGACGTGGTCGGGAGCGTGGCGCGGCGAACGGCGTGGCATGCGGGAGAAGGGGCCAGCGCGCGGAGGCAGGCCGGGCTGGCATGGCACGGGGCTAGGCCGGGCCAAGGCGAGGCACGCGGCGCTGCGGAAGGCTCGCTAGGCCGGCTTTGGTAGGCGGGCCAGAAGCGAGGCGGCGGCCCACGAAGGAGGAAAAAATCCTTTTCCAAATAAAATTTTCAAGGAATTTTTAAATGCCATCTTTCAAATATTATTTTGAGCAAGAAAATGACCTCTTTTGAAAATGTACCAAAAATGAAAGTTGTTTAGAATTTAATTCTCAACAACTTTGCTTTTATGACCAAAGCCAAATTCTTTCTAGATTTTGAATTGTAACATCAAAGTCCACGTTTAGCTCAAAACCCTAATTTTTGGAATTTATTGTTGAAGCCAAATTTTGAATTAATTTGAATACAAACATTGCTCCAAAAATTGAACTAAACATTGCTAGAGGATTTACAATAGTAGCCAAACATGTTTTACTAACCTAGCAAGAAAAAAAATCAGGGCAAAACAATTCTTAAACAGGTGTATGCAACATTCAGGTTTCACGCATGTTTCAGGTGTTTCAAAGCAATGTTTCAATTGTTATTCACATGATTAGGCATGTATGATTTGGATGCTTGATGATGCATGATATGCATGATTTGCAGAGCCTAAATGCAGGCATAACACCGGGGTGTTACAGGAACACCATGTAGAGTCATAATTCAGTCCAAGTACAACTCGGCATACTATCTGGCGGAATATTTAGAATTCACTAGGAGGAAATGAGCTGACTTGGTGAGGTGATCCAAATGACCCAAATAGAGTCATAGCCCTTGGATGTGCGGGGCAAACCCATAATGAAATCCATGGAAATATCCTCCCATTTCCAAACAGGAATGGGCAAGGGTTGTAGATATCCTAGAGTACGCATATGATCTGCCTTAACTCTACCATAAGTGTCGCACTCCGCAATGTGCCGGGTGATGTCCTACTTCATGTTGGACCACCAGTACAAGTGGCGCATATCATGATACATCTTGTTGCTGCTAGGATGAATAGACAACTTTGAATGATGGGCTTCACTCAGAATCTTCCTTCTCAACTCCTCACTGAATGGAACCACCAGCCTATCCTTGTATCTCACTACACCTTGCTCATCAACACTAAAGTGAGGGCCACGTCCTTCGGCAATCAATTTTCTGATGTGGGGAATTTCTTCGGGGTCTTTCCTTTGTTCTCGAATAATCTGCTCCAATAATTCTGAGGTCAATGCAATGTGAGCCAACACCTCTGTGTGGTTGAGAGACAAAGGTGTTTCCTCAAGCTGATGTGACTTTCGGCTCAAAGCATCAGCTACCACATTAGCCATTCCTGGATAATAATGGACTTACAAGTTGTAATCCTTTATCAATTCTAACCATCTCCTTTGCCTCATATTCAGCACCGACTGAGTAAAAATATACTTGAGACTCTTGTGATTTATAAAAAATGTGCACTTTGTTGCCCAACAGATAGTGCCTCTAAATCTTTAGAGCATGGACCACGGTAGCCAGCTCTAAGTCATGGATGGGGTAATTCACCTTGTGCTTTTTCAGTTGGCGCGAAGCATAAGCTATCACACGCCCATCTTGCATAAGCACACATCCCAACCCTATCTTCGAGGCATTACAATATACATCAAAAGGTCGGTCGATATCCGGTTGGGCCAACACAGGAGCAGTGGTCATAAAAGTCTTCACAACTTGGAATGCTTCTTCGCAGGCTAGGCTCCAATCAAACTTAGATTCTTTTTGGAGCGGCTTAGTCATTGGCTGGGCTATTTTGGAGAAACCCGAGATGAAACACCGATAGTACCCAGCGTGACCAAGGAACTGATGAATCTGGTGCATAGACTTGGGAGACTTCCAATCCAACACATCTTGCACCTTGCTAGAATCCACTGAAATGCCTTTAGGTGTCAACACATGCCCCAAAACTGCACTCGATCTAACCAAAATTGACACTTGCTTAATTTAGCATATAACTTGTGCTCCCTGAGTCGAGCCAGTACTATCCGAAGGTGTTGGGCATGCTCTTCATCATTCTTGGAATATATCAGGATATCATCAATGAATACTACCATAAACTTGTCCAGCTCCGGCATAAAAACTAAATTCATCAGGTACATGAAGAAGGTAGGAGCATTGGTGAGACCAAAAGACATCACTAGGTACTCATACATCCCATACCTAGTAGAAAAAGGCGTCTTTGGTATATCATGTGGTCTGATCTTGATATGATGATAGCCTGATCGGAGGTCAATCTTTGAGAACACCTTGACACTAGCTAGCTGATCGAACAAAGTATCTATGCGGGGCAAAGGATACTTGTTCTTAACTATTACCGCATTAAGAGGGCAGTAATCCACACACATCCATAGAGTGCCATCCTTCTTCTTCACAAAAATGACTAGATAACCCCATGGTGAAGAACTAGGATGAATGAAACCTTTTTATCAACTCTTCCAGCTACTTCTTCATCTCAGTCAATTCCATTGGAGCCATGTGGTACGAGCGTCGGGAGATAGGAGCAGTACCCAGCTCTAGCTCAATGGAGAATTCTATCTCTCTGTCTGATGGCAATCCAAGAAGATCTTTAGGAAAAACATCCGGAAACTCACATACCACAGGGATGGGGGTAAGGTCAGGAGAGGCTTCAGCATCGGCACCAATAGGTAAGACTAGATCTAAGGGTACAAGCAGAGACATCCTATCCTTAGAAGAAGGAAGTCGTAACTCCACACTTCTCTGCTTCAAATCCAAGACTACCCCATACACCAGCAACTAGTTCATTCCAAGAATAGCATTAATGCCTTGCCCAAGCATTACCATGAACTATAGGTGGTAAGTGTGGGTGGCTAATAACAAGCGTACTGTGTTCATTCAGGGATTGATGAACATTTGTGAACCCGCAATATGGATTCTATAGGCATACGGTATAGCCATAAGTGGTAAGTTGTGCCGATCTACAAATCCCATGCTCATAAAGGAATGTGATGCACTAGAATTAAACAACACATAAGTTGGATGGGAATCGATGGTAAACATACCAGCCATCACCGGTTTCTACTACAATATCTGCTCAGCATCTATGAAATGTACCTATCCAAGTCTGCTGGGTGCTTTCTTCTTAACCACAGTCCTCCTGACTAGCCTAGAGTTTGCTAACGGTTGAGCAGACTGAGTTGGCTGGTTCTAGGGACATGCTCAGGCATAGTGACCATCTTTGCCACACTTCAAGCAAGCACCAGGCTTGTTTCCAAAATCCCTGATGAGGTGGGACCTGTTGTCCCTAAGGCTTCTGGGGCTACACCTGCTGTGTGGGTGCATGATACTATGTGGAAGAAGTCTGAGAAGTCTACGGGGCCTATCAAAACGAAGGCCCGCCTGATGATTGATAGGGTCCCCGCCGGACAACCTGTACCTTCTGAGTATGAGGGTGGCTGGAAGGCCCCGCAGCCACCCACTTCCTCTTCCACTCTACCTAGGAATCTCGCTACAAGCCCTCCATGGCGATGGCAGCGTTCATCAGTGCCCTAAAGGTCTTATAGTTCGCCGTGTATAGCTTCTCCTGAAGGATATAAGAGAGGCCACGAAAGAAGCAGTCCTTCTTCTTCTCGTCAGTGTCCACATGAATACCAGCATATTAGGACAAGTGATTGAACTTATTAACATAGTTCATCACTGTCATACTCCCCTATCGTAGCTCCAGAAACTCAGTCAGCTTTCGGTTGATGACACCAGTTGGAGTATAGAACTCTCTGAATGCTATGGTAAACTCCTGCTAGGTTGCTGAATGATCTGGCTACTACATGGCATGGAAGGTATCCCACCATGTACTTGTGGACCCCAATAGTTGTTGCGCTGCAAAGCGCACTTTCTGCTCATCGACCACATTGAGCAACAAAAACTTTTGCTCCAGAATTCGAAGCTAGTGCTTCACATCAAGGGCTCATCTGTAAGTGTGAAAGTGGGTGGGTGGGTCTTGAGGAAATCCTGGTAAGAGGAGGGTCCCTCGGGATGGTGGGCACCACCCTGATTCCCACCATTGCCCCAGTGGCCTCAGCGGCAAAGCCAGCAACAGCTTGTGCCATTATCTCCATGGCACGGGCTAACTCTCGGTGAGTAGCCAATAGTTCTACCATCATCTCAGCATGGGTCATCGAAGGTAGTGGTGGCGGAGCCAGAAGTGGAGCCCCATGGCTCTCCTTGTTGTGCTCATTGACCTGGCCACTCTCGCCTTGGCCCTCGCCAAGACCGTTAGCCGCCCCAGCACTGGTGCTCCCACTTCTAGACCTTAGATTCATCTATAAGAGATAGGAACCATCCATTTAGAACAACCTTCCCGATCATAAGCAAGAGATTAGAGAGGTGACATCATATTTAATTAAAGCATTCTTTTAATTAATCCTATCACTTTACTAATCCAATTATATGTGTAGGGGGAATTTTAGTTTAAGCAAAATGCTATTATCATGATGCATGCTTCGGCCTATACGTTCACTCAAGCCAGAATATAGTGGCATTCGTTAAGTTTTTAGCACAATGCACACTCACTTTCTGTATACTAAGCGATTCTTACGCAACGTAAGTCAGTGTACCTGTAGAAAACTAATTAGATAAAACCAGTGCCGCTATCCTAGATAGACCATATTGCTCGAGCTTATACTTATTTAACTAACTTAATTATATCCTACTTTTTGCAAAACTTTTGTTGGACAAATTTTTAAGTTTTGAAAAAGAGTGATGAAACTCGTAACCATTATTGGCTCTAGT
The DNA here is from genome assembly GCF_019320115.1 of Miscanthus floridulus. Taxonomy (NCBI): domain Eukaryota; kingdom Viridiplantae; phylum Streptophyta; class Magnoliopsida; order Poales; family Poaceae; genus Miscanthus; species Miscanthus floridulus. Next base: position 115,393,826 of record NC_089581.1, on the reverse strand, counting down.
ACCAACTGTGGTAGAACCGCCCAAAATACCATGCTTACTGAGGTGCTCGTCTTCCACCAGACACTAAGCACCTAGAAAGCAAGCTATAGCGGATGGTATTCGTTGGGCACACCCCAAGAGAGAACCCGAAAGATCCACATTTTTCCCAAGGATCCAATAATGAGAACAAGTTACAATACTTATCCATTTCATACATCAGAGTTTCTTAAAATATATTATTACAATACCAAATGTCAGAGTGCAGAATGATAAACAGCGGAATTTAAAATAAACTTATAACGATAAGAACGAGGACCCGTCTGAACCCACCAAAAGAATCCTCCACACAACGGTACTTCTCAAGCATCACCTGCAACAGGGGTAAATGAACCCTGAGTACACAATGTACTCGCAAGACTTATCCGACTAGTGGGAATAATTTCCTAACTCCAAGGAGTATGAGAAGCTTTATGGTTTGCTGATTTTCTTCAAGCAAAAAGCAATACTAGTAGGACTCATGGGTAGATATATTTATGCATGTAGTTTCTATAAAATGCCTGTAACTTAAATGCACCTCATATAAATATATTCAGTGATCATAAAATAAGAGTTATGCACCGGGGCTTGCCTTAGGTAGGCAACGGGTCAGTGAGGCCAGCACCAAAAGGCTCCTGGGCTCCCTCCTGCATGAGGGTCTCCTCCTCGTACTCCTCAATGACCTCCTTGTACTCCTGTTCATCCACCGACACGAACTCTACCAACTCGTGATCTATATGCATGAAATGATAATGCAACACTTAATATTACGGCAACATCAATTCTTAAAATAAGAATACATCTATCAAACTACTAAGTGAGTTCTACCCACTAAAGTGCTAAGCTACCTACTATTACTACTAACAAGTATGAAGCATGGCATAGATTATTATAGCAACTATAGGCATTCTCACTCCTAATACTGATTTACTCTATATACGATAAAGCAAGGATAATAGCTACTTTATTTAGCAACCTACTCTAGGGCTCAAAATTTTATAGCAAGTACATAATAATCTAGTGAGCCTACTATAAATTTTTCATAACAACAGCTAACACCAATTTACCACAAAAATTCCTACAATTATTAAGCTACATAATACTAAGATATATAGTTTGAATTTATGAACCTACCATTGTCATAGCTAACTATAATCTAAGTACACTAACATGTGGATGGTATTTTTATGAATCTAACAAACTTAGTTTCACTATTTTTGGACACCTACACGAGTTATTACGATTTATTAAAGTTCAGCTCAAACTAATATTGAATAAACATTCATGAGTTTATTGGAAAATGAAAACTGATTCATGTCCCGTGGCCCAACTCGAGCGGCTCGGCCCAACCGGCGCAACACACGCGCATGCACAGCGTGGCCCATGCGAACGACGGCCCTCGGCGGGGAGGACCCGCGCGCGCCGGTCAATATGCAAAAACACCCTCGCACTCCTCTATAATCCCACGTGAGCTAAACACACTGTTCTGCTAGTCTGCCATCTTACAGCTATGCCCTCGGAACTTCCTACCTTCACGACAGCGACACCCCTCGGGCACCCACACGTGTCTCGACGCGGCGGCGCTAGCACCGGGCGGCTACGCCGCCGAGTACAGCCCCTCCCCGCCCTAACTATGGGACCGATGCTTACCTAGGAGCGAACATGAAGCGTCGGGCGAAGGAAGCGTGAGCCAGAACGTAGCAGCGAGGTTAGACCACGGTGATGGGGACCCTGCAGTCACGGCGGTGGTGTTTCGGTGAATGTCAGCAAAGCCTAGGAAAAAAGGGTATCTAGTGAGCTCAAGTGACTCACCACGGCACCCCTCGAGGCGGTGGTTCATCCAGAGATGGCCCAAGCCGAGCTGGTCGTGTGCATACGGGTGGTGCAGCGATGCACAGCGATGGCACAGCCATGTTAGGGAAGGCTGGGCTATGGTTGTGCTTCGGTCGAGGTGCGTAGGGTGCTTAGCAGGTGGAGACGAGGCTAGAAGCGCAAGGAATTTCCACGAGCTGCCTTGGATACATGGCTTGCCGATGGCGCATGCTCGTCCAGTCTTAAGGACTTGGTGGAGCGGCAGCTCCAAATTGGGGCTGGGCAAGGCAAGGTTCGCTGCAAGGTGGGGTCGGTTGCATAGCCAACTACGCAGCAGAGCCAAGGGTAGAGTTAATTGCACTACGGTGGCTCCACTATGGCAAAAATGGAGGAGCGATCCTAGCGACATCAAAATAGGGAAAGTAGGTGGAGTTAGGCTCGGCGTTGTCATGGTGGAATCGACCATCAACTCCAAGTACAAGCGCGCACGGGCGATGGGGAATAGTGAGGCGTGCATAAGACACTTGACCGCATCGTCACAGCCCACAAGCCAGCGGCGGCACAGCACTGCGCCATAGTGGATGGCGCCGGCCTTGGGAAGCAACAGCGTAGCGTTGACGCCAGAGTGTGGGTAGAGCAGGTGGCCCTACCACGTGCGGAAAGACAACGTGAGGTAGAGCCAAGCGTGGCCATGTAGTAGCGACATGGCACTGTCGGTGAGCATGGGGCGGTAGAGCGGCCAGCGCATGGTACGGTGGTGCGGGTCCGCGTGGCTATGTGCGAGCGTGTGCGTGCGTGGTGTGCCAGGGTAGCAACGCTGGTGTGGCCTGCAGCGTGGGACCAGCACATGGCCAGCCACAGCGGTGCGGTGACGGTGGCCAGAGGCAGGCCCGACAGCGGTGCATGTGGCGCGACGACGAGCCACGGGCTCAAGCGGACGCGACGGATGAGGCGGGGCAGCCAAGCTTGCTGGGCCCAACAAGCGCGTGCACGAGCGGTTAGTGTGCCAGACCTAGCAGCGGCAGTGTGGTCAATGTGACGGTGCGCGTGGGCGCGCCCGGGGCGAGCGGCGACACCGGCCAGGTCGCGGTGACCACGCCCAGACCCGAAACCGACCGGGGTGCAGTGCCCTGCATGCATTTTAAAGTTGCTACAAAACCAACTCGATGATCTCGTAACTACACCACCTATTTTACGTTGTATCTGGTATATCAGGCTACTAGAGGAAACCCCAAAACCATGACATTACCTAATCCGATCGTTCTACAAAAATTGCTGAACTTTGCTTCGTCGATCTGTTTCTCGACTTCAGTATTTCCACCAAAACACGATTGAATTCTCGTCGAATTTGATTTCCAAGCCATTCGATGCACTAGCTAGCGAATCCCATTCTCGGCCGCACGTATTTCATCGCCGCCTATGAAGTTCGTACTACAAACTTTATTAAAGTTTTGTCTATGTGTTCTATAACAGTTTCTTCCACTAAAAAATTCATCTAGAACTCTAAGCGATAAAACACGACATGAAATATAAGATTCGTTTCGCGTTTCCATTAAACGTTTTAAGTCACAGGAATTTATTTACACATTATATTTCATACATTATCATATAAACATGATGCATATGTAATGTTTTAACAAAAATTGTACAGTGTAACACCGAGGGTGTTACAACGCCGGTGCATGCATTCATGCCAGACTGGACTGAGCCGTTTGCGCTTGGGCCGCCCGGTGAAATGCGTTTTTCAATTTCTAGTAAAGTTATAATTGCTTATTCAATTTAGTTTTGAGCTGAACTTTGGTAAATTCTAGGAAATCTTATAGATGTCCAAAAATAGGGAAACAAAATTTATTAGGTTCACAAAAATGCTATCTATCTGTTAGTATAGTTAGTTTGCAGTTAGCTATGATACTGATAGGTTCATAAATTTAAATTAGAGAGCTTTGTATTATGTAGATTAATATTTGTAGAAATTTTTGTGGCAAATTGATGATAGTTTTAGCCATGAAATTTTTATAGTAGGATCATTAGATTATTATGTACTCACTATAAATTTTGTAGCACTAGAGTAGGTTGATAAATAGAATAGCTAGTACCCTTGTTTTATTATATATAGAGTGAATCGGTATTAGGAGTATGAATACATTTAGTTGCTAAGATAATATGTGTCATGCTTCCTACTTGTTAGTGGTAATAGTAGGTAACTTAGCACCTTAGTCGGTAGGACTAGCTTAGCAACGTGATAGATGTATTTTTATTTTAAGAGTTTATGTTGCCATATTACTAAGTGTTGCATCATCATTTCATGCATGTAGATCACAAGTTGGTAGAATTCATGCCTGTGGATGAATAGGATTATGAAGAGGTCATTAAGGAGTATGAGGAGGTCCTCATGTAGGAGGGAGTCTCAGAGCCTTTTGGTGCTGACTTTGTTAACCCACCGCCTATCCAAGGCAAGCCTCAATGCATAACCCATATTTTATGATCACTAAATATATATATATATATATAATGTGCATTTACATTACAGGCATTTTATGGAAACTATATGCATAATTATATCTAGCTATGAGTCCTACTAGTTCAAGTCAAGTAGCTATTATGCTCAGGATTTCGGTAGCATGAGTAACCTGCCGTTACTCACAGTAGGTGATAATTATAATCACTCATGATAAAATGGTGGAAATGATGTAGACTAGGCCTGATCTTCCGAAAGGTATAATAGCGTCGATTGGTGGAGACTCGATGTTCACGATCTAGGCTTCAAACCAAGATTGATTCGGACCCCCACAATCGTTACACCACTACTCCATTGGTTATCAACCACGCGAACACGATTGACCTCACCGAGAAGGCTTTCCTGCAAGCGAATCGAGAACACAAGCAAGAATAGGATAAACGCAATCTAAAATTACAAATAAATATGAGGCTTATGATAATAAGAAAGAGTTCAAGTCTTTATTCGAAAAGACTAATCGCCATAGGCGAACAAGATCAAGAACTAGAGCCCTGGTTCACAGCAGGCGGCCTTAGCGGTGACAGTTGCAGCAAAACAACGTCTATTTTATGAGAAAATCAAGAACTAAATAAAACTCAAACCCTAAGGAGAGCGATGGCTGCTATTTATAGAGTCTTGGGCATCACCCCCCTGGACGCGCCCCCTAATAGGCCCAAACACGATACACGGTCCAACGGACCAAAAGACGGTGTCGCAGCACCCTGGTAGATTTTGGATGCTGACTTGTTTCTGCGATTCCTGTTGATTCCGAAGGTCTTTTGACATGAAACCACTTGGATTGGCTTCCTTATTAAATTAGCTTTCCAACCATATGTGGATCATCGAAAACGGAGTCCAGATGCGTCCTGGGTGACCAGTTTAAGGCAGGCTAGTCCTGGAACCCGAGACAGACTCGAACTTGAGTTGCTTTGGGCCTCCACCTCGGGGACTGATACCGGATGAGCTTTGGGCCTCCTTCTTGCTTAGGACACCATCGTTGATCTCCTTGGTCTCCATATGGTTCTCCAAGCATGGTCATATGTATAGAGGTCATGTCCTCATCATCCTCCCTTTCTTGACGAAAAGCCGTCCTCAGCGTCGATTTTGTTTGAAGTCGATCCTACACAACATGAGGACAAACGAGGTTTCCAAAATAATGGGAATGGACAATGTTGTGAGAAAGAATATGACCACATGTCTAGGTTTGTAGCATGTCTTGTCCTACAGACATGTAGTCTGCTCGATTGAAATACACATGATCTTTGCCAATACTATCCTGCAAAAGATTAGTACTAACAAGAAATATATGCTCCCTTTCTTTGGATTCCACTTGTGTTCGAAAAGCAAAACTAGAGGAATATGTCATAACAACAGTGTTGATTTTACTATCCTCTAGTTGATCATTAATTTGCACAACTAAAGGAGAATTTGGATTTGTATAAATGTAAACTCATTGTATCAAATATTGCCCTTGGTTGTTATATTTACCAAAAACATAATATGTATGTCTAGAGAACCATGGCAAATTAGCATATGCATAAAGTTTCTCCTCTAAAGAACTAAGATTACACGGAATATCAAATTCAATGTAACCCAAAGTATTTAAAGAAGACAACAATTTCAGCTCATCAACTTCACTAGCATTATGAATAACAAGTCTATTTTCAGCATAAGTGCTCATTTTCAGCACACATATAGCATGATCATTCTTCAATAATTGCATGGGTATAACATAAATATCATCATGCAAGTCATCTTCGTCATAAGAAACATCAAGCAAATCATCTTGTGACAAAGGTAAATCAAGCGAATGCTCCACTAAAATTTGCTCTATCATAGCATGATTGGTGTAAAAATTCAGCACATCAAGAGAACTCTCACCTTCTGTGAGTTTAGCATCATGGGCATTACCTTTGCTCTCATGTTCAGCAGGGGTAATAGTTGATGGTTCTGAATTTTCACATGAGGCTGTGAGCTTCTCATTTTCTCTCACGTCATCCTCGCTCTTTTCTACATTGTCCTGTAAAAGGTTAGGCATAGCAGGAGGAATAACAATAGACTCTTCCTCTAAATGGTGCACCTCATCATATGAAGTCAAAACAAGAGGTGGATTAACAAAGGTTTCTCGCATAAGAAGTTTCATATCATTCCAAGTTTGAGGCTTATCAGAAGGATCTAAAGACTTCTACCAAGATAAAGTAGAATGCCGCAAAACACTAACTGCATTTTTTACATTCCTCTTTGGACACATAAAGCGAGTAGCAAATATGTTATCGATGGTAATTTCCCACTCCATGTACTCATCAGCACCTATACCATCATGAGTCGGTGGATACGAAAAACCTGTCATTGTTAGAAGACAGCAAAAGACAACACAAAAATATTATCCCTACCAACTACTTAGGTTGTGGACAAGGAAAAACAAGGCACTCAACTCTCAAGCGTCTTACCACGGTCTTACAAGTGTTCTTACCAAAGCAACAGGCGGTGCAATCGGTCGATGACTGTGATACCATTGTAGCTTGAGTGTAACAGTTGCAAGGCGAACCTATACTTAGTTAGAAGAAAGTGGAGCTTGGATAGGCACAATATAGTAGCAAGGAATAGCAAAATTCGCAACTAAATAGCAAAGCTAAATAAGTATCCCAAATACTTGTCTTAGTTGCTGGCCTACTCATGTTCCAAGTACCAGATGTATCAAGTGATGTGAACAGCAAGAATATGATTAGGAACAAGATAGAAATCAGCACATGCAAACACAACTCAAATGGCGCTCTCTATGTGCTCCACTAGATATTGTTTCTCTTTTGCCCTCTCTTTTTTCTATTTTTTTGGGTTGTCGTTGTTTTTTTTAAATTTTGACTTTTTATTTTTATTTTTTTGATATTTTTTCTTCACTTAGGGGCACAAAAGAAGTAACCACAAAAAATATGAGCTTAAACAAGTGAAAGACGTGGCCTATGGAATTTTCAGAAGATGTGCTCAAAATCGACAAAGACCTTGTGACCACGAAAAGAGGATCTTGTGACCATTTTTGACAAAAATAAAAATCTCCGACCCTAGCAAAGTAGGGGATGGATGGATCCAAAAAAAATTCTAATCGATTTTGATATATGGAACGTCGAAATCCGAGTTCATATGCGAAAACTAGACCAGTTTTAAGAACGGACTCCGAATTAGAGAACAAAGCGGGAACAATGCTCGCAAAATTGGTCACGACAGCAATGATTTGATGGAAATAGTGAAGACAAGTGTAGGAAATTAGATGGCGTGGACTAGGGTTTGATGAATACAAAGGAAACTCAACAAGACTTGGAGATATTCACGGATTATGATGAAAAACAAAGGAGAAAATACAAACTGGACTAAAAACGATCTAAAACCAGCAACAAGAACTTGACCTAGGGCACAAACTCAACAACGCAAAATAGAGACAAAATTACACGGCACAATGAGGCTATAGGACAGGGAATATGTGACGATGTATATATTTTTTTGGCTTTTTGTGGACTATAGGTAATGCAAAAACAGTAACAAATCTAAAGGAGAAAACAAAGTTATACCTAATGAGCAACAAGGTCTCTGATACCACTTGATGTAGACTAGGCCCGATCTTCCAAAAGATATGATAGCGTCGATTGGTGGAGACTCGATGTTCATGATCTAGGCTTCGAACCAAGATTGATTCGGACCCCGCAACCATTACACCACTGCTCCATTGGTTATCAACCACGTGAACGCGATTGACCTCGCCGAGAAGGCTTTCCTGCAAGCGAATCAAGAATACAAGCAAGAACGGGATAAATGCAATCTTAAATTGCAAATAAATATGAGGCTTATGATAATGAGAAAGAGTTCAAGTCTTTATTCGAAAGGACTAATTGCCACAGGCGAACAAGATCAAGAACTGGGGCCCTGGTTCACAGCAAGCGGCCTTGGCAGCGACAGTTGCAGCAAAACGACGTATATTTCACGAGGAAATCAAGAACTAAACAAAACCCAAACCCTAAGGAGAGCGACAGCCACTATTTATAGAGTCTTGGGTGTCACACCCCCCCCCCGGACGTGCCCCCTAATGGGCCCAAATACGATACACGGTCCAACGGACCAAAAGACGGTGTCTCAGCACCCTGGTAGATTCTAGACGCTGAATTGTTTCGACGATTTCTGTTGATTCCGAAGGTCTTTTGATGTGAAACCACTTGGATTGGCTTCCTTATCAAATTAGCTTTCCAACCATATGTGGATCGTCGAAAACGGAGTCCGGATGCATCCTAAGTGACCAGTTTAAGGCAGACTAGTCCTGGAACCCGAGACAGACTCAAAGTTGAGTTGCTTTGGGCCTCCACCTTGGGAACTCGAACCGGATGAGTTTTGGGCCTCCTTCTTGCTTAGGGCACCCTCGCTGATCTCCTTGGTCTCCATATGGTTCTCCAAGCATGGTCATATGTATAGAGGTCATGTCCTCATCAGGAAAGGAAAATAGTGACCGGGCAGGGATATGGTTTGGGTATTGGTGGGTGTTAGAGGTTGTGTCCTGTGGCCAACAGGGCATAGTTTGGTTACACTTTTTCCCTGTCTGTATCGGTTAAGGACCAGCCGTTGCATAAGGCTCTATGCAAGTCACAAATTTATTATCCCGAGCACATACTTGGGTATAGGCACAGGAAAGACTTGTTGCTCTCTTATCGTGGGTTCCAGCTCTTTCTGGACCGACTGATTGGAGGCGGGAATGGTGGAGGTCCTTGTACCGTACTAAGTCCGGGACTTAGAAGCGGGGGCTTGGAGTCCAAGTTTGGATGGGGACCTAGACCCCATGATAGAAGGGTGATAGGTTGGTCCTGCTTGTGCCTAGGGTACAAGCGAGGTGTGTGTTTTTGGGGTAGCCAACTAGGGGCATTGATTCATGAATCGCCGGTGTTCCGGTACGGCTTGTCTACGGTTTAGCATTGTAGTAAGAACTGAAAGCTGAAAGATGATGAAATAGAACTGATTGCTCAACTCTTGCTTCAAAGTAGAACAGATGCTTACATAGAATGGCTAGATAATAAATTAATACGGCTATTAATAATAACATCAATAAGGACTCACTATTAGTATTGCTTTCTGTAAAAAGGAAACCAACAAACCATAAAGCTTTGCATATCCCTTAGAGTCGGTAAGCTATTCCCACTAGTCGGATAAGTATTGCAAGTATATTGTGTACTCAGGGTTTATTTACTCCTATTGCAGGTAATGTTTGAGGAGTACCATTGTGTGAAGGATTCTTCTGGTGGGCACAGACGGATCCTTGCCGCTAGATGTTTATTTTTATTCCGTTGTTTAATATTCGGCACTCTAACATTTGGCAATGTAATAATTAATCTCTAAGAACTCTGGATGTATGAAATGTATTAAGTATTGTAACTCATTCTCATTATTGGATCCTTAGGGAAAAATGTGGATCTTTCAGGTTCTCTCTTGGGGTGTGCCCGATGGATACCGCCCGCTGTAGCTCGCTTTCAAGGTGCTTAGTGTCTGGTGGAAGACGAGTGCTTCCATAAACGTGTTATTTTGGGGCAGTTCTGCCACATAAATGTTGCACGCATTTTCTATAAATCTAGTCAAAGTTGAAAAAGTTTGACCTATACGCATCCCATAACGACCTCTATTTTGGGATGGAGGTAGTAGCAACGCGCATCCCTCCTACACTCAAACCATTGCTCATCCACGCAGTCCTTCTCGGCTGCCCATCCAATCCTATGTGCAGCTACCAGATGCCTGCCACGTCCGCGCCCACACCCCGCTACGCCTGCTTCCACCCACCTGCCCTATCCACGGCTCCACCCCTAGGGACACCGCGGACCAAGAAATCGCGGCCCCGACATAATAAAAAAAGAGTGAAATCCACTAGAGGTTCTTCATCTTGTCCCGTGTTCTCAAATAGGTCCATATATTTCTTAAAATAGATTTTTGGGTCTCTAAACTTGCTATATGTATCACAGGAAGTCTAAAATGGTTTTGGAACCCTGGGTTTGCACACGTGGCGTCACGCTGCTCTCGCTCGTTAATAGCGTGTGCAGCGGGATCGTCGTCGAGTGGCGCGGGTTCGTGCGCGACCTGTTACAGAGACGAGGCAGCATGACGGGCCATGTGGCCGCCGTTTAAGGGATCACAGGCACATCGCCTATGTCTAGCATCAACATCACGTCGGCGGAGGTGCGGTCAGCGTGGGTCCTGTTTGCGTGTAGCGTCCGTCCAGTTTGTAATGGTTCAGGCGACGACGGCGCTCGCGCTGGCGCAGAACCTCTCCGCGTCCGTGGCGGTGCCCGCGGCGCTAGCACCGTCGGGCATGCACGACTGTGCCAAGCTGCTCGGCATCAGCCTCGCGTAGCCCTACGACGTGCTCATGGGGTCCACGGCCGACGCGGACGGGGCCACGACGTGGCTTAGCGCTGCGCTGATGAACTAGGGCACGTGCCACGACAGCCTAGCCACCGTGCCACTGCCGGACAATCCTGCGGGGAGCGACGCCGTGAGCAGGCAGGTGGCTGCGCTCACACGGTTCGTCAGCACCGTGCTGGCGCTGCACGTCAGGAAGGTCAAGGTCAGGAGCAGTGGCGGCAGCCCACCGTCCATCGAAGCTGCGCTGTCACGTGAAGGCACCACGTTCCCATCCTGGCTGTCTGAGCAGGACAGGAAGCTTCTGGAGTAGCCGTCCCGGTGACCACCAACGACATCATCGTCACGCCAGACGTCGAGCTGGCGCTGGACGGCAGCAGAACGCACACGAGCATCAACGAGGGATACACCACCGACGGCGGATACACCACCTGGTCCTCCACCACAGACCCACAGTCGGTACATACTATACATGGCACATGCACTGATGCACACGGGCATGCATGCATCACAGCATCCATTTGCACGAGCACATACCACGTACCCGCGCTCGCTGTTGTTGTCCGGTGCTCCTGGGCGCAAGGCTTCCAGGATGAAGTGGGCGCGCGTATGTGCTCCTAGAGTCCTAGGCCTCCTATTCGCAGTGCTCGCCGCGGCCACCACGGACGCGAACTCCCCTCCACATGGTGATCGCGGTGCATGGCAGGTCCGCGTGGCGCATAGACGGCGGTGTCCGTGCACGGCGGGTCCGGCGGAGCTATACGGCGGTGTCCGGGTGCGACGCGGGCCCACTGTTCAACACAGTGGTGGGGCTAGGCCTGTCACTGGCACTAGCGCGTGGCGGCGAGCGCGCATCACCTGGTCCCGTTCGTGGTGCCTATGGACACGGCGGCGTACGAGGCATGCGCGGTCAGTCAGGGCACAGTCGCACAGGGCCTTCCGTGGTTGCGTTGAGGAGACAAGGTGGCAGCCACGTGTACAAAATCAGGGTCCAAAACCGATTTGGACGTCTGATGATATATTTAGCAGTTTACAGACCAAAATCTAGTTTTAGAAGTACACATGGACCCATTTAAAAATGTGGAATAAGTTTAAGGACCTATGGTGAATTTCTCAGCTCTAATGAAAAAGATTAAAATGGACCCGTTCACTGCCCTGTGGTGAAGCCGGACGCTACGTCTCACCCTAAGATTTTTTCGGCGCCGTCCCGTACTCATGCCCCCGCCCCCGACCCTCCCCGTCTCCCATGGACGCCGCCACGCCTTCTGGCTCCCGACGCCGGCATTAGGCCACCTCCTCTGCGTGGCCTCCCCGGAGTAGGAAGGGCTCCCGTTGTCCGTGTCGCGCCTCTTCCTTCCTCTCGTTCGACAGAACACGCGCGTGGGGGAGATCGGCCGCGCCTCTTCTTCCCGCACCGCCCGCCGCCAGAGCTCCGGCGACTTTCTCCGGCCATCCGGTGATGGCCGGATCGTGGAGATCCAGACCCCCTCTACTTCCCACACCCCCTTCTTCTTCTTTTTCCACAGCGTTGGGAAAAACGGTCCCTAGGGTTGGGCTGACGCGGCCTGACGGCGGCGCACGGCTAGGGCGATGCTGGGCCTGCTCTTCGCCACCATGGTGGTGGGAGGCTACCTGAAGGGCGACGGAATGTTGAAGGACCTGGGCAAGCTCCTGGCGGAGCTAGGGCGGCCGCGACCTGCTGTGCCGCGTCTGCGTCGTCACCGCGCTCGCCAGTGCGCTCTTCACCAACGACACCTGCTGCGTCGTGCTCACCGAGTTCGTGCTGGAACTCGCCGCCGAGCGCAACCTCCCCGCCAAGTCCTTCCTGCTCGCGCTCGCCACCAGCGCCAACACCGTTGAGAAGCTGCTCACGGATGGGCAAGTTCAAGCATCCAAATTCATGATGCTTTCTGGAAAAACTAAATCTTTGTCTATGTACCTGTCTCTTGTTATTATCTTTTCTCCTGTGCGTAGCGGTGAATGCAGGGCGGTGACTGGAGCAGTGGCTTGATTAAGTGATTGCTACTGCTCTTGCGACTTGCGAGTTGATCTATTCTTGGAGGATTATTTTAGTTTGCTCTTGGATTAGTTTGTGATTGTGCTGATGGGAGTGATGAACTGATGATTAGCTGTGGATTAAAAACTTTTGATTAACAGAATTATAGAAGTTTATTTAAAGTATTGGAGGTACGGCAAAACTTCAATCTTTCAGCTAAGAAATTTTCAATGTTTAAACAATTAAGGAAAGTGTATACGATGAAGCATTTTCCCTTTTGGTTTGAGAATTATAATGATGAAACTGGAATCATATATAAGATGAGCTTACCACAGTAATCTCTGAAGCTGTAACAAATTTTGGCTTGAGAATTAGAATTATGAAACTGGAATCGTATATTTTGTTGTACACTCCCTTTAGTTTCCTTCCCTTTTCCCAGGGGTTAAATCATCTTTGCCTTTTTATTTTGGAAGCAGCTGGTTTGTGATCTGAATATTTGTTTTGAGAAGCATAGTTGGCTGAAACCACCATTCTCTTTCATTTATGCCAATTTGAATCGCACGAAACCTCTTCAGCCACCATGGAACTGAGCTATTGGCCTATTGCTTTGCTTTGTCTAAATAATCGACCCATCTGTAAGTAAGACATCGCTGCTTCTTCTGTGTTTCTTATTAATTAGCTAAACAGGCGAGTGTTTCTTTACAAAAAAAAACTATGGTGTAAAATTATTGCTTACAAGATGTTCAATGAAATATCTATGAGCCAATGTTTTCAGGTAGCCATGGGACCGACCAGAAGACTAATCGCGATTAGTCGTCGACCAGGCCGATTAGTCGACCCTGGTCGTCCATCCGGTCGTCCATATATATATAGACACACACACAAAAGCAAGCATCAAGATTGCATTAGTGTTTAGCTGGTGACACTAATGCAGTCTTGATCTTGACGCACCTGAACAGCAGCACTGCTGCAGTAGCAAAATAACTAACATTTAGCAGACCATAGCAGCCACACAACCAGCATATTACATAACCAAATTAGTTCAGTACAGATAGGCTAAAGTGTTCAACACAAAGTCACAAACATGACATTCAATAGTCCCACATGTCCGCGCCAGTTAAACATGCCAAAAAACGGAGTAACCAAATTGATCGTCCCTGTCCTAGTCGGACGCGATTAGTCGTTGACTAATCGGACGACCAGCTTTCTGGTCGAGCTAATCGAGTCGGTCCTCCTAATCGAATACCAGGGACCGACCAGGACGACTAATCGCGCGATTAGTCGGACGACCTGAAAACATGAGCTCAAATCATGTCAGATGTTAGTTAGAAACCCAACGGCATTAATATCTGTTAGAATAAATATCAGGTTATTGTAAATCAATCACCATTGTTTATTCAAATTCTTCATGCTCTCACGGTGACTTTTAATTATTGGAAATGGTTTTGTAGGTATGTAATGCATAAGGCTTTCCTATCTTTGCCATTTTCCAGTAGTTCGTTTTTTTAATTCACATGTTTTATAGTGCAACTCACCTACCCATGTAGTTCGTTCTTTGGATAAATTTTTGAGTGTAGGTGGTTCATTTGCAACATAAGAGATAATAAATTTATTCAATGTAAGAAAATGTCCAGCACTACCATGACACGATGGACCATTCTTTTTTTATACAAAGAGCTCGTACCAAAATTCCCAACTCTGATATGGTTCATGCTACTAAGACCAATTTTAACGGGTAACAACAAAGCTTTGGCAGAAAATGGAGAAGATGGGATTGCTATGTTGATTCTGTATGCTAACTAAAAAGTTCATGTTTTCTACAGATTTTGCACCTGTAGCTAGGCATGCAGGAATCAGGATTTATTTTATCCAAAGGAGATGAGGTAACTGATGCAATGTTTTTGTGCTGTCTGGAGCGATTGCATTGCTTACTTACATGAATAACATGATGAGTAATGAAATTCCAATTTTATCGTGATGAAGCTATTACTTCAGACTTATACATTCCCTCTAATAGTTGGAACTACTATTCTTCTTGCTTGCCCTGCATATCTTGAGACTGATGCTTTCCTCAATACCAGTCAGACTTGCTTAGGCTTCTAATTTCCTAATGTTAAATTTACCTAACATAAGGTGGCTATTACTCTTCTTCAGATCAAGCAAAAATGTTCAGTTGCGACTTTTCTAATTATTCTCTTATTACTCCATTATTCCATGCTGCTCCGTCTCTCGTAGAATCTTACACTTAGAGCACATCCAATGATTACTAATGTCAAAGCTGCAAAAGCAACACAAATACTTTTTATGTTGCAATGTCAATCTTGTAAATTTCATACATGGCTGTTTAAAATTGGTACAAATGTTCTCAAGTTAGCTCACGGCTTCCATTTTTCTTTTTGTGCAGAGCTTTGGAAAGGAGGAGAAGAAACAACTTACCCAAGATAGTGGGAAATCGCAGCTTGTGGCATCTTCTTATATGAATCCTGCCTCCAAAAGCTGGCCGGCGAGCGTGCCACGTCGCCTGTTTTTCTCGGCCGTTCGATCGGGCACGTGGACGGCCCAGATCGGGCAAGCCGTGGTATTTTTGCAAAAACACCCTCGAGCTTTAGTCGAATCAACCCGCAGTCCAAGCCTCCTCTCAGTTTTGTTTTTAAAAAAGCCCTCGAACTTTACCGAAATCAACCCTCTATCCATCGAATGGAAGAGCAGGAAAAACCCGAGCAAGGCGGCGCGGCGCTCCACCGGTGACGCGGCGCGGCGCCGGACCAAGGGCTTCCCTGCGCCCGTGACCTCGCTGCTGCTTGGGCAACTGCATCTCCCGCATCCCGGGCCTCCGCCTTATCCGGCTGTCGGGCCTAGAGAAGAAAGTAGGCTTCTCCCGCGGCGTCCTCGCGAGATGCCGGCGTCGGTCCTTCCGTCCCCAGCATATGTCCCGAGCATGGCTGTCCCGTGCTGCAGCGGCGGTGTTGCTGGGTTCCATCCTAGTGTCGGACGTGGAGGATGGTGTTCCTAAAGACCGCGGTGGCCAAAAAGAGTAGTTGCATGCTCTGCACTGCAGCTTCATCTCCACCTCGCTAATGACTTATGATTGGCATTGTCAAATCATTATCACTCATCCTTGATCCCTGTGAGTCATAGTTGATTTTTCTTTCTTTTACCTCTCGGTACTGATCTGAGCTCGTATTATGCAGTCATACATGCTAACTGTTTGACATAATGTCTCCCTAGATATACATGCTATGTTGTGTGGATCAACAACATCAAAATCTTTCCTGAATACACTGAAATACACATGGTAGAGACTAGCTAGTCTTGATACTCTGGCTATCTTCGTGGAGTCATTGATTAAGCAAAAGAAAAAGGGTAACAAAAAATAAAAATTCTTTACCTACATGGTGATTCCATGATGCTGAAATACCAGTAGTTGCAATACCATTGTTGCAGCCCCATCTACAAAGATACATTTTCTCAAATGCATTTCAGCAAAACTGGAAGTGTGTTCACATTATATCTGTTAACTATTTAATTATGCAACATAAGATTGGTTTCTACTAATATCTCTAAAATAGTTGAGCCTTTGCATTTTAGTTATGCTATTTCTGAAAATAATAGTACATCCACTTCATCAGTTCCTCAGAAATCAATGCCTACTCACATGTCTTATTGCTTCATGACTAAATTGAAGTCTCACTTACTGTCATTGAACCACAGTACTTTACCACTAAACCATTGTTTCATGATACAATGGAACTGCATTTCAAGTGAAATTGGATTAGTTTGATACTAAAGTTTTTCTGGAAAGTTAAGTTTAATTCTCACCGTATTGCTTTGTTCTACACAAATAATACACCGACTGTCGATAGTCCTCTCCTTTGTATTTCGTAAAATGGTGATTTGTCCAGGACTCATGTTACTGCTTTGCTGCCTGCTCGAACAAGTGCCCCACTGGTACCTACTTAGTATCAAATTTTGAAATGCTAATAAGTTCTCCATATGTTTAGACAAATTTAGTTTTACCTTCTGTTCCCTGTTTAGACTACTTCTACTAAGCACAGCACAATGATATCTCATTTAAACTGGGAACTATGATGTGCTGGTTGTGACATGTTTGCAGGACCTACAATAGTTTTTTCAATTTAGTGGTATCACAAAAGCTGCCTTCTATCTTTTTTTTCTTGGACTTTATATATAGCAGGGGAGACCCCCACCTGCGTTCTATCTATCACTTGCAATATGTCATACAATACCATTCAAAAGGTAATTTATGTCATATAATACTTTCTCTTGTTACCTTTTGGTCTATTAATAAATTATCTTAGAGTAGTGTAGGATATTTGCTGAGATGCCATAGAAAATACTACTATATCCTGATCTGCACGCCTACCATGTTTTCTCTGTTCCAGAGTTCTAAAGATCAACCCAGTTTTTTTTGTGCATTTCACTGCAGTTAAAACTACAAGAGTTAGTAGACCATGCCCTTTTCTCTGGTAAAGCAAGATGTAGCTTTTCTTTCACTTTGAGCAGTGTGCTCATTTGCGGCACTATACTCTGTACTTCTGCTATAGTTTTTTCTTGAGAACATGCAGGAGAGATGCATATATTTGTGTTAAGAATACTGAAAACTAGTAATTGTATCTTTAGATTTGAAAGTTAGTTGCTTTTAGCCTTTTGCTTTTGGTTTATACTAAATTAAATGGCTCAGCATTATTCTGGTTTTGTGTTGCATTAAGACGTGAAGTATTTTCTCCCTATTCCGTACTCTGGATTTAGAATGTCGCGCGTGTGTGTGATTAGTTGCTGATTTAGTTGGAAGCAATGTTGTCCATACTGTGCAATCCATTTGTCAGCTTTCTGCTTAGTAATTGTAAACCATTGCAGATATAAACTGAATGGCAATTACCAAGGTATTGCAAAGAGCCAACTTCTAAAGCAATTCATCAATGTTCCTTCAACAAGTGTAGAACCTAGACGGGGAGCAGTGGTGTGCTGCTCACCAGACAGATCCAATTACAAATGAGTTTGCCCCTAAGGATGGAGCATTGGCAACACTCACCTTCTAATTTCTGTAATTCCAACTGGAAATGCACTCTAATGATTTTCCCTACATATCGGCTTCGTTCATGTTTATCTACAACATTTTTTTTGCATTTTAGCAAGGTTTACATCCAGGGATTCTCAATATCTGGAACTGTGACTCCATGCTCGAATGTGAAACCCTTGATGCACTTTACTGTTTACACATTTGAACGGTGTGGTTTCAAGATATACCAGTTGAACTCTTTCCATCGATGTGCTAGGTCATGAGGAGGTATGTTATCATATCTTGTAGCGCTAATCTAAATAAACAAAAACAATACATTACTCTGGTGTATAATCCGTATTAACTTTAATTTGCTATAATTTGCTTATTTCCAAGGGTGCTTAAAATTATTTGCTCTTCACTGATTGCTAATATGTCTCTTGCAATGAAATGTTCCTGTTTACTAACCATCAATTCGAGTACTGGTGCTTTCAAAGCACAAACGTTGTCACCTTTTCCATCATACTAAGAATATACTAAACAAATATTGCCAATACTGTACTGGAACACTGGGACAGCATAAGCTAGCGCGGCAACGCCGCGCCCTATGTTTTCTAGTCTTTCTATATGAATCCTGGGTCCAAAAGCTGGCCGGCCAGCATGCCACGTCGCGGCCTTTTCGCGGCCGTTCGATCGGGCGCGCGGACGGTCTAGATTGGGCGAACCGCGGTCTTTTTACGAAAAACCCCTTATAGTTTTTGGAAATCAATCCGCGCTCCAGAGGCCCTCTCAGAATATTTTTCAGAAAGCACCTCATATTATTTTGAAATCAACCCGCAGTCCCGCAGGCGAGCGCGGGCCGCGGGGCAGACCCGCCGCCCTCCGCTTCTCCCTTCCTTTCTCCCTCGCGCCTCCCCCTGCCTCCAGCGTCTGCTCCGCCCCTCCCTCGCGCCGCACTTTTCTCCGCTCGGCGTCCTGTCCGCCCAAGGTCAGGTGGCGTCCTCCCTTCCTCCCCAGGCGGCAGTGGGCACGAGGCGGCGGCGAGGTGCGTGGCCGCCACCTTCCTCTCTCTCTCTCTCTCTCTCTCTCTCTCTCTCTCTCTCTCTCTCTCTCTCTCTCTCTCCCACTCTCACGACATGGCGCCGCACCGCCCGGCCCCGACCACGACGGCCGCGCAAACTTCAGTTGTTGTCTCAGGCGGCCGAGCTCCAGGTACCCTTCCTGTTGCCCCTCTCCACCCCATCCGGTGCTTCTACTCATGGTGCAAAGGGGCCCCCTCCCACGCAGGCATAGATCTTGTGGGGGGCAGCGAGGACGGGGCCTGAATCGATGGGCGCGGCGATGGCAATGCGTCGTTGGAGGTCGAAATCTAGAGCTGCACCTGCTCTGCATCTACAGAGTGAGCTCATGCTCCTCGGCTATGCACTCGCTGGTGACGGTTCTGTGGATCCAGATCCGCGACATGATGAGGCAGTCCTCCAGCGCTTGAGCCCGTAGGGGATGGTCGGCATCAACCTCAAAGCCAAGTAGTGTCACTCCAGCTCCAAGCACGACGTCCCTTTGCCTGCCTGCGATTCTTGCTTGGGAGGTAACTTTCACTAGTCTGCATAGTCATTTTGTCTGTTGCCAAATGCAGTTGAAGCCCCCATGGCACGAACGGCAGTATATGTTCGATGAAATGCGTCTGATACATGATGTTTCTATTTGCCAAAATTTAAAAGGTTTGGTCTTTAACAACTTCTGTTTTTAGATAAACATACCTCTCTTTTGTACCTTAGGACTGATTCCTTAGCTAATCCAAGTGTCTCTATGATGCTGATTTCTGTCGAGTGCTCCTACTGTATTACCCTTAGCATTTGCTTGAATTTACATGTCACATCAAAATAGAATAACATGAGATACAGGAAACACCTGTAAGCAGCTACTGTCCAGAGAGGGGAAAGGAAAAGCATGAATGCCCATTGCTACTTGTCATTCTTATTCAGGTTCTGAAATATAGTGGTAATATTTATCTACAACCTTAATCGCAGACTGCTGCAGACCTTGACCCAGTATAAACCCACCTGGTGGCTCTACAACCAGAACATAGAGGAGTGCTACAAAGAAAAATGTAGCCTTCACCACCACAATATTATCTACTTATTTCCTTCCGTAATACATGTTGACTATGGAAAACCAATGCTTTCCCCTTTGTATTAATTATTATTTATGTTTCACATGTTTGTTTTTTCCTCCTACATTTTATCACATGCTATGAGCCCTTCGCTACCATTGACTGTCATCCATTGCTCATCATACAGTGCTCTCTCTGATAGCCCTTCAATGCTCAAAGGTTCACTTGTTATTAGCGAAGACCACCGTACCAAGCAAGCAAGGTCAGCCAAGGTCGTGCCTTCATATGCGTACCAATCGCATCTTGTATACTGTTGGAAAGAACTGCTTCAGTTTTAGTCCACTGAATACTTTTATAAATTGCTTGGCTACTAATCGTGTCTTCCTTTCTTATTAGTATCAAAGATCTGCTTTAGTACAGGATGTTACTTTGGATTAGTATTCACAACTGACAGAATATGTCATTGGACAGAAACAGAATCCTATGGGCTGTCGTTGGACAGAACCCTATGGCTGCAAGACTACGTATGTACTTGAACAGATTGTCTCAGTGTTACTTTTGGTATGTACTGAAATAGATGGTCTCTGTGTTATTTTTTATCCAACGATACAATATAGCCTGCTATTTCATCAGTTGGATATTGTAGCTAGATAATAGCTTTATGTTCTTTAATTAGCTCAGCTCATACCGTTGGTCAATTTCATTTACCAACAACCTCGATCGGGCCGGGCGCAGCGCCGCCATCTCGGGAGCGAGAGAGATAGAGGACCGGCGCCCGGAGCTCCGTCTCTCTCCATCTCTCTCTCTCTCTGTCGGCAAAACGGAGGGGATGACGACGATGCCGTTTGCCGCCTCCTAAGCCGCGCCTAGCGCTGCCGCAGAACCGGCACCCCTGGCCGCCGGAGATACTGCCGCCGGCGCTGCGCCCTGCTCTTCTCCCTTCCCTAATTCCCTCTGTTCCCTCCCTCTCCCTCTCTCTGTCTCTGTCCGGGGGGCTCTGCCGGACGAAGAGGATGAGGAAGACCGAGTCTGACTGAACGGAAGCCAGTACCGAGCGCCCAACCAAGTCACTCGGCCCAATAGCAGCAGGCCATCTCGCCCTGTGGACCCCGCACGTCATTGGCTGTGCTCTCCTTGGTTTCCGTACATGCAACAATATTTATATCTCCATATAAATTTATTACGAAAATAACTTCAAAAAAACTACATACAAATTTATTATGCGATTGAATATAAAAAATGCCGAATACGACATGATTGGATGTCAAGATCATAAATATGTGATTTAAATATTCGGATACAAATACGGTATCGGATGTTGCATATTCGGACTCAAATACGGACGAATTAAAATCCCTCTAAATAGATTTGGTCTCAATACGATCGAAAAATATCCATACCGTTTTCATGGCTGGCTGGCCACAACATGCTGTCGCGCAGCAACGCCGCGCGTACTTTCTAGTCTCTGTATAAGAATGCTGCTTCCAAAAGACGGACAGCGGATCGAGCCACGTCGCCCGCAAGCCCTCCAGCCGTCAGATCCAGCCAAGACGCCATATGGACCGTCCGATCTAGGTTGTAGCGAGTCTCACACCCGTTAAACCGTCAACCCGGGCGGTCGCGAATCCTCGCGAACCCGCTCGCGGGCGCCTTCTCGATCTGTCTGCGGTGCGTTTCTCTCCTCCAGTCCTCCCACCGCCGTCCGCCTCCTCCGCACCTCCCTCCTCCCGGAGTGGGCGGCGGCCAGCGGCCCCAGCGCGGGCGGGGTGCGGGCACCGTCAACCCCGGCTGTCCCGCTAAGCCGTCAACCCGGACCCACGCCGCCGGCCATGCGCACGGCCCGTCTGGCGCGCGTCCGTGCGACCCTTGCACCAACGAGATTTTCCCCTTCTTCCCCACGGGAGCAGAGAAGAGCACGCGCTTGGCACTGCCGATTCCCGCCAGGGGAAGAGCGGCCGGTGGTGATGGAGCCTGCCCAGGGCCCTCGCGCACCTGCGCGACCATGGGCACCGCCAACTGTGCCCGCGCGGTTTGGCGGCGGCGGTAGCCCATGAGGAGGAGGCCGCTCGCGGGCGACCCCCACACCTCCCTCCTCCCGGTGCGGGTGGAGGCCCCAGCGGCCCCGGCGCAGGCGGGGTGCTGGCGCGGCGGCCCTAGCCACTCCAGTCCAGGCCACCCCGGCGTCGGATGAGGCTCCAGCGACCCTGTCAGCTCTTGCCCCCGCCTTGAGCTCAGTCGTTCCTCCATGGCTAGCCGCAAGTGATGTTGGCATGGATTGCGTCGACAATGGCGGTGGCTAAGTGGCGTCGTTCTCAGCTGGATGAACGCCGCCGTGATTTACAGCCAAAATCCATGGCGTCCGTACCTCGCTCTCCTGCAGCAATGGACTACCACTCCCCTCCTCCAGGCAATGAGGCAACCGCCAGATTTGGCACTGATCCAAGCTGTGAAGGTGAGGCCCAGGTTTGCCTCCGTCCCATGCTGTGATTTATCCCTCTCCTCTCCTATTGCTTAGGATTATTCTCCTCATATGGACTTTATTGTAATGCTATTAGAAAGCATTTGTATTCAAATATTTTCAGGGAGGAGAAGGGAGACGAAATGATTAGTTAGCTCCTAGATGTGCATTGATTGAGTGGGAGAGATTTCGTAGTTCTGAATTATGCAGTGCTCAGTGTTATCGTTCAGAAACGATTTCTAACCTTAAGCCCAAACATGCGTAATCTGAACCTGGTTTGGGATTTGTAATGGTATTTTTGGTTACGCTACCGTTTTATCAAAATAGAATTTGTACCAATGCTACATTTCATTCACTCTCGAAATTGCTTTTATTCACTATGCTATAAGATAAAACAGGAAAAATAAGAAAAGCGGCGAATGCAATAAGGTATTCTTTTCTATGCATTTGGTAGAGGAAATATTCAGGCTTTTAGCACATCTAAACTACCCTATAATTAATTGAGCAACTTTGTTAGCCCATGTTGCAGTAATCTCCTATCACAAGATCATGTCTTTTTTATGGTTCTTGGGTCCAAATTTGTTTAACCGTGGCGTTCCTTTCTCTCTTCAGGAAGAGTAGAAGGGACGAAAAGAAGACAGCGCTGCCAATCAGCCAGCCCATGACAAGGTTAGGATGCGTGCTAGCTGTTCTTGCTCTCTGGCATTTCTTGAAGGCTTTGGTTTGATCGGGTATTGCTTCCATTGTTCATGAAATTTGCCGCCTGCTTGGCGAGCAGAGCGCAACCTGAATGTCAACCAATCTAAACTGATTCAGCACCTGGAGTTGATCAACAGAAAGAATCAGTCGCGATGCCACCGTTGATATCGACGTGGAACTCTACAAGCTGGTCCGCAATAGTGATAGTGACATCGACATTGTATTTGCACTTCTAAATTCTGATTATGCTCTTGCTCAGAAAGGTATGGGTTTACAAAGAAAATAAGGCAGTTCATTGTCTGACAATGCTTATCTTGTTTCTTTTTTTGGTAGATAATCCCAAATCATGAATTTTGAGCTTTTAGATGAATATCTCGAATGTGCAGATGTTTTATATATAATGTGCTTATAAGAATGAACAAGTTCCTTGCAAAACTGAATAAATTAGACCAGAAACCTGTAAGGATCATTCAACTTCAGACAAGAATCTTAACTGCAGTATGGTATAATGTGGAAATGCATGCCTAACATTGATTAGTATCTTTTATGCACTACTTTAAGCAACTCATCCAAAGAACAAAAATGTCAATATGTTTTCAATCGAGTGATATTGTCATAGCACATTAGTCCACCTCACAGCCTCAGTTGTCATGTGCAACACATTGGAAAGTTATGCTACGGCTACGCTAAAATTATCACTGCATGATACTTGTACGATTGGACTGACAAACAAAACAAATCTTCAATCAGTGTTGTTAGCTCCAACTTCAAGGCCCATTATAAAAAATTTACAGAAAAGGGGATATAAAGCTACCTCGCGATGAACTTCCCTACATCTTGCATACACATAGGTAATAGCTTAGACATCTATTCCTTTTATTTTGTGCTTATACTGATTCATATGGATTCTAAACCGGCAAGAAAGAGCTCTTGCAGGACAACCTACCGTGCTCCCCTAGGTCAAACCCTGGACAGCAAAAACACCCTCTTTGCCGGTAAATTCCAACAGCGAGGCCAGGTCAGGGTCCATCACATATCTCAAGGTCCCAGCAGTAGAAATAGAACAATAATCACAGAAGCTCGTTTAAATTTGTTATCTCTATATAAGAGAAAAAATGTGCACCAAGACCTACCAAAATTTAATCCAATTGAAACTCAACTCATCTTTATTTGAAACCTTCTAATTTTCTAAACCAACAAGTGAAAAATAAAAAGGTAAATAAGTAATAAAAAAAAGCATCTCTGGCTAGATCAGGTTATAGCTTAAGCTCCATCATCACTTTCGGTTCCACACGATATTAGCAAAGTTCCCTTGCACATGAGACAAATGTATCACGCTTATCCTATTCTCCGATCTCCATAGTTCTGATTGAGTAAACCAAAAGTATACTGCCCATAATTGAAACGCAGTATTGGCATACAACAAAAAAAAAAGCATATTCTGATTGTTTTCCCCTGTTACACACTTGCAGCGACTATTCAACAAGCAGGAACATGAAAATAGAAGACAAGACTTGGAACAGAAGGGTTATATAGCTATTGCATGCTGCAGTCATTATATATATAGGAGTTCTAGCACCTTTTGTGTATCTCCATGTGGGGCCTCGTGGTGTCCGTCGTATATACTGCAATATACACAAAATCAGATCAATGAGATGTTGACATGTCTTCTTTGGTTATCACGAGTTCTTATGAATCGCTATACTATCTAGGCCTACCACGTATTCTGAACTTCCTTTTATCTATTCAAGTCAATATAGCCATTATACTTTCTTGAGAATGATTTCCTCAACCAAGCTATACACAATGTGTATGGAATCTGGTCCTGTTCGCTTGCAGCGGCTGGCTGAAGTATCGTAGGCTGGTGCTGGCCCGACACAGGATCATCCGCACTGTGGCAGAACCTCCTAAATTATAGGGCCCACATGCACCTGTCACTGTCCAATGATCTCTGACAACTATGCATATGTTCCCGGTAACTTAAGAAGACTGTCGGGTGTCCTCGGGGAACCCCGAATCATCCACGATTTCCGAGCAGGATCCCATTACAGAGTCATTACAGTATTACAACATTTATTCAAATATCTACATTAGAGTAAATTAGCGGAAGTCTTACAATAACTTAGTTTACAAAACAGTAGTTTCAAATCTTACAAACTAAGCTCGATAATTATTACAAACCATAGTAGTAGTGGAGTGGCATTAGTAACATTATACAAACACACAATATAAGTATCCTGCCCAAGGATCACACATTCACTTATCGTCATCGACCTGAACAACAGTCATGCAGCACGGTCCAAAATAGACCTGCTCATGAGGCTCACCTACAACGAGGGTCAACGAACCCTAAGTACAAAAGTACTCAACAAGACTTAACCGGAATAAAAACTAAGAAGATTCAAGAATGCAGGCTCAGGGATTCAAGGTAGGGCTTTAGCAATAATTAAAGTTCTTTTGCATAAAAGCTTTTTAACAAAATTCTTTATATCAACATTTTTATCTTCAAAAAGATCACATACAAAGCTGACACGATCCGTAATGAGATCATGAAACTT